>NW_026901551.1:0-461895 GCF_033783945.1 Neopsephotus bourkii
AGCCTAAATGAACCTGGTTTAGATTAGCCTAGCAGAACCTTGATTACACGAGACTAACTTGGGTTAGTATAGCCTAGGTTGGGCTGGATTAGCCTAGCTCTGCCTGGGTTGGATTAAATTAGCCTAGCCTAGCTTGGGTTACATTAGATTAGCCTAGCCTGTGTTAGATAAGACTAGCCTAGCCTAGCTCTGCTTGGGTTAGAATATATTAACCTAGCCTGGGATACATTAGCCTAGTTTAGCCTAGCTCTAACTGGATTATATTAGATAAGCCTAGCTCTGCCTTGGTTACATTAGATTAGCCTAACCTGGGTTAGATAAGCCTAGCCTAGTTTAGCCTGGGTTAGATTAGATTAGCCTAGCCTAGCCTAGCCTGCGTTAGATTAGCTCAGCAATGCCTGGGTTAGAATGTCCTAGTTTTGCTTGGGTTAGATTAGATTAGCCTAGCCGAGCCAGGTTTAGATTAGGCTAGCATAGCTGGGTTACATTAACCTAGCTATGCCTAGCTTAGATTACATAAACCTAGCCTAGCCTCTGTTAGACTACCCTGGGTTAGATTCGCCTCAGTCTGACTCGGTCAGATTAGCCTAGCCTAACCTGTGTTAGCCTAGCCTTGTTTCGATTAGCGTAGTTTAGCTCTAACTTAGATTGACTAGCTCTGCTAGCGTTAGATTAGATTAGCCTATCCTAGCCTGTGTTAGCATACCCTGGGTTAAATTAGCCTAGCCTAGCTCTGCCAGGCTTAGATTAGATTAGCCTAGCATGGCCTGCTTTAGCCTAGAATAGATTACATTATTTTAGGTCTGCCTAGGTTAGATTAGATTAGCCTACCCCAGCCTCTGATAGTCTAACCTGGGTTATATTAGTTTAGCCTAGCTCTGCCTGGGTTAGATTAGATTAGATTAGACTAGACTAGCCTAGCCTAGCCCGGGTTAGATTAGCCTAGGCTAGCCTAGCTCTGCCTGGGTTAAATTAGATTAGTGCAGCATAAAATGGGTTAAATTAGATTAGGGGTTAAATCTAACCCCTACCATAGATGACATTAGCCTAGCCAAGCCTGGTTAGATTAGCCTAGGCTAGCCTGTATTAGCCTAGACTGAGTCACATTAACGGAGCCTAGCCGGGTTAGATTAAGCCAGCTCTGCCTAGCTTAGATTAGATAAGATTAGCCGAGTCTGTATTAGCCTAACCTGGGTTAGATTATGCCGAGCCTAGCTCTGCCTGAGTTAGACAAGATTAACCTAACCTAGCCTGGTTTGGATTAGCGTAGCCGAGATCTGCCTGGGTTAGGGATAGCCTAACCTGGGTTAGATTAGCCTAGCATGGTCTGCTTTAGCCGAGCATAGATTACGTTAGCCTAGGTCTGCCTAGGTTAGATTAGATTAGCCTACCCGAGCCTCTGATACTCTAACCTGGGTTAGATTAGTCTATCCTAGCTCTGCCTGGATTAGAATAGATTAGCCTAGCCTGGGATAGATTAGCCTAGTTTAGCCTTGCTCTGACTGGATTATATTAGATAAGCCTAGCTCTGCCTCACTTAGATTAGATTAGCCTAACCGGACTTAGATTAGCCTAGCTGAGCTCTGTCTGGGTTAGATTAGATTAACGTAAAGTAGCCTGGCTTGGCTTAGGCTAGCCTAACCTGTGTTAGCCTACCCTGGGTTAGATTAGGGTAGGTCTGCCTGGGTTAGATTAGATTAGCCTTGCCCGACCCTGTTTTAGCCTAGCCTGGGTTAGATTTGCCTAGTGTAGCTCTGCCTGGCTTAAATGAGATTAGCCAAGCTCTGCCTGGGTTAGATTACATTAGCCTATCCTAGACTGTGTTAGCCTACCCAGAGTTAGATTAGCCTAGCCTAGATCTGCCTGGCTAAGATTGGTTTAGGCTAGCCTTATCTGTTTTAGCCTAACCTGGGTTAGATTAGTCCAGCCTAGACTGCTTTAGCCTAGCCTATCTCTGCCTGAGTTAGATTAGTCTAGCCCATCCTCTGTTAGCCTAATCTGGGTTAGATTAGTCTAGCCTATCTCTGCCTGGGTTAGATTAGCCTAGCCCATCCTCTGTTAGCCTAATCTGGGTTAGATTAGTCTAGCCTAGCTCTGTCTGGGTTAGATTAGATTAGCTTTTCTTAGTCTGTGAGACACAAAATGTTTGTGCTCTCCTCACCCTGCTGCAGGGCAGCCGGGAGCAACCACCAAAGAGTTTGGATGCAAACAGACATTTAGGTGGGAAAGCGAGGAACAACAGCACTGGGGGTGGCACCGCAGCAAAGCTCGCTGTGTGCTAAAGATGCCAAGCACCAGCTTTCTGGCCTGGTTCTTCGGCTGTGGGAGTACAGGGTTAGGGTTAGGGTAAGGTTTAGGGTTAGGGGACAGGGTTATGGTTTAGGTTTACGAGTTAGGGTTAGGGTAAGTGTTAGGGTAATTGTTATTGTCAAGGAAAGGGTTCAGACCTGTTAAGTTTAGGTTTACGTATTAGGGTAAGGGTTATGGGTATGGTTAGGATGGATTACAGTTAGGGTCAGCCATTAGGGTTAGTGTGGCAGCCAGTAGAGTTAATGGCTAGGGTTAAGAGTTAGGGTAAGGGTTAGATTTGTTATAATGCTTAGGGTTAGGATGGTTTGGGGTTAGGGTTAAGATGGGTTGCCTTTAGGATTAGAATTATGGTTAGGATTTGAGTTTAGGTTTAGGGTTAGTTTTAGGCTTAGGGGTTCCTTTTAGGGTGGCACACATTAGGGGTGGGGATTAGGATCACAGTTAAGGTTAGGCCTGGTTTAGCCTAGCCTGGGTTAAATTAGCCTAACCTGCGTTAGATTAGCCTAAAATACCCTAGCTCTGCCTGGATTAGGTTAGATTAGTGTAGCCTAGGCTGCCTATGCATGGGTTAGATTAGATTAGCCTAGCCTAGCCTAGCCTGCGTTAGATTAGCCCAGCAATGCCTGGGTTAGAATGTCCTAGTTTTGCTTGGGTTAGATTAGATTAGCCTAGCCCGAGCCTGTTTTAGCCTAGCCTGGGTTAGATTTGCCTAGTGTAGCTCTGCCTGGGTTAAATGAGATTAGCCTAGCTCTGCCTGGGTTAGATTAGATTAGCCTATCCTAGACTGTGTTAGCCTACCCAGAGTTAGATTAGCCTAGCCTAGCTCTGCCTGTCTGAGATTGGATTAGGCTAGCCTTGTCTGTTTTAGCCTAACCTGGGTTAGATTAGTCCAGCCTAGACTGCTTTAGCCTAGCCTATCTTTGCCTGGGTTAGATTAGATTAGCCTAGCCCATCCTCTGTTAGCCTAACCTGGGTAAATTAGTCTAGCCTAGCGCTTCCTGGGTTAGATTAGATTAGCCTAGCCAAGACAGGTTTAGATTAGGCTAGCATAGCTGGGTTACAGTAACCTAGCTATGCCTAGCTTAGATTACATAAACCTAGCCTAGCCTCTGTTAGACTACGCTGGGTTAGATTCGCCTCAGTCTGACTCGGTTAGAGTAGCCTAGCCTAACCTGTGTTAGCCTAGCCTTGTTTCGATTAGTGTACCTTAGCTCTAACTTAGATTAGATTTGACTAGCTCTGCCAGTGTTAGATTAGATTAGATTAGCCTATCCTAGCCTGTGTTAGCATACCCTGGGTTAAATTAGCCTAGCCTAGCTCTGCCTTGGTTAGATTACATTAGCCTAGCCTAGCCTCTTTTAACCTAACCTGGGTTAGATTAGCCTAGCATGGTCTGCTTTAGCCTAGAATAGATTCACTTTAGCCTAGGTCTGCCTAGTTTAGTTAAATTAACCCAGCCTCTGATAGTCTAACCTGGGTTGGATTAGTCTAGCCTAGCTCTGCCTGGGTTAAATTAATTAGACTAGCCACGCCTAGCTCTGCCTGAGTTAGATTAGATTAGCCTATCCTAGACTGTGTTAGCCTACCCAGGGTTAGATTAGCCTAGCCTAGCTCTGCCTGACTGAGATTGGATTAGGCTAGCCTTGTCTGTTTTAGCCTAACCTGGCTTAGATTACTCCAGCCTAGACTGCTTTAGCCTAGCCTACCTCTGGCCTGGGTTAGATTAGATTAGCCTAGCCCATCCTGGGTTAGATTAGTCTAGACTAGCTCTTCCTGGGTCGGGTTAGTTTCGATTAGCCTAGCCCGAGCCTGTTTTAGCCTAGCCTGGGTTAGATTTGCCTAGTGTAGCTCTGCCTGGGTTAAATGAGATTAGCCTAGCTCTGCCTGGGTTAGATTAGATTAGCCTATCCTAGACTGTGTTAGCCTACCCAGGGTTAGATTAGCCTAGCCTAGCTCTGCCTGGGTTAGATTAGATTAGCCTAGCCCATCCTCTGTTAGCCTAACCTGGGTTAAATTAGTCTAGCCTAGCTCTGCCTGGGTTAGATTAGATTAGCCTAGCCCATCCTCTGTTAGCCTAACCTGGGTTAAATTAGTCTAGCCTAGCTCTGCCTGGGTTAGATTCGATTAGCCTATACTAGACTGTGTTAGCCTACCCAGAGTTAGATTAGCCTAGCCTAGCTCTGCCTGTCTGAGATTGGATTAGGCTAGCCTTGTCTGTTTTAGCCTAACCTGGGTTAGATTAGTCCAGCCTAGACTGCTTTAGCCTAGCCTATCTTTGCCTGGGTTAGATTAGATTAGCCTAGCCCATCCTGTGTTAGCCTAACCTGGGTAAATTAGTCTAGCCTAGCTCTTCCTGGGTTAGATTAGATTAGCCTAGCCAAGACAGGTTTAGATTAGGCTAGCATAGCTGGGTTACAGTAACCTAGCTATGCCTATCTTAGATTACATAAACCTAGCCTAGCCTCTGTTAGACTACGCTGGGTTAGATTTGCCTCAGTCTGACTCGGTTAGAGTAGCCTAGCCTAACCTGTGTTAGCCTAGCCTTGTTTCGATTAGTGTACCTTAGCTCTAACTTAGATTAGATTTGACTAGCTCTGCCAGTGTTAGATTAGATTATATTAGCCTATCCTAGCCTGTGTTAGCATACCCTGGGTTAAATTAGCCTAGCCTAGCTCTGCCAGGCTTAGATTAGATTAGCCTAGCATGGTCTGCTTTAGCCTAGAATAGATTACATTATTTTAGGTCTGCCTAGGTTAGATTAGATTAGCCTACCCCAGCCAATGATAGTCTAACCTGGGTTATATTAGTCTAGCCTAGCTCTGCCTGGGTTGAGTTAGATTAGATTAGACTAGCCTAGCCTAGCCCGGGTTAGATTAGCCTAGGCTAGCCAGGCTCTGCCTGGGTTAGATTAGATTACCACAGCGTAAAACGGGTTAAATTAGATTAGGGGTTAAATCTAACCCCTACCATAGATGACATTAGCCTAGCCAAGCCTGGTTAGATTAGCCTAGGCTAGCCTGTGTTAGCCTAGACTGAGTCACATTAACGGAGCCTAGCCGGGTTAGATTAAGACAGCTCTGCCTGGGTTAGATTAGGTAAGCCTAGCCGAGTCTGTATTAGCCTAACCTGGGTTAGATTATGCCGAGCCTAGCTCTGCCTGAGTTAGACAAGATTAGCCTAAGCTACCCTGGGTTGGATTAGCCTAGCCTAGCCTGGGTTAGCCTAGCCTGGGTTAGATTAGCCTAGCCGAGATCTGCCTGGGTTAGGGGTAGCCTAACCTGGGTTAAATTAGTCTAGCGTGGTCTGCTTTAGCCGAGCATAGATTACGTTAGCCTAGGTCTGCCTAGGTTAGATTAGATTAGCCTACCCGAGCCTCTGATACTCTAACCTGGGTTAGATTAGTCTATCCTAGCTCTGCCTGGATTAGAATAGATTAGCCTAGCCTGGGATAGATTAGCCTAGTTTAGCCTTGCTCTGACTGGATTATATTAGATAAGACTACTTCTGCCTCACTTAGATTAGATTAGCCTAACCAGATTTAGATTAGCCTAGCTGAGCTCTGTCTGGGTTAGATTAGATTAACGTAAAGTAGCCTGCCTTGATTTAGCCTAGCCTAACCTGTGTTAGCCTACCCTCGGTTAGATTAGGGTAGGTCTGCCTGGGTTAGATTAGATTAGCCTAGCCTGGGTTAGATTTGCCTAGTGTAGCTCTGCCTGGGTTAAATGAGATTAGCCTAGCTCTGCCTGGGTTAGATTAGCCTATCCTAGACTGTGTTAGCCTACCCAGAGTTAGATTAGCCTAGCTCTGCCTGTCTGAGATTGGATTAGGCTAGTCTTGTCTGTTTTAGCCTAACCTGGATTAGATTAGTCCAGCCTAGACTGCTTTAGCCTAGCCTATCTCTGCCTGGGTTAGATCAGATTAGCCTAGCCCATCCTCTGTTAGCCTAACCTGGGTTAAATTAGTCTAGCCTAGCTCTTCCTGGGTTAGATTAGATTAGCCTAGCCGAGCCAGGTTTAGATTAGGCTAGCATAGCTGGGTTACATTGACCTAGCTATGCCTATCTTAGATTACATAAACCTAGCCTAGCGTCTGTTAGACTACCCTGGGTTAGATTCGCCTTGGTCTGACTCGGTTAGATTAGCCTAGCCTAGCCTGTGTTAGCCTAGCCTTGTTTCGATTAGCGTAGTTTAGCTCTAACTTAGATTGACTAGCTCTGCCAGCGTTAGATTAGATTAGCCTATCCTAGCCTGTGTTAGCATACCCTGGGTTAAATTAGCCTAGCCTAGCTCTGCCTTGGTTAGATTACATTAGCCTAGCCTAGCCTCTTTTAACCTAACCTGGGTTAGATTAGCCTAGCATGGTCTGCTTTAGCCTAGAATAGATTACTTTAGCCTAGGTCTGCCTAGGTTAGATTAAATTAGCCTACCCCAGCCTCTGATAGTCTAACCTGGGTTGGATTAGTCTAGCCTAGCTCTGCCTGGGTTAAATTAATTAGACTAGCCACGCCTAGCTCTGCCTGAGTTAGATTAGATTAGCCTATCCTAGACTGTGTTAGCCTACCCAGGGTTAGATTAGCCTAGCCTAGCTCTGCCTGACTGAGATTGGATTAGGCTAGCCTTATCTGTTTTAGCCTAACCTGGCTTAGATTACTCCAGCCTAGACTGCTTTAGCCTAGCCTACCTCTGGCCTGGGTTAGATTAGATTAGCCTAGCCCATCCTGGGTTAGATTAGTCTAGACTAGCTCTTCCTGGGTCGGGTTAGTTTCGGATTAGCCTAGCCTGAGCCTGTTTTAGCCTAGCCTGGGTTAGATTTGCCTAGTGTAGCTCTGCCTGGGTTAAATGAGATTAGCCTAGCTCTGCCTCACTTAGATTAGATTAGCCTATCCTAGACTGTGTTAGCCTACCCAGAGTTAGATTAGCCTAGCCTAGCTCTGCCTGGGTTAGATTAGATTAGCCTAGCCCATCCTCTGTTAGCCAAACCTGGGTTAAATTAGTCTAGCCTAGCTCTGCCTGGGTTAGATTAGATTAGCCTAGCCCATCCTCTGTTAGCCTAACCTGGGTTAAATTAGTCTAGCCTAGCTCTGCCTGGGTTAGATTAGATTAGCCTATACTAGACTGTGTTAGCCTACCCAGAGTTAGATTTGCCTAGCCTAGCTCTGCCTGTCTGAGATTGGATTAGGCTAGCCTTGTCTGTTTTAGCCTAACCTGCCTTAGATTAGTCCAGCCTAGACCGCTTTAGCCTAGCCTATCTTTGCCTGGGTTACATTAGATTAGGCTAGCCTTACCTGTGTTAGCCTAACCTGGGGAAATTAGTCTAGCCTAGCTCTTCCTGGGTTAGATTAGATTAGCCTACCCAAGACACGTTTAGATTAGGCTAGCATAGCTGGGTTACAGTAACCTAGCTATGCCTAGCTTAGATTACATAAACCTAGCCTAGCCTCTGTTAGACTACGCTGGGTTAGATTCGCCTCAGTCTGACTCGGTTAGAGTAGCCTAGCCTAACCTGTGTTAGCCTAGCCTTGTTTCGATTAGTGTACCTTAGCTCTAACTTAGATTAGATTTGACTAGCTCTGCCACTGTTAGATTAGATTAGATTAGCCTATCCTAGCCTGTGTTAGCATACCCTGGGTTAAATTAGCCTAGCCTAGCTCTGCCAGGCTTAGATTAGATTAGCCTAGCATGGTCTGCTTTAGCCTAGAATAGATTACATTATTTTAGGTTTGCCTAGGTTAGATTAGATTAGCCTACCCCAGCCAATAATAGACAGTCTTAACCTGGGTTAGATCAGTCTAGCCTAGCTCTGCCTGGGTTGAGTTAGATTAGATTTAGACTAGCCTAGCCTAGCCCGGGTGAGATTAGCACCAGCCTGTAGCCAGGCTCTGCCTGGGTTAGATTAGATTACCACAGCGTAAAACGGGTTAAATTAGATTAGGGGTTAAATCTAACCCCTACCATAGATGACATTAGCCTAGCCAAGCCTGGTTAGATTAGCCTAGGCTAGCCTGTGTTAGCCTAGACTGAGTCACATTGACGGAGCCTAGCCGGGTTAGATTAAGACAGCTATGCCTGGGTTAGATTAGATAAGCCTAGCCGAGTCTGTATTAGCCTAACCTGGGTTAGATTATGCCGAGCCTAGCTCTGCCTGAGTTAGACAAGATTAGCCTAAGCTAGCCTGGGTTGGATTAGCCTAGCCTAGCCTGGGTTAGCCTAGCCTGGGTTAGATTAGCCTAGCCGAGATCTGCCTGGGTTAGGGGTAGCCTAACCTGGGTTAGATTAGCCTAGCGTGGTCTGCTTTAGCCGAGCATAGATTACGTTAGCCTAGGTCTGCCTAGGTTAGATTAGATTAGCCTACCCGAGCCTCTGGTACTGTAACCTGGGTTAGATTAGTCTATCCTAGCTCTGCCTGGATTAGAATAGATTAGCCTAGCCTGGGATAGATTAGCCTAGTTTAGCCTTGCTCTGACTGGATTATATTAGATAAGACTACCTCTGCCTCACTTAGATTAGATTAGCCTAACCGGACTTAGATTAGCCTAGCTGAGCTCTGTCTGGGTTAGATTAGATTAACGTAAAGTAGCCTGCCTTGATTTAGCCTAGCCTAACCTGTGTTAGCCTACCCTGGGTTAGATTAGGGTAGGTCTGCCTGGGTTAGATTAGATTAGCTTGGCTGGGTTAGATTTGCCTAGTGTAGCTCTGCCTGGGTTAAATGAGATTAGCCTATCCTAGACTGTGTTAGCCTACCCAGAGTTAGATTAGCCTAGCTCTGCCTGTCTGAGATTGGATTAGCCTAGTCTTGTCTGTTTTAGCCTAACCTGGATTAGATTAGTCCAGCCTAGACTGCTTTAGCCTAGCCTATCTCTGCCTGGGTTAGATTAGATTAGCCTAGCCCATCCTCTGTTAGCCTAACCTGGGTTAAATTAGTCTAGCCTAGCTCTTCCTGGGTTAGATTAGATTAGCCTAGCCGAGCCAGGTTTAGATTAGGCTAGCATAGCTGGGTTACATTGACCTAGGACTTGCCTACTCTAGATTACATAAACCTAAGCCTAGCCTCTGTTAGTGTACCCTGGGTTAGATTCGCCTTAGTTCTACTTGGTTACAAATAGTTAGCCTAACCTGTGTTAGCCTAGCCTTGTTTCGATTAGCGTAGTTTAGCTCTAACTTAGATTGACTAGCTCTGCCAGCGTTAGATTAGATTAGCCTATCCTAGCCTGTGTTAGCATACCCTGGGTTAAATTAGCCTAGCCTAGCTCTGCCAGGCTTAGATTACATTAGCCTAGCCTAGCCTCTTTTAACCTAACCTGGGTTAGATTAGCCTAGCATGGTCTGCTTTAGCCTAGAATAGATTACTTTAGCCTAGGTCTGCCTAGGTTAGATTAAATTAGCCTACCCCAGCCTCTGGTAGTCTAACCTGGGTTGGATTAGTCTAGCCTAGCTCTGCCTGGGTTAAATTAATTAGACTAGCCACGCCTAGCTCTGCCTGAGTTAGATTAGATTCGTCTAGTGTAGCTCTGCCTGGGTTAAATGAGATTAGCCTAGCTCTGCCTGGGTTAGATTAGATTAGCCTATCCTAGACTGTGTTAGCCTGCCCAGGGTTAGATTTGCCTAGCCTAGCTCTGCCTGTCTGAGATTGGATTAGGCTAGTCTTGTCTGTTTTAGCCTAACCTGGATTAGATTAGTCCAGCCTAGACTGCTTTAGCCTAGCCTATCTCTGCCTGGGTTAGATTAGATTAGCCTAGCCCATGCTCTGTTAGCCTAACCTGGGTTAAATTAGTCAAGCCTAGCTCTTCCTGGGTTAGATTAGATTAGCCTAGCCGAGCCAGGTTTAGATTAGGCTAGCATAGCTGGGTTGCATTGACCTAGCTATGCCTACCTTAGATTACATAAACTTAGCCTAGTGTCTGTTAGACTACCCTGGGTTAGATTCCCCTTGGTCTGACTCGGTCAGATTAGCCTAGCCTAACCTGTGTTAGCCTAGCCTTGTTTCGATTAGCGTAGTTTAGCTCTAACTTAGATTGACTAGCTCTGCCAGCGTTAGATTAGATTAGCCTATCCTAGCCTGTGTTAGCATACCCTGGCTTAAATTAGCCTAGCCTAGCTCTGCCTTGGTTAGATTACATTAGCCTAGCCTAGCCTCTTTTAACCTAACCTGGGTTAGATTAGCCTAGCATGGTCTGCTTTAGCCTAGAATAGATTACTTTAGCCTGGGTCTGCCTAGGTTAGATTAAATTAGCCTACCCCAGCCTCTGATAGTCTAACCTGGGTTGGATTAGTCTAGCCTAGCTCTGCCTGGGTTAAATTAATTAGACTAGCCACGCCTAGCTCTGCCTGAGTTAGATTCGTCTAGCGTAGCTCTGCCTTAGTTAGATTAGATATCTAGCCTGTGTTAGATATGCCTAGTGCCACCTGTGTTAGGTTAGATTAGGTTAGCTTACCCTGGGATTAGTTTACCCTGGGATAGATTAGCCTATTTTAGTTTAGCTCTGTGTGGATTAGATTAAATTAGCATAACCAAGCCTGGGTTATAGTAGCCTAGCAGAGCCCTAACTTGAGTTAGATTAACCTAGCATGGGTTGGATTAGCCTAGCCTGGCATAGATAAGCCAAGCCTAGCCTAGCCTAGCTGTGCCTGGGTTAAATTTCATTAGCTAGCCGTGCCTAGCTTTGCCTGGTTTAGATTAGCCTAACCTAACCTAGGTCTGTGTGGGTTAGATTACATTGGTCAGGATTAGGATGGCTTGGGGTTATGGGTTAGGGTAAGGTTTAGAGTTTGAGTTAGGATTAGTGTTTAGGGTCAGGATGGGTTAGATTTAGGATTAGGATTAGTGTTAAGGGTTTAGGATTAGTGTTAGGGTTTAGATTTACAGAATAGAGTAAAGTTAGGGTTACTGTTTGGGTAAGGTTTAGGGTACGGTAGATTTAGGTTTAGGTTAGTGTTACAATATAGTTTTAATTGAGGCTAAAGTCGGGTTAGATTAACCCAGGGTCAAATTAACCCAGGGTCAAATTAACCCCGGGTCGGATTATCCCGGGTCAGATTATCCCGGGTCAGATTATCCCGGGTCAGATTATCCCGGGTCAGATTATCCCGGGTCAGATTATCCCGGGTCAGATTATCCCGGGTCAGATTATCCCGGGTCAGATTATCCCGGGTCAGATTATCCCGGGTCAGATTATCCCGGGTCAGCTTAGCCCCGGGTCAGCTTAGCCCCGGGTCAGCTGGGGTTTGATTATCCTTTCTGAGACGGGGTTTGATTACCCTAGCCTAGGTTAGATGAGCCTAGCTCTGCCAGGGTTAGACTAACCTTCCAAGCTATGGTTAGACTAGCATAGACTAGTTAGATTATGGGTTAGATTATGTTAGTTTCGATTTACCTAAACTAGTGGAGCCTGGGTTAGATTAGTTTACCCTACTTTAGCCTCTCCTCGGTTATCTTAGCCTAGCCTGGGTTAGATCAGATTACCCCTAACCCTAACCTAGGCTACAGCTCCCTAGGTTAGATTAGATTAAATTAGATTAGTTTAGCCTAGCCTGGGTTAGATGAGCCTAGCTCTGCCTGGGTTAGATTAGATTAGCCTGTTAGTAGCCTGTTAGCCTACCCTGGGTTATATTAGCCTAGCCTATGGCAGCCTAGCATAGATTACATTAGCCTAGCTTACCTCTGTCTAGGTTACATAAGATTAGCCTAGCTGAGCGTGTGTTAGATTAGCCTAGCTTAGCCGGGTTAGATTAACCTAGCTCTGCCTGGGTTAGATTACATAAACCTAGCCTAGCCTGTGTTAGCCTAACCTGACTTAGATTAGCACCAGCTTTCTAGCCTGCTTCTTCGGCTGTGGATGGTTGGGGTTAGAAGGGGTTCGGGTTATGGGTTATGGTAAGGTTTCAAGTTAGGGTTTGGGGTTAGAGTTATGGGATTAGGTTTAGTGTTTAGGGTTAGGATGGGTTAGGTTTAGGATTAGGGTTATTGTTAGAGGTTATAGTTAGGGGTTAGAGTTAAGGGTTTAGGGTTAGGGGTTAGGTAAGAATTAGGGTTACGGTTAGTGTTAGGATAAGGTTTAGGATGGTGTAGATTTAGGTTTAGGTGTTAGGATTAAGGTTAGGTGTTAGCGGTTAGGGTGGGTTACAGTGTTAGAGTGTTAGAGTGGCAGCAATTAGGGATTGGGGTTAGGGTTAAATTCTAGGGAAAGGGTTATGGCTAAGGGTTAGTGCTAGGGGTTAAGGATAGTGTTAGTTTTAGGGGTTAGCTTCATTGTTAAGGTTAGTGTTAGCGTCAGGTGTTAGGATAAGGATCAGTTACCCGTAGAGTTAGGGTCACCTTTAGGGTTAGTGTCATGGTTAAAGTTAGGGATTAGGTTTAGTGTTAGGGATTAGGGTTAGGTTTAGGTTGGCAGACATGAGGGTTTGGGTGGCAGACCTGAGGGTTAGGGTTAAAGTTTATGATAAGGATTAGGAGTTAGGGTTAGCATTAGGAGTTAAATTTCGGGGTTAGGATAGATTAGGATTAAGCTTGGGGTTTAAGGGTAGGGTTAGAGTCAGCAATGCAGGTTGCACCGTTGCTAAGCTCGCTGTGTTTCAAGATATCAAGCCTCTGCTTTCCCTCCTGCCTCTTCGGCTGTGGGAGCAGATGCAAAATGTTCGTGCTCTGGTCACTCTGCTGCTGCGCAGCCAAGAGCTACCAGCAAAGACGTTGCATTCAAATGGACTATTAGGTGAGAAAGTGAGAAGCAACAGCACAGTGGGTGCCACTGCAAAGCTCGCTATGGGCTGAACACGTCCAGCAGCAGCTTTCTGGCCTGGTTATTCAGCTGTGGGAGTAGAGGGTTACGCTGAGGTTAAAGTTTGGTGGTTAGGGTGAAAGGTTAGGGTTTGGATTAGGGTTAGGGGTTAGGGCTTGTGTAAGTGTTAGTGTTAGGATTAGGGATCGGGGTTAGGGGTTAGAGCTAGTGTAAGGGTTTGGGGTTAGGGTTATTTTTAGTGTTTGAGTTAATGATTAGAGTTACTATTAGGGGTAGGCTAAGGTTTAGTGGTAGTCTTAGGGTGGGTTAGCTTTACCATTAGGGTTAGGTGTTAGGTTTAGGGTCAGGGAGATGTTTTGGTTTAGGGTTAGGATTAGGAAGTTAGCGTTAGTGTTAGGGGTTAAGGTGAGTGTTAGGGGTTAGGGTTACTGTTACACTTAGTTCTCCATTAAAACAGTAAAGTTATCCATTGAAATGCTATATTCCCCAATGAAACTCTATGTTTGCCATTGAAGAGCTAAGTTTGCCATTGAAGCGGTAACTTCACCATTGAAAGGCTACGTTCTGCATTGAAACGCTACGTTCTGTATTCAAACTGTATGTTCTGTTTTGAAACGCTCCATTCTCCATTGAAACACTAAGTTCTCCATTTAGAGATTAAGTTATTCATTAAAACGCTAACTTCTCCAAGCCGACACTAACTTGTCCAAGCCGACACTAACTAAATTCTCCAAGCCGACACTAACTTCTCCAAGCCGACACTAACTAACTTCTCCAAGCTGACACTAACTTCTCCTTTGAGACAGTATATTCTCCAGTTACACACTAATTTCTAAGACATTTAAGTTCTAAAAGCACCCAAGTTCTAAAAGCATTTTAAATCGACAAGCCACGTTCGGTGCACAGACAAAAACCCTAAGCCTAGAATTGCCCACACACTCTTGCACACGTCTATATATGCTCACACACATACAAAACACATTCCCCTGCCTCAGGGGCCCAAAGTCCACCTCTGCTTGTCCCTTCTGACGCCTACCCCTCCCTCGCTGAGAATCAATCCACTGGCACCACATTCCCGGGAATATCCTAAATGGTCTGCCTGCCTAAGACCTGTCCCTGCACCAAGCATTGCTCAAACATAGGTGTTGACAAATTCACCTCGCAGACCAGCCGGGACTGGGAAAAATATCCCCACCCGGGAGACGGAGAAAAACAATATCCCCCATCTGCGATTTTTTGTTTCTAAACATCTCAAAATCAGAAAAGTAAAAGCTAACACAACCATTCTGAGACTAAGACCACCACTGTAACACTAAGTCGTGCATTCTAAGACTGATGTGTACTCTAAGACTAACACCAGCAGTCTAAGACGAACACCGACATTCTGAGACTAAGATATTCATTTTAAGATGAACACCAGCATTCTAGGACAAAGACGTTCATTTTAAGACTAACACCAGCATTCTAAGACTGACACGCATTTTAAGGTGAAGACCAGATCTCCAAGACTAACAGCGGCATTCTAAGCCTAACACCAGCATTCTAAGGCCAATGCCAGTAACATTTACCTTACATGAACTTAGGAAATTAGTATCATCATTCCTTTCATTTAAATGGATTTTCGTACATAAATGACATTTTAAAATTCATCCTTACAAATCCAACACTTGACTACTTACACAAGCCGCTCAACCGGTAGCATGCTTTGTCACATAATGATCATCAGACCTCCTTTTACACACGGCAATGGAGCCTTCCATTTGACACGGACAACTTTCGGGCCTCTAACTGAAATCTTCTACGTGCTGCAAATCACCATCCAGAATAACACTGAGCTCCTCTCAAATCTACAGGTTCTCAACATACTAACCTGCAAACAAAAATACATTTCGATCAATGTCATTACACTATGACCTCTAAACATCCTCCCCTCGCTTGAATTTACTCTATGTCTGCAAAGCAAACCATTTGCACCCAACAGACAACATTCACTGCACGGAAACATAGTTAACCATCACCTACACCCATATATGAGACAGCATTTTAAGGGCTGGCACACCAACTCTCACATATTCTTTCCTAATACAAAACAACACCCACCTGGCCTGGCTTCAGGAATTCTCAGCAACTAAATTGCCTGAAGACTCAAAATGACCATGCCTGAAAACCCTCCACTGACAGCCGCTCAATCACAGGTGGTGAGGAACATCATCTGGCAGACTGGCTGGAAACAGTAAAAAAAGCCACCTGGTGGAGGAAAAAATAAAAATCTCTTGACTGCCATTTTTGTTTCTAAACGTCTAAAGACCTGAAAAGGAAAACTATTTTAAATCTACAACCCACATCACACGCACAAACACAAGTCCTATGCCTAAAACCGTTCATACACATTTATACGCATCTATATATACTCACACACGTGCCAAATGCAACAACCTTACGCCTTTCACATGGCCCCAAACTCTGCCTCCTCTCATCCCTGCCACGCCTACCCCTGACTCAGCGGAATACAATCATGTGAACAACCATAACTGGAACATCCTAAAAACCATGCCTGACACTACATCCCTGCACTGATATTTGCTCAAACATAGGCGATGACAATGTGATCGGTGACACAGATCATCAGGGGTAGAGAACTACACTGTGATTAGGGAAAAAACCCACACGATTTCCAAAGTTGAAAAATTCCAGCTGAGAAAAAAACAGAGACAAATATAGAACTACTAGTCTGCTGGTTTTGCACACCTTCCTTTCATTTCTTTGAGCACGTGCACCACCTGCAAAACACAACGTTAAGACCTGGTTTTCATCTCACAAAAACTGTAAGACACTCCATCAGTTGCTGCTTCAGTCTGCTAAGCACAGCTCACCTAGTTCAAGACAGCTCCGGGCAAACGAGCTCGCTTTGCTCCTCCCTGCGCACCTCCAAATTCAAAACACACACAAAGTCATAAGCCCACCAGCACAATAAACTGAAACTTCCTTCTGACACCACAAATTTACCCACCTGGTACCCTAACTCAGCTCAACCCTCCTACACCAGCCTCTCACAGGGGGGCTCTTCTGTCCATTCACACAGCTCATCAAGAGTACACAGATACACTGGCATTATAAAACTGCACCACATACCTTGCACAGTTCAACAATTCCAGGTGAGACAAAGCCAGAGACAAGCAAACAACTCACTAATAGTTTATTAACATGGCAAACTATAGAGATAGGAAAGGATACTTCTCATGCTTCCTTATCTTACCAAGCCCAAGGACCCTGGGAAGACCATCAGCAAACCAGCTCCGAGAATCATCATGGCAGTGCGAGGTGGCAGGCTCAGCCTTAGCGGGCGTCCCCGCGCAGGCAACCTTC
This sequence comes from Neopsephotus bourkii, assembly GCF_033783945.1. NCBI lineage: Eukaryota > Metazoa > Chordata > Aves > Psittaciformes > Psittacidae > Neopsephotus > Neopsephotus bourkii. The sequence goes on from NW_026901551.1 coordinate 16,409, forward strand.
ACCTGCCTGCCATGAGCTTCTGCCTCCCTCACACAGCATGAGGCTCAGGCTTTCACACTCACAAAAACTGAACACTCATTGCAACGCAGGGGGCCAGCCCACGTTGCAAGAAGCGCCCAACCAAATCTAAGAAGGTCTCCAAGGCTCAGGACTTTCCCAGGCACTTCGAAAGCAGAACTTGCTGGGTAGGAACCAAAGCTGGACACCGCATGAAGCAGCCAAAGCAAAACCCTCTGCGAGAGGCCCATGACAACAAACAGCACTTTCCCCGCCCTTGTGTGTTTCACCACAGATCATTACCTATTCTCCCTGACACAGCACCCCAGACTTAAGCCCCACAAAGGGCACCTTTTCATCCTGGCATTTAACTCTGAGGCACTACCTACACTAAAATTGACCATTCCCCTCCCAGGCACTGCCAAGCGTGTTCTCAGACATTCTGGCTCAAATACTACATTGGAATGCTACAGCTCAAACCCCTTCTTGCCATTCTGACATTGTCTCCCGCCCCCTAGTCTTTTTAAGGACCCCCTCTACTTAGCGGGCATAGCGCCATGCAGCTCCAGGCAACCTCACTGCTCAGAACCTCCACCGCAGATGCCTGGGATGGTGCATCCGTTGATAAGTTCACCTACAACATCTGCCAGAAACAAACAAAAAAGGGGGAACAGGCTGTGTTGGCCGTCATCTCCACCACCCCAGCCATCCCCAGCCCGGCCTGGTCCTTACCAACTCTCAGGCTCCTCCAAAGCTCCTCAATACTGTGCTCGACTGGCACCAAAGCCCTTCCGCAGTCTCACCTGGGGCTTCTCCCCTCCGTGCTCTAGGAGTGCAACAAAAGCCAAGGGCCATCGCTCCTGCGAAACTGACCCACCCCGCAAACCTTCTCCTTACCTGCCTGACTCACCTCAAGCACTCCTCCGCCTCCAAAGGTCGAGGGCAAGACCTGCAACACCAAACACCAATACTAAACGCATTCAACACCTTCTTCTCAACTCTAAGCTACAGAGTGACCAAAATGTACTTTGGTACAAATATACACTAATTTTCATTAAGCAGTGCGTCAGGGTACACAAACAATCCACGGCTTTTATTGCTTTCTAAATCACTTCTTCCAAAAAAAAAAGAACAACGGGGGGGGGGCATTTTAGGACATAATTGCATCCTCTGAAACCTTTCTTTCAATATTTACCCAAAATTCGAACATTAAGAACTACTGAAAAAAAACAAAAATGTTCCTAGTGCTTGCATAGCAAAATTAGCAAATAAGTAAGAGAGACCATGTTATTTGCCACAGGAAGAAGTCTGTTGTCCACAGCTTGGTGAGCAATCGGTTCCTTCGGCACAGTTCAGGTACCATACTTTAAAACAGAGATTTTTAAAATATAAAATATTCCTGATGTTCATCTAGTTAAAAATCAGGAGGTGAAGCTGATCATCCTATCATTTTTAAAATCTATCACTTGCAATCATTGTCTTTATTTTCACCCATTACTGATGATGAACCATAGCATATCTTCCCTTCTTGCTTGTGCAAACTACCAGAGAAAACTTCCTTGATGAGGGCTACTTTCCAGAATCTCAAATCTAAAGATAATCAAGAAAATAAAGGTTGGCTTGTCACAAAGCAACTCTAAATAAATAAATAAGTAAATAAGTAAATAAATAAATAAATAAATAAATAAATAAATAAATAAATAAATCCTTCAGCTACATTTAAAAAAAACACATGACAGTGAACTACTGTTGAAAATGTAATGGTAACAGAGAAGCAAAAGCAGGCTGTCACAGGCGTGAAGCAAGACAATAGCCTGGAAACACCTGGCCTGCGCAGTCCACAAAGCAGAATACCGACCCGAGGATTAACACCACACACGCATGATGCATACCCACACCCCCCAATCTGAAAACTGAGGCCTAGGCTTAAGTCAGCCAGTGATTAAAAATATCCTATTTCAGTAAAAGCATCATTATCTAACAGCAACAAAATCCTATAGAGGGAACATGCTTCAGCAGCCTATAAGAAAATCATAGAATGGTTGGGTTGGAAGGCACATTAAAGATCATATAGCCCTGTGAGGGTATGAGGCAACGCTGGTAGGAAGGAGAAATATCTTTCTTATACTACGTGACAGTTGGAAAAACCAGACAAACTTTCAGGCTGGCACATTTGTCGGGTAACCATGGCATTTAAAAAAAATTACTTAATATCTCCAAAAACCAATGCACTAGCTTGCTTAAATCAGCATTTCAATTCTGAAGGAAAAAGGTGGATAATCTCAGGCCAGTAAATGCTCCGGTCTGCTCCGACAGTGTGGATCTACACTAGGAGAATCAGAATTTGTAACTACTCTAACTAAGCATGACCTGCTAATGGCTTTCTATTGCCACCTGGCAGGACATACTCATTTTACCTTCAATCTGAATTATAAACCAAGACAACAAAAAAACACGTCATTATGTTCAAGGGTCAGAGACGCTTTGAGTTCCGAGAGGGAAAAATCAATATTCTAACTACCAAAGTAACAGAATAGGCCAACAGTGATAAATACCACTATCACGAGGAAAGCACAAAAATCTCAGCCCAACACTAGGCACAGAGCTAACACAGGTTTAACCAAACTGTGTAAATCAAAATAAGTAAAAGCACAATACACCACAGTACCAACCTTAAACAACTAGGTGGGTTTCTGGACTTTAAGGTACCAGTTTCACAATTTTTAGTTTAAATAATAACTGTATTCTTCAATTCTTTTTTAGCTACTGCAATTTAAGTCTACTCTGATTTTGTCTGGATAAAAAAAAAATCACTGCAGACACAAGTATAATAGTACAGAATGCTACAATCATGCGGTAATCTACTACCTTCTGCACCCCGTTCAAAACAATACAAAAATAAAGACTCTCCAGTAAGTGCAACTCTCCTCAGTTGCACTTAGTAACTAATCAAAGGTCTTAAAACTCATAAAAACCTTCAAGTTTGCTTTGCACCAGATTGCTGTTCACATGCATCTATATTTAAAAGAAGGAAAAGAGCTTTTAGTTGAAAAATATTTGAGGCTTTTCTTCTGAAAAGAGTAAATTAACTGGGAAAAAAATTAAAAGAAAGAAGAATTTATCACTGCAATTCAGCAAGAAGCAAAGCATTTATAATCCTGGGAGCAGCATGTAGGTACTCTCCAACAGAAATACTGGCTACTTGTTTGAAATCCAGCTGTTATCCAGACATATTATTAAATATGAGTAGGGGGTTCATAATATACTAATTACAACTTCCTCCTACCTGTCTGACACAACAATTTCTTGAAGGAGAATTTCAACCATGATAGCTATTTTGGGAAATATGCAGCTAGATCTAAAATTTACTGGTTAATGCTTGGAATATAGAACCCCTCTTTCCCTTCTGCCTCACTGCTTATGCCATCCTCCCCTGCTTCAGGGGTGGATGAGGTTTGGTTCAGGGCTCCATTCATCCATTTTCTTTGTTTTTACAGGCAAGGTTTCCCAACATAGGGAAGAATGCAGACAAGCACGTGCTATGTCTGACTTCATAAAATTTTCCATTCTCTCAAGTTTTTAAATCAAGTCAAGGCAGCATCATTATAATTTTCACCTATCAGTTACACCATGTTTTAATCTCAAAGTACTGCAACATTACTGCATTGATAAGACTGGGCATTAAACAGTCCAGCTTGTTTCACAGTCTCAGCATGCAGATCTGGTTATTCAGAGCAAGAATAAAAATGATCAGATTGGTTAGAAACATTGTTTTTTCGGTTTGGGGTTGTTTGCTTTTTTTTTTTTGTCCTTTATTCATCGTTCAACTAAGAACTGATTTCTCTGGCAATATTATCACTGTGCCTACTGATTGAGTACAGCTGAATTTTAACAGGAAGGAGTATATAGTACATCAACTTCTACCATTAGAAACACAAAAAACTTCTAGGTTAACACTTTTTTCCCCTAGGACTACAAGACATTCTTACAGACACAAAATACTAATACGCATCTCAAACTGAACACTGCTAGCACTGGACTGCAATAAAAACTATTTGTGAATTAATATAAAGCAGCTAAAAAAAAAAAAACAACCAGAGTTTCATTAAAGTTCACTTGGTTTGGTATCGTAAACTTTGGTAGGGGAGACCCAGCTCCCAAAACTATGAGCTTTTGGAGAAGTTTAACACTACAAAACCACAATGCATTTGACAGATGCTAGGTTCACTACAGATTAACATTAAAGACAGACAACTACGATAAGAAGCAGTACGCCATACGGAATATCCAAGCCATCACTTTGGCAAGGGGAAAGGGAAGATGCACAAGCAAGCCCTTCAGTTTTAACAAAATCATTACTGGGACAGAATAGCCCTGCTTTGCCATGTAAGTGCTCAACTGCAGCTGGCCAAAGGACACAGCAAAACCATTTTAAAACTATGTGAACTAAATTCTCTAAGATCACTAATTAAGATTCAATCAAATTTCTCCAAAGACTGAGTAATACGTTGGTTATGACCCATTACCTCCTCCATCTAACTGGTATGTTGGTTTAGTAGCCACTATCATAATCATTAAATGCAAAAAAAAAAAAAAAAAGTAAATAAAGTAAGGAGAACAAAAACAACTTTGGCCATATTTTCTATGCCTGAGAACATCCAAAAAAGTCTGCTAAGCTTAAAAGCACTCAAAACCACAGCACCCTAAGTAAATCCACAGCACAAAAAAAGTTAATTGGCACACGCCCACGTAAGTACTAGCAAAACTTAAAAATTCTAGTTCAGAAAAAAGCATTTCAAAGAACTCAAAAAACAAAAAATAAAAGACAAAGCATAAAAACCTCAAAACACCCCAAACACCTCACCTTGATAAAAGCCAAACCCAAAAGAAGCTCCCTGTTTGGAAGCTGTGCCTTATATATCCCAGGCCCTACCCACAGCCCCTCCCTCAATGACCTGGCTCGGGGGTGGGGCCAATCACTACCTGAGATAAAAGCAGCCTGACAAGGGACAGCTGGGTTGGTTTTGGTTGGAGTTTGCTTTGTTGGTTTGTCTCTGGCTTTTAAGTTTTTGGGGTTTTTTTTTATGCTTTAGGTTTACTTTCAAAGCTCACAGACTGCATAGCTTCAATTTTATGAAGTCAGGTTGAGAATTACACACAGAAAACTCTCAAAAAGCTTAGATATTAATGAATTTTCTGCTTCCTTTCAGACAACGCCTGGCCTTTACACAGATTAAGTTCCAACTTCAACCCCCTCTGAGCAGGGTGAAAAGTACACTGTAGCATTTTGTACTGACACTGTTAGCTGGTTAGATATCAGCCAAGCATGAGTAGTTCAGCCCTCAAATTGATCCCCTCAATTATTTCTTTATAATCAGCATTCTGAATAGTGGAAGATTAAGCTCAAGAACACTTTCGATCACAGAGTTGTTTCTATGTACTGGTCCCTTGGCACAGTTACCAATGCCAGTGAAGCAGAAACTGATTTAAGACCTTTCCTGTACAAAACCACTGTTTACAAGTTCTTTAATGGGGCAAGAAATTAATATGCATGTTAGAAATGAACTCACTTCCTCCACTACTCAGGGAAAGAAACTAAATAAAAAGCTTCTAACTAGCTGGACCAGCAATACAGCCACCATGTTAGCTCAAAACAAACTATGTTACTTCAGCATTCCCTCCTGCCATTGCTGCGGAACCACATCAGTTCTATACAGCCACAACTAGACTTGGATTTCAGAAAGAAAAGAAACAATTTAAAGAAGTTAAAAATTGTGTTAAGCTAATTCATCAGCTTAGGTTCTCAACAGCCAATTTCAAGACCTTTCTTCTAGAATGAGTTAATTTAATATGAACGAAAAAAAACACGCAAGCCACATCTCTCTGACCCCTTCATTTAAATGATGTGGAAGTGCCAATGCAAATCACAAGCAAATATACTCATTGAAACAGTCATGCTGCACTACCATACACACTCGAAGATGGTGCTATAAAACATCCCATTTTATTTTTCTCATCCCCATGGTACATTTCAAAGCTCTTCCTGCTGTACTGATGGTTCTCCTCAGGCCTTTCCTGTCAGAAAATATTCTTCTTTCTTAGTTTTTATAGTCCCATAACTCTAAAGCAAAACTTAATGCTCAGAACTCCACTATTAGAAACAAGAGTATTTACTGCATCCAGCCATTTATTTTTTATTATCTGCAGTAAGAAAAAATAATAAAAATCAGCCATATAATACTTCACAGACAAATAAAGAACTCTGAAATATTAATTCCATGCAGACTGTAAAGAACCTGTGCTCTCTATACTTTAGATGCATAAAAGGAGAAATTTATAAGCTAAAAAAATTCTTTTTACTACTCTCCACCAAAAAGCACCAGTTTTTTAACAGTCTGTACATCCCAAAACAACATAAATATACTGTTTTGGTTTTTTTTTAACCTAGGCATTCAACTTACTTTTTATAAGTACATACACCCAAAAGCAGCTTCATATAACTGGAATGTTGGTTTAGTAGCCACTATCATAACCATTAAATGCAAAAAAAAAAGTAAATAAAGTAAGAAAAACAAAAAAAAAACAACTTTGGCCATATTTTCTATGCCTGAGAACATCCAAAAAAGCTTGCTAAGCTCAAAAGCACTCAAAACCACAGCACCCTAAATAAATCCACAGCACAAAAAAAGTTGATTGGCACATGCCCACATAAGTATTAACAAAACTTAAAAATTTTAGTTCAGAAAATAAGCATTCCAAAAAAATTAAAAAAACAAAGCAAAAAATAAAAGACAAAGCATAAAAACCTCAAAACACCCCAAACACCTCACCTTGATAAAAGCCAAACCCAAAAGAAGCTCCCTGTTTGGAAGCTGTGCCTTATATATCCCAAGCCCTACCCACAGCCCCTCCCTCAATGCCCTGGCTCAGGGGTGGGGGCAATCACTACCTGAGATAAAAGCAGCCTGACAAGGGACAGCTGGGTTGGTTTTGGTTGGATTTTGCTTTATTGCCTTATCTCTGGTTTTTAAATGTTTGGTTTCTTTTTTGTCCTTTAGGTTTACATTCAAAGCTCACAGACTGCATAGTTCAGTTTTATGAAGTCAGGCTGAGAATTATGTTTAGTTTCTGACTGTGTAGGGTTTTTTTAATCTCAGATTCTGGGTTTCGGATTCACAGGAGCTTATTTCCACACAGAGTGGCTCAGACTCCTATGTTTAAGCTGCACAGGTGCTCTAGCTCACACTTAGGTTCAACCTGGCTTTGACTGCCTCACTCATCCACACAAGTCTCACACTGAGACTAACACAGAGTTCTTGGCTCAGACTCGCTCTCCCTTTCTAACTAAATAAAGACATTCAGGTGGTTTAGCCAAGGTTGGGAGCTTTGAAAGAGAAAGAGGGCTGTTACAGAACAGGCCAGCATTGGTGGGTGGGGTGGTGGTGGTGATGATGATGATGATGGTGGTGATGATGATGGCCAGCACAGGGTGCTCATGTTGGTTCTTCTGTTTCTTGCAGGTGATAAAGAGGAACTTGGCAGCTGTGGCAAGATCCCAGGATCAGTTTGAGATCCATGGCAGTATAGAAGGTAAGCAGAAGGACTGCTGCTTGGGACTGGAGGGTGGGGGACAAGATCAGGATGGCAGGAAGGGGTTTGAAGTATAGCATGGGGCTGAGGGAAAGGCAGGGGCTATTTTGCAGCATGAGCTTACATGGGTAGGGCAGCTACAGCTTGACTGTGTTATGGAGTGAGGGTGTCACCCATAACCCTTCCCTCAGTGCTGTGGGTCAGGGGTGGGGCAAACTCCCAGCTGGGATAAAAGAACCCTGACAATCCACAGCTGAGTCTTACTTAACGTGGCTCTGGTTCATTGGCTGCTTCCCAGCTTTAATTTTTGGCTTTTTCTCTGTGGCTCAGACTCCCATTTAAGACTCAGAGACCACGCAGGCCCCCTCTCACCCAGACTGGCTCTGGCTCAGACTCATGCTCCATTTAAATTGCACAGACACTCTCTGGCTCAGACTTGGCCTCACACTCACTTAGGCTCAATCTGACACTGGTTGGCTCATACATCCACATAAATCTCATACTGATTCTAACACAGAATTTCTGGTTCAGACTACTTGGATGAGCCTCCCTGACCCAAAGTCACCCTCAGTCTCCAGCTGAAAAAGAACATTCAGATGACTCAGCTAAGGTGAGCCATGCTTGGGATACCCAAGAAACAGCTTCTTTCAGGGAGCTGCAGCTTCTATTTTTCTCTCAATGTCTGCCTGTTTCAGTTTTGGTTTTAGGTGCCACAGGTAACTCAGGAGAGGTGAAGCTGCCGACTGAGGAGGGCTGTGAGAAGGTAAAAGGATTGTCTGCCTGAGTGGTGACTCAGAGTTGAGAATAACACGTCAAAGGGTTCACTACTCGTGTTGGTCACTGCAGGTCCTACTTTCTATCTCTGGAGTCAGATGAGTGTTTGACATGACACAGGGAGGTAACAACACTGGTTGTGAGGGTCACTCACTTTTTGCAAGTACCATGGTTAATTCTCTCTATTGTATCCTAGGTTCCGGAGTGCAGCAGAAGCCCAGCACCCTATTCTGCAATAGATTTGGTCAAGGTGAACATAATATTAAGAAGGCTAAGCAAGAGATACAGAAGTGGTGGGCATCGATGGCTGGCGTGGTGGAGGTAATGACCAACACAGCCTGTTCCCCTTTGTTTGTTTGTCTCTGGCAGATGATGAAGAGCAACTTGGCAATGGCCGCAAGATGACTGGCATCTGCTGTGGGAGTTCTGAGCAGTGCGGCTCCATGGAGATGCATGGCACTATGCACGTTAAGTAGAGTGGGTCCTTTATGAGGCGAGGGGGTGGGGGACAATGTCAGAATGGCAAGAAGGGGTTTGAGCTGTAGCATTCCAATGTAGTATTTGAGCCAGAATGTCTGAGAACACCCTTGGAGGTGCCTGGGAGGGGAATGATCAGTTTTAGTGTAGGTAGTGCCTCAGAGTTAAATGCCAGGATGAAAAGGTGCCTTTTGTGGGGCTGAAGTCTGGGGTGCTGTGTCAGGGAGAATAGGTAATGATCTGTGGTGAAACACACAAGGGTGGGAAAGGTGCTGTTTGTTGTCATGGGCCTCTCGCAGAGGGTTTTGCTTTGGCTGCTTCATGCGGTGTCCAGCTTTGGTTCCTAGCCAGAAAGTTCTGCTTTCGAAGTGCCTGGGAAAGTCCTGAGCCTTGGAGACCTTCTTAGATTTGGTTGGGCGCTTCTTGCAACGTGGGCTGGCCCCCTGCGTTGCAATGAGTGTTCAGTTTTTGTGAGTGTGAAAGCCTGAGCCTCATGCTGTGTGAGGGAGGCAGAAGCTCATGCCAGGCAGGTGAAGGTTGCCTGCGCGGGGACGCCCGCTAAGGCTGAGCCTGCCACCTCGCACTGCCATGATGATTCTCGGAGCTGGTTTGCTGATGGTCTTCCCAGGGTCCTTGGGCTTGGTAAGATAAGGAAGCATGAGAAGTATCCTTTCCTATCTCTATAGTTTGCCATGTTAATAAACTATTAGTGAGTTGTTTGCTTGTCTCTGGTTTTGTCTCACCTGGAATTGTTGAACTGTGCAAGGTATGTGGTGCAGTTTTATAATGACAGTGTAGCTGTGTACTCTTGATGAGCTGTGTGAATGGACAGAAGAGCTCTTAGAATAAGCTTGTAATGAACGAGTCAGGGCCAGAGAGTCTTCTTGGGAGTGGGTGTGATAGTATATTTGGAGTTAGTGTCTGAGGCAGAGGGTGTAGGGGCTGTGCTGCGACTGTCTGAACGTCAGTCTGTGTATGCATGTCAACCTGAGTGTCGGTGTGAGCTTGGGCTGTGACTTAGAGGCAGAATAAGCTTTTGGTTGGCTTTGCGGTTAATAAAGCCAGGTTATTCTTGCAGGTGGCGAGATGGTTAGCCCCCTGTGAGAGGCTGGTGTAGGAGGGTTGAGCTGAGTTAGGGTACCAGGTGGGTAAATTTGTGGTGTTCAGAAGGAAGTTTCAGTTTATTGTGCTGGTGGGCTTATGACTTTGTGTGTGTTTTGAATTTGGAGGTGCGCAGGGAGGAGCAAAGCGAGCTCGTTTGCCCGGAGCTGTCTTGAACTAGGTGAGCTGTGCTTAGCAGACTGAAGCAGCAACTGATGGAGTGTCTTACAGTTTTTGTGAGATGAAAACCAGGTCTTAACGTTGTGTTTTGCAGGCGGTGCACGTGCTGAAAGAAGAGAAAAGAAGCCGTGCAAAGGCTGCGGAAGAATAGCAGAGTGATGGGTGAGGGAGTTGGGATTTGCTGAGGGAAGGGTGTTCCTTCGAACCATCTCTCAGCCTTTGTCTGTTTCCCTTTGTGTTTCAGGTGCCGCAGGTACCTCGTGTGTGTTGAAGGTACCAACGGAGGAGGGCTTAGAGGAGGTAAGACGTTTGTGCATGCATGTGGCAGGTTAGAGTTGAGAAGAAGGTGTTGAATGCGTTTAGTATTGGGTGTTTGGTGTTGCAGGTCTTGCCCTCGAGCTTTGGAGGCGGAGGAGTGCTTGAGGTGAGTCAGGCAGGTAAGGAGAAGGTTTGCGGGGTGGGTCAGTTTCGCAGGAGCGATGGCCCTTGGCTTTTGTTGCACTCCTAGAGCACGGAGGGGAGGAGGAGCCCCAGGTGAGACTGCGGAAGGGCTTTGGTGGCAGGCGAGCCCAGTATTGAGCAGCTTTGGAGGAGCCTGAGAGTTGGTAAGGACCAGGCCGGGCTGGGGATGCTCACTGGCCAGCACCAGGGGGGGGTTCCCCCTCACTGGCCAGCACCGGGAGGGGTCCCCACTCACTGGCCAGCACCGGGGGGGGTCTCTATGGGGAGGGGGTCCCCACTCACTGGCCAGCACCGGGGGGGGTCTCTATGGGGGGGGTTCCCCACTCACCGGCCAGCACCGGGGGGGGTCCCAACTCACCGGCCAGCACGGGCTCCCCGAACTTGTTCCCGTAATCACTGGCCCCATCGCTGGCCCCGATGGCCACCTCCAGGGGCCGGGCGAAGGCCGTGGGGTACGGCAGGGCCGGGTCCTCCCAGGGCAGCTCATAGCCTGCAATGGGGGGGTTCAAAGGGGTTTCAGAGGGGGGGATACAAAGGGGGGGTACAAAGGGAGGACTCTTGTGGGGTTCCAGGGGGGTCTGCGGGTCCCAGACTGGTTCCTGGTGTCTCTGAAGCTGGTTTTGGAGCTCTGGGGGGGGAGGGGGTTGGGGGGCCTGGAGCTGGATTTGGGGACCCAGGGGTGGTTTTGGGGGCGTGGGGTGCTTGTGCCTGTATCAGGGTCCCTGTGTCCGTACTGGGGTCCCTGCTCTGTACTGGGGGTCCCTATGCCCGTACTGGGGTGTTCCTATGTCCATACTGGTGTATCCCTATGTCCGTACTGGTGTATCCCTATGTACGTACTGGTGTACCCTATATCCATACTGGTGTACCCTATATCCATACTGGTGTATCCCTACGTCCGTACTGGGGTATCCCTACATCCGTACTGGGGTATCCCTACGTCCATACTGGGGTATCCCTACGTCCGTACTGGTGTATCCCTATATCCATACTGGTGTATCCCTATATCCATACTGGTGTACCCTATATCCATACTGATGTATCCCTATGTCCGTACTGGTGTATCCCTATGTCAGTACTGGTGTAACCCTATATCCATACCGGTGTATCCTTATATCCATACTGGTTATCCCTACGTCCATACTGGGGTCACTATATCCATACTGGTGTATCCCTATGTCCATACTGGGGTATCCCTATGTCCATAATGGTGTACCTTATATCCATACTGGTGTACCCTATATCTATACTGATGTATCCCTATATCCATACTGGTGTATCCCTATATCTATACTGATGTATTCCTATATCCGTACTGGTGTATCCTTATATCCATACTGGTATACCCCTATATCCATACTGGTGTATTCCTATGTACGTAGTGGTGTACCCTATACCCATACTGGTGTACCCTATACCCATACTGGTGTACCCTATACGCATACTGGTGTATCCCTATGTCCATACTGGTGTACCCTATGTCCGTACTGGTGTATCCCTATATCCATACTGGTGTATCCCTATGTCCGTACTGGTGTATCCCTATGTCTGTACTGGTGTATCCCTATGTACGTAGTGGTGTACCCTATACCCATACTGGTGTACCCTATACGCATACTGGTGTATCCCTATGTCCATACTGGTGTATCCCTATGTCCATACTGGTGTACCCTATGTCCGTACCGGTGTATCCCTATATCCATACCGGTGTATCCCTATATCCATACCGATGTATCCCTATATCCATACTGGTGTATCCCTATGTCCGTACCGGTGTAACCCTATGTCCGTACCGGTGTAACCCTATGTCCGTACCGGTGTAACCCTATGTCCGTACCGGTGTAACCCTATGTCCGTACCGGTGTAACCCTATGTCCGTACCGGTGTAACCCTATGTCCGTACCGGTGTATCCCTATGTCCATACCGGTGTATCCCTACGTCCATACCGGGGTATCCCTACGTCCATACCGGTGTATCCCTATATCCATCCTGGTGTACCTTATATCCATACTGGTGTACCCTATATCCATACTGATGTATCCCTATATCCATACTGGTGTATCCCTATATCCATACTGATGTATTCCTATATCCATACTGGTGTATCCCTATTTCCGTACTGGTGTATCCCTATATCCGTACTGGTATACCCCTATATCCATACTGGTGTATCCCTATGTCCGTAGTGGTGTATCACTGTATCTATACTGGTGTACCCTATACCCATACTGGTGTATCCCTATGTCCATACTGGTGTATCCCTATGTCTGTACTGTTGTATCCCTATATCCATACTGGTGTAACTTATATCCGTACTGGTGTATCCCTAGATCCGTACTAGTGTATCCCTATGTCCGTACTGGTGTATCCCTATATCCATACTGGTGTAACCTATATGCATACTGGTGTATCCCTATGTCCGTACTGGTGTATCCCTATATCCATACTGCTGTAAACTATATCCGTACCGCTGTATCCCTATATCCGTACTGATGTGCCCCTATATCCATACTGGTGTATCCCTATGTCCGTACTGGTGTATCCCTATATCCATACTGGTGTACCCCTATATGCATACTGTTCTCCCTATATCCATACTGGTGTACCCTATGTCTATGCTGGTGACCCTATATCCATACTGCTGTATTCCGATGTCCATACTGGTGTCCCTATGTCCATACTCGTGTAACCCTATATCCATACTGATGTATCCCTATACCCATACTGATGTATCCCTATACCCATACTGGTGTATCCCTATACCCATACTGGTATACCCCTATATCTATACTGGTCTCCCTATGTCCATACTGGTGTACCCTATGTCTATACTGGTGTCCCTATATCCATACTGGTGTTCCCTATATCCATACTGGTATCCCTATGGTGTCCGTGCGGCACTTGCCGGGCAGCAGGAGGTTCCCGAAGCTGTACCCGGCGGTGCCGGCGATCACGTGGGCCCCGCGCCCGTTGCGCTGCACGTCCCGGTGGTGGCGCCACTGAACGGGGCCACAGGTGCGGGGTGGGGCCAGGCGTGAGGGGCGGGGCCACAGAAAGTCCCCCTCCGCCCATTCATACATCCGAGGCCACGCCCCCCCGCTGACGGATCGAGGTTCTCCGCTGGTAGGGGCTGGGTCCGGCCGGGTCCTGGGGCCACAGCAAGGAGACCGCGGCCCCACAGATGGCGCTGGGGGGCAGAGAGGGGTGACCCATAGAGACCCCATAGGGACCCATAGAGACCCATAGGGACACTACAGAGACCCATAGACACCCCATAGAGACATACCTAATGGACTTTTAGGTATGAAATTGAGAAGCAACCGCAATGATGGTGACACCGTTGCAAAGCTGACCGTGTGTTGAAGATTCCCAGCACCACCTTTCACTCCTGCCTCTTTAGCTGTGGGACGAGATTCCAAACATTCATTCTCTACTAATACTGCTGCTACTCAGCTGAGAGCCACCACCAGAGATGTTGAATTGAAATGGACTTTTAGGTATGAATTTGAGGAGTGACAGAAACAATGGTGGCACCGTTGCAAAGCTGACTGTGTGCTGAACATTCCCAGCACAAGCGTTCCCTCATGGCTCTTCGGCTGTGAAAGCAGAGGCCAAACGTCCACGCTGTACTCACTCTGCTGTTGGGCAGCCAAGAGCACGTGCTTCAGAGGTCAGATTCAAATGGATTTTGAAGTTGGAAAGCAAGGAGCAACAGCAATGATGGCCGCACCACTGTGAACCTCACATATTGCAGAACAACTTTTTTATTTTTTTTTTCAGGCTTCATTTTTTTTCATTTTTATTCACTTTAGTCACATTTAGCTCACTTCTTGATTATGCTTTGCTCACATTTTGCTCAATTTTCTCAAGATTTGAAGTAGTCACTTTTGGTAACTTTTTTTTTTTTTTGTAGATAGCTTATATTGATCTAGTGCAACCCCTTGACACCTCCTATATCCCCATGCAGCCCACTAATAGGTCCCCTGAGCCTCATAGACTTCTTATAAACACCCCATATTGTCCCAGAGCAACCCATAGACACCCCACAGCAACTCTTGATGAACCTACAGTGACCCATAGACAGCCCATAGCCATTCACAGCACCCCATGGTCACCCTATAGACATCCCATATAGACTCACAGTGACCAATAGACATCCACAGCACGCCATGTACACTTCAAAGTGACTCACAAATGCCCCATAGAGACCCATAAATCCCCATAATGATACACTGCAACCTACAGATACTCCATGGACACCCTGTAGTGAGCCCTGGACACACTGTACTGAGCAACTACTAGATACCTATTGACTGACACTTGGCCCTGTGACAACACGTAGAGCCATATAGACACCCTGCACTGTCACATAGCACCTCATAGGCCCACTCCTCAATGCCCCATAGTTCCCTACAGATGCACAACACACACCCCATGGCTTCTATTGACTTATGGTGTCATGATGTCACTAGGACCATGATGACATCATCAGCATCGTCAATGGCATGGTGCCCTATAGAGATGCCCAAGAGCCCTGTGAGGGGTCCCCAAGTGCCCCATAGGGCCCCCACTACCCCGTCGCACCCCATAAGAACCCCAACACCAACTGATCTTTTTATTGGCTTTTATTCATTTTTATGAACTTTCATTCACTTTTATTCAAGATTCATTCAGGCTTGCTCACACCTATTTCTTTTTTATTTGCTTTGTAATAAGTTATAAACACATTATTCTCTCTTTTGCTTTTTATTGTCTTTACGTGGGTTTATTTATTTGGGTTTTTATTAATTTTTTCTTCAGATTTCTTTGCTTTTTAGTTCTTTTTAGTAAAAAAAAATCTTTTAGATGCCCAATAGCAAGCCAGAAAAAACTCACAGAGCCCAACAGACCCACAGGGGCGCACAGCAATAGATAGAGACTCATAGAGACCCCATAGTGATCACAATAATCATGTTCTGATGAGTCTTAATTTTACAGCAAAAAAAAAAATCATTTTAAGGCAAAAATCTTCATTTTAAAGCAAGAAAACCATCATTGTACAGCAAAAACAAAAATTCATTAAAAGGTTAAAAAAAGCCGCATTTTAAAGCGAAAAAGGTCTTTGGGGTGGTTTTGGGTGTCACTAATGCTGTGTCACCTCCCTTCACATCTGCACCTCTGCTTTGCCTCATCCCCAACAGTCCTGGGAAGGTGAACTCTGCAACAGTCCCACCAACTTTAGGGGTGAGTTTTGGGGTGCCAAAGAGCTCCCCAGAAGATAGAGCAGCTGGAGTAAGGCCAGAGAAGGCCACGGAGATGGTCAGGAGCAGCTCTGCTCTGGAGCCAGGCTGAGAGAGCTGGGCTGGTTCAGCCTAGAGAAGAGAAGGCTCCTGAAGGGGAGACATCAGAGCAGCTCCAGTACCTAAAGGGGCTACAGGAAACCTGGAGAGGAGCTTTAGATAAGGAATGGAGGGGCAGGACAAAGGGATTGGCTTTAACCTACCAGAAGCAAGAGTTAGATAGAATACAGGGAAGATGGTCTCCCTGAAACTGATGTGGCTTATTATGTACAGGGGGGTTGTACAAGGGGGTTAGGCAAAATGTACAGGGGGGTTAGACAGAATGTACGGGGGGGGTTGTACAAGGGGTACTCCTTAAGTCATAGCTGACAAGCTATGACAAGCTTGACAAGCTCAGCAGATGTCTTATCAGGCAGTACCCGGACAGAACCTCCTAATGAGGAGAATAGGGGGGGTTGTACAAGGAGTACTGCTTAAGTCATAGCTGGCTTGACAAGCTCAGCAGATGCTAAGATAAAACTTCCTAACGAATGGAATAGCTCATTAAACCAGTTGGACATAGACCAGACCCATCCAGCTCCTAAAGAGCATGCGTGAGGACCAGAGGTAAAAAGTTCAAGCCTGAGGAAGACTCGTTTACTTCATCTTGAAGACCCCTACCCACAAGAGGAAGACTGCTTACTTCATCTGAAGACCCCTGCCCAAGACCACCAGGAGGCACTGCGCATGCGTGGAGAGCCTTTTAGCTCATTACAATATGAAGCGGTGGGGGGGGGGGGCGGGTAGAATATGAATATGTATAGGCGTATTGTGCAACCTAATACATATGTATGACTTTACAGGATAAATGTAAAAGGAAAACGGCACTGAGGCTCACATGCTTTTTGGAGGACCAATCCCCCATGCGTCTTCAGCTGAATAAAGCGTATCTACTTTACAACTTTAACGAAGTTGTGGAGTCTATTCCGCTATCACCCCCCAAGGCCACTCCATTGTGGGATTCAATCTTCTGCGGTCGAGCTTTAGGCCTCAGCAGGGCGCAGTGCAGCGAAGCCAAAGTGAAGTGGTGTCAGACCTGGTTGAAGCCCGGGGTGCCTCCCATTGCTGTAGCAAACGCGAAGGTGAGACCTGACTGAAACCCCCCTTAAATTAACTGCAATTAGCTCCGCCCCTTTAATTGACCCCAATTAGCTACGTCTCCTTTAATTCACCCCACGGGTAGCTCCGCCCCTTCGAGGCCACGCCCTACAGCCGCCGCTAACGTCCGGGGCGGGGCCTGGAGGCCGGAAGTGTGTCGTGCTCGCAAGATGGCGACTCCCTATGTGACTGATGAGACCGGTGAGTGCGGCGCGGCCGGATCCGGCGCTGTGGGTCAGGACGCGGGCTATGGGGCAGGGCACGGCGCTGTGGGGCACAGCCCGACGCTGTTGCGCAGGACCCGGCGCTTTGGGGCGGACCCGGCGCTGTGGGACCGGACCCGGAGCTGTGGCATGGGCGGCCCCCTCCCGCTCCATAGGGCAGCGCCCACCTGCGGTCCCTGTGGGGCAGGCCCCGATCCCTTTGGCGAAGGCTGCCTACACTGTCTGTGGGGCTCTGTCGGCTCCCCCGCACCCCCCACTGCCGTTCGCTATGGGGCACCTCGCCTGTCGCTGTGGGGCTGGGTCAGGGCAGCCTCGCGCTCCCTTGCCCCGGTTCTCGCGGTGTCCCGTGGGATTCGTGGGGGGGCCACAAAGCCCCCTGGGGTCCGTAGGGTGTCCCACGAGGTGTATAGGTTGTCTTGTGGGGTGTCCTTTGAGGTCCATGGGACGCCCCACAGACCGGGGGTTTTCCTTTGGGGTGTCTTACGGCCCTTGTGGGTCTGTGGGGTGCTCCATGGTGTCCGTGGGGTGTCCCAGGGCCCTTGTGGGGTGCCCCATATCCAGGCCTGACTGTGGTCCTCCACAGGGAAGTACATTGCCTCGACACAGCGCCCAGACGGGACGTGGCGGAAGCAGCGGCGGGTGAAGGCCGGTTACGTGCCACAGGAGGAGGTGCCGGTGTAAGTGACGGTGTCCGTGTCCCCGGTGCCACACGTGGGGCATGTCCCATCCCGTTCCCTCCATCCCCGGTGACATCTTGAGCTCCAAGTCTCTTTCCAGGTGCCCGCGCGATTCCGACCCCCTCACCCCTGTCCCATAACTGTGTCCTGCCTGGTACATATTGATCCCCTTGCGGGCACAGAGCTTTGGAGAGGTTTCACCGGTGGCATGGGGCTGGCTCCTGGGACCAGGGGTTTGTGGCACCACTGTGGGGGCCACACAGAGCCTTCACAAGCTGTTTCCCCCCATGCAGGTATGAGAACAAATACGTCAAGTTCTTCCGGAGCAAACCAGAGCTGCCACCAGGGCTGAACCCAGAAGCAGCAGCAGCACCCGGGAAAGCAGAGCCCAGCGACACGGGACTATCCAAGGCAGCCAAACGGAACTTGAAACGGAAGGAGAAGAGGAAGCAGCAGCAGGAAAAGGGGGAGCGGGACACGGACGAACTGATCCAGGCGCTGGAGCGCTCGGCACTGTCGGAGCCGCTGCCGGGCTGTGGCACTGCCAGCCCTGTCGTGAGCCCTGGCACCAGCCCCGGTGACGCTCCGGCCTCAGAGAGGAGCCGGAGGCTGAAGAACCTGCGGAAGAAGCTGCGGCAGGTAGAGGAACTGCAGCAGCGCCTGGACGCCGGTGAGGTCCCAAATCCCACCCGCGAGCAGCTTGAGAAGCTGAGCCGGAGGAAAACACTGGAGGAGGAACTGCGGGACCTGGAGAGGGACTCATAGCGGGGGAATCAGGGGGTGTGGGGGGTGGTATTGGAACAGTTGTTCCCACTGTTGGGAACGCAGCAGCGTTTGGACACTTCTCCCTTTATCCTTCTTTTTTATTTGCTGTTTTATTTTATTGGGGGGGTCTCATCTCGTGGCCCCCTCCCCACCCAGCCCCTCGTGTTCCTTGTCATGGTCTTGTCCCGGCCTTGTTTCAAACCCTGGTGACAATAAACCCAGCAGAGCCCCAGCGCTGGCAGCTCCTGGTCCATGGGGTTGTCCTTTGGGAGCCCCATGACAGGGTAAGACCCCCCCACCATAGGGTTGAGGCTCTGGGGAGAATTGGAGGGGTTGGTCCCATGGTAGTGTTTGGGTAGGTCCTACAAAAATAGAAGTGGGGCTTTCTTTTGACAGAGTTTTTGGTGGGGGGAGGCAGGTTATGGGGCAAGCAGCACTAGGGAGGGCTGGAGATTTGCCCCATGGGAGGTGTCCCTGAAGCCCTTCCCACACCATGACCATGCCCTGATTAGGGTGGGAAATATAGCACCTCATTTGTGTATTTAAAGGAGAAGGCACGTGGAGGGATCGTCCCCAGCAGGCCCTGCTCAGCCCACCTGGTACAGGCTCACTGGGGGCTGCGTGCCACCCCTGGGGGTCCTCGGAGGGAGTCGGGTTCATCCGACTCTCGGTCTCTTTCTGCCACAGGAGCTGCTGCTGCCAAGAGCTGCAGGGGGCTGTGGGTACGGGTCGAGCCCAGTGGGACACATCCCAATTCCCATCCCAGTCCCTATCCTATCCACATCCCAGTTCCTTCCCCATCCTGACATTATCATCACAATCCCAGCCTTATCCCCATCCCAATCCCTTTCCCATCATGTTCCCATCCCACTGTCCCGTTGCCCATCCGCTCAGAAGCCCCATGGGCAGCATGTGCTCCTTGTGTTCCCCCACTTACCGGCGCTATGTGCACAGCTGTGGGCCATGACCCTCCATTGGAGCATCTCAGCAAAGAAGCTGAGCAGGGCCCAGGCTCCCAGCAGCTGCTCGCACACAAACAGCACCAGCACAAGTGCCTCCACAAAGTAATCGGCACCTACCAGGACAGTGGTGGCTCCCGGTGCCGCGGTGGCCACCACAGTCACCCCCGTGGTCCAGCGCAGCACCTGGAGTGCGCAGAGGAGCGTCAGCGCCGTGCTCAGCGGCACCGGTGCAGCCATGGCCAGCGTGGCTGCGGCTAGCAGCAGCCCCCTCATGAAGAGCCCGATGCTGCACAGCAGCACGGTGGGCAGCGCGATACCCACGCTCGCCACTGGCCCCAGCTGCCCGTAGCACAGCATGAAGTTGACAGCGGAGCTGAAGAGCAGCCAAGAGAGGAACATGACAGCCCTGAAGCAGCGGTAGCCTGGCACCGGCATGAGACAGTCACTGGTGCTGCCATGGCCGTGCCCCGCAGTGTCCCCCTGTGCCACCCTCCTGGCTCTGTCTCCTAGAACACCTTTGTCCCCCCCTGTGCCACAGTACAACCCCCTCCATGGGCTTGTGGTTCTCCCCAAGTGAGCCCCAGTGCCACCCCCCAGCTCTGCCCCCCCGGCGCCCACTGAAACAGCCACACAGGAGCCCCAGGAGCACTCCAAGCACAGGGAACAGTGGGGACCAGCTCGTAGTGGGGCCGTGGCTCCGGGGTGCAGCAGGGCACAAGGCGGGGGCCGGGCCCCATGACATGGGACTGGGGGGGAATGGGTGTCTGTGAGCCCCCAGTGACCTCCCCCCGGTACTCAGCCCTTCCTCCCCCCACCCACATCTGGCAGCGCCTCCTGGGGAGAACATCTGGGGGAAAGTGCGAGGCAGGCGAGGTGGGAGCGCTGGGAACAGGAGCTCCGGGAGGGAAACCGGGAGCTCTGGGGGACACCACACCGGGACCATTGGGACAGCAGGGGCGGCGGGACGGGAATCCCCCCTCGGTGCCCACCCTCCCCGGGACTCACCCGCTCGCCGCCGGCCACGGGGGTCGCGGTGGGGCGGGACCGGGACCCCCCCGAGAGCGGGATGGGCCCCTCCTGCGGTTAAGGGGGGACGGGGGAGAAGGTGCTGCTCCTTTAAGGGGCGGGGTTAGGAGCGGGGACGCTCCGGCTCCAGGGCCCGGCTCTGGGAGTGGGCGGTGGCGGAAGTGCTGCAGGACGCAAACTGGGGGGGGAAGGTGGTGGAACCCCCCCGAGCCCGGACGGGCGCCGGCGCGGTGAGACCCGGATCCCCCCGCAGGTCCTGAAGTGGGGCCTGAGCACCGGCCCTTGGGGGGGCCCTGGCAACGGGGGGTGCTCAGGGCCGGTCGGGGGGTCCTGGGGCCGCTCTGTCGGCGCTGACCCCGCTCTGGCCCTTCAGGACATGGCTGTGACTTAAGCCCGTCCGGGGCCAGTGGGGCCGCCGGGATGGAGCAGCCGCGGCACCGGGAAGCAGCGGCGGCGGCTGAAGGAGGCGACGGCTCCGGTGGGAGCCTGGAGGAGCCCGGGGTCACCGGTGGCCGCCGCGGCTGGGACAGCGCAGGCTGGAACGGGAGCTGCGGGTGGGCAGCGGCTGCCGGCCGGGAGGAGGAGGAGGAGGAGGAGGACGGGGACGGGGACGGCGAGCACGACCCAGGCCCCGAGCGCTGCTGCCGCTGCCGGGGGGAACCGGCGTCTGCCCCGAGTGCCGCGGCCGAGGAGGAGGACGAGGAGGAGGACGCGGGGCTCCAGCGGCCCGGGCGGCGGCAGCGCGCGGCGGTCAAGAAGGAGGAGGGGAGCAGGCGGGAGGGGAAGCGGCCGCAGCCGCCGCGGAGGAGGAGTCGCGGGGCCGAGGCCGCGGCTGGGTGGCGGGAGCCGCTGCTCCAGGCCCGCAGGCTGGCGGCGGAGGCCGGGGGGCGGCTGCTCTGCTCCTGCTGCCGCCTCGGAGCCGCGGAGCCGGGCTCGGTGTGGGGCTGGGGCCGCGCCGTAGGGCAGCGCGCCCGGAGCGGGTCCTTGCGGGCAGCGCGGTGCCTGCGCGCCGCGGCACGGCTCGGCCTCCGCCTGCTCTGGATGCTCCTGGCGCTCCTGCTGCTGCTCCTCATGCTGCTGCTGGGTTGCCTGCGGCTCTGCGGCCGCGCCGGCGCCGCCGCGGTCCAGTGCGCAGCTGGGAGCCGGCTCCTGGACGTGGCCGCGCTCCGCAGGACGTGGGGGCTGCTCTGGGTCTGGTTGAGGCCATGCCGGGATCCCCCTTGGGCGGGGGCCGCGGGTGGGACGGGGGTTGCGGCGCCCGAGGACCGCGGCGAGGAGGTGACCCGGCTGCTGGCCATGGCCGAGATGCCCGAGGAGGAGCTGAACCCCTTCCACGTGCTGGGCGTGGAGGCGACAGCGTCGGACACTGAGCTGAGGAGGGCCTATCGCCGCCTGGCCGTGCTGGTGAGGGGGACCGAGGGTGGCAGGGTCTCTGTGCCCCCACCTGGGGCTGCAGTGTTGAGGTTCCCACCTTCTCCATGGCAGGTTCACCCAGACAAGAACGAGCACCCCCGGGCAGAGGCAGCATTCAAGGTGCTGCGGGCGGCCTGGGACGTAGTCAGCAGTCCTGAGCGTCGGAGGGAGTTTGAGATGTGAGCAAGAGGGAATTTTGAATGGTCCTTCCTTACCCCAGCTCTGTGCCGGGGGTCTGAGCCCCGATTCCTCCCTGGCACAGGAACTGGATGGCACAGCACGAGCTGCCGCGCTCGGTGGGTGAGTTCCTGCGGCGGCTTCAGGAGGAGCTGCGTGAGGCCATGAACACCATGATGTGCAGCAAGTGCCAGGGCAAGCACCGGTGGGTACCGGCGGGGGGGCTGGGAGCCGGGGCTGGGCCCGGCAATGCCTGTCCTCATCCATCCCAACCACAGGCGGTTTGAGATGAACCGGGACCCGCTGAGTGCCCGGTACTGTGCCGAGTGTGGCCACTTGCATGCAGCAGAGGAGGGTGATCTGTGGGCAGAGTCCAGCCTCCTGGGGCTGAAGATCACCTACTTTGCTATGATGGACGGGAAGATCTACGACATCACAGGTGGGTGTCCCCCTGTATGGTGCCTGCGGTGCTGCTGCGCACCCTGGTGTGACCAGTGCCCACTTCCCTCCTGCAGAGTGGGCAGGATGCCAGCGCGTGGGCATCTCCCCAGACACCCACCGCGTTCCCTATCACCTCTCCTTTGGGCCGCGGGGCGCAGGGCGCCACAGGTCAGTGTCCTGCACCCCTGGGTGGGGGGGCACCAGGCTCGCCTGGGGCACCCCTAAACCCCACTTCCCCCCCACTGCAGGAGCACACCCAAGGGCAACACCCCCTCAGCTGGCGACCTGCAGGATTTCTTCACCCGCATCTTTCAGAGCAGCTCAGGGCCAGGGGGACCCTTCCCGCCACCCCCCAACCCCCCAGCAGCTGCAGCCCCTCCCAGGAGTACCCCCAAGGCCGAGGGGGCTGCGCCCAAGGGGGACATGAGGCACAAGAGGCGGAAGAAGCTGCGTCGGCCACTGCAGCGCTGAGGGTGACTCTGGCCCAGGCACTCTAAGGGCTCTTTCCAATAAACAAAGCTCTATTTTTCCTTTTTAGAATTCCTTTTAAATACTCTGAGGCTTCCCAAGGGAACCGGGGGGGGGGGGGTGGGGGTACACACAGCCAGAGACAGAGGTACAAACACCTGGTGCCATGCCAGTGCCCCTCACATAGTGTTTTGAAGTTGCTCATCCCTCTTTGTTACCCTCCTCTTCCCAGTGCCAGAGCCCAGGCTGGCTTTTCCTGCCTCTCAGCTGCTTGAGGGACTCTCATCCCTTTCTCATCAAGGAGCTGTGGGTGGATGTGGGGGGCTGGATTTCAAGGGGTGCTGCCCCCCACGTGAGTGTCCAAGTGGGTCCTGGCTGGAAACGAGGGGTTACCTGTAGCAAATGCCTCTGAGATGGATTTGGTTGAATTCTAACCAGAGGAACGGGATCCATGGAGCAGCTCTGGGCTGGAGGAACCTTACCCAGACCCTGGTGGAGCTGGAGGGTTCCTTCAGGGGGCTCAGTACTTGTTGATGCCGAAGATACGGACACCGTGGAACTGGGGCAGTTTAGGCAGGAGGACGCTGAGCAGAGAGGCTGTGTTCACCAGGAAGTGCAGAGGGTCGTACTTGGTGTAGAAGCTGGTCAGGAGGTACCTGGGGCACAAGGAGACACAGGGTGAGCTCCGGGCTGCTTCCACCACCCACATTAGGGGCTTCTTGGGTGCTTCAGAGAAGCCCACAATGGTTTATGTTACAAGGGACCTTAAAGCTCCTCCAGTTCCAACCCCTGCCACAGGCAGGGACCCCTTCCACTGGAGCAGCTTTCTCCAAGCCCCTGTGTCCAACCTGGCCTTGAGCACTGCCAGGGATGGGGCAGCCACAGCCTCCCTGGGCACCCTGTGCCAGCGCCTCAGCACCCTCACAGGGAAGAGTTTCCAACGTCCCCCTTGTGTTGGGAAAAGGGCCCTTGGCCCAGGCTTGCCCAGCACTATCCTGCCCAGGTAAGCAGCACTCACAGCACCACGGGGGAAATGCTGAGGAACTTGCGTGCTGCAGTGCACTGTGTTCCGTAGTCTATCTGCTCCCAGTGCGTGAGGAGCCGGTCCCTGCCCTGGTCTGGGGTCTCGAAGGGCGTCCCCTTCACGGCATGCAGCAGCATGTACATGACCTGTGGGGTGAAGCAGGGAAATGCTGAGCCCCCAGCAACCCCGCAGCCAGGGGCTGCCCCGGGGGAGATGGGGCAGAGTTGGCCTGACCAGGTTGTGGATGATGTTGGTGAGCGTCCAGACCACGGGCACGCTGAAGAAGGGGATGCTGAGCAGCACCACGTGAAGGATGCCCACTGAAATCCCGTAGGCCACCCAGACGCCTCTGCTGTTCATCACCCGCGTGTTGGGGTTCACCTCGCTGTGAGCCACGCCGACGTTCATCCTGCACCGGGGGTACGGGGAGCTCCAGCCTGGTCCCGCATCGGAAACACGGGGGGCTCCAGCCTCGCCCGGCAGCCCCGACCCCAAGCACGGCCTCAGGCACTGTCACGGCTCCCTCCGTACTCCCGGCCCGCTCCCGGTCTCCAGGTCCCCCTCCCCAGCCCCCTTCGCCTCCCACGGTCCCGATCCCTGGACCCCCCCCGGCTCGTCCCGGTCTCCCCGGTCCCGCTCCCAACTCCCACCCGGCGACTCCGCAGCCGTTGCCAGGCCCCCGCCCGTGCCCGTCTCCAGGAAGCCTCTACGCCCGCCCCTTGCCTCTTCCCATTGGCTGATCTGACTTTTTTTTTTCCTCATTTTTATTGGCTATTCCGCCCTTCGCTCCACCCCACAGCAGGCCAATGGAGCGGGGCGGAAGTCCCGGCCAGTGGCGAGAGGCGGTGTGGGGTAGTGCTTTGAAATTGACAGCGCTGATTGGGTTAGAGGCGGGCTGTGGGGTGGGGCCGGCGCGGGCTGTGCGGGTGACAAGATGGCGGCAGAGGCGGTGGAGTTGCACAAGCTGAAGGTACCGGTAACTCCTGGGACCGGATGTCCTGGACGGGGATGGGGGGGTCCCGGGCGGGCCGAGGCCGGAGCCCGCCGTGGCTCTGGTGCTCGGTCCGTGCTGAGTGGCGCCTCTCGCCTCGCAGCTGGCCGAGCTGAAGCAGGAGTGCCTGGCCCGCGGCCTGGAGGCGAAGGGCAACAAGCAGGACCTGATCAACCGGCTGCAGGCTTACCTGGAGGAGCACGGTGGGTGCCCGCCTGGGTCGAGGAACGCGGGCTTGTGGTGTGGGGTGAAAAGGGCTCCGGACATCCCCCTCTCTGCCGCAGGGCTGTGTCCAACTCGGGGGCCCCAATACAAAACGGGCCTTAGATCAGCTGCAGGACCTAAAGGGGCTGCAGGAGACCTGGAGAGAGGTTTTTTACAAGGGCTTGTAAGAACATGACAAGGGGAATGGCTTTAACCTGTCAGAGGGGAGATTGAGATAGGATCTTGGTCAGAAGTTCTTCCCTGTGAGGGTGGTAGACACTGGAATGGGCTGAATGGAGGTTTGGATGCTCCATCCCTTCGAGGCCAGGTTGAAGTAAGCTGCTCTAATGGAAGGCGTCCCTGCACATGGAACTGGAGGAGCTTTAAGGTCCTTTTCCACCCCAAACCATTCCATGCTTCTGTGATCCATGATCACAGCCTTTGCTTCCCATTTTCCTAAGTCCCATTCTCATCCCAGGCTCCACGTGGGAAGCCGGAGGTGTCAGTGCTGTCACTCACTCCTGTTCTTTTGTCCTTCAGCTGAAGAAGAGGCAAATGAAGAAGATGTCCTAGGAGAAGAAATAGAGGTGAGTCCGTGCTGAGGGGCTGGGAACCAGGAGAGGTGGTGGTGAGGAGGAGAGCCTGTGGCTGTCCCAGCTCATGGCCAGCACAAATCTCTTCTTGTTGTGGGGCACGTTCAACACCCAGCCCTAGAAGCCTGGATCGGGGGGGGGGGGAGGCTGGATTCCAGACAGGGGCCTGTGTCTGGCCTCGGGGCTGCTCCATGCTTGGCTGTTGTCATTCCTGCCTTTTCCCTGCAGGAGGAGGAGCAGAAGCCGGTGGAGCCGCCGGTCAAAGCTGAGGAGCCTCCTGTAAACTCGCCTGATGTGTAACTATCCCTCTGAGCAGCAGAAAGCCAAGCCAGGCCTGGGAGGGCTCCTGGGGAGGGGTATGGGGCTGGAAGTGGGGCGCAATTCTAGTGGGATGCAGTCCTGTGCTGGATCCTGGAGGCTGGTGGGTGCTTGGTGTGTCTGACTGCCCTGCTCTGCGCGGCTCAGGGGGTGGGGGGAGCCCCCAAGGAGCCCACAGTGAGCCCCAGTGAGCTGCAGTGAGCTCCAGTTCACCCTCATTGAGCCGTGGTGAGCCCGATCGTGGTGCGGGCAGAAGGGGGCGTCCTGAGCCCGCGGAGCCGCAGGCCCGGGAGCCCCGGTCCCGGCAGAATCGCTTCCTGTGGCAGTGCCATGAACCCATCCCTCCCCTCCCGGGCATCCAGTGAGATCCTGCTTAGGGCTGAACAAAAGCCGGGAGCTCCCATCCCAGTGGGTGGTGTGCGATGGGAGCTGTTGGCAGCAGCAGCAGAAGGAGGAGGACTTCTCAATGTTGTCTCTTCCTCTTTTGTTCCCCCCCCCCCCCGAGCCCAGGCTGTGTTATGGGAGCAGAGCTCTGGAGCACGCCCCCTCCATTCTGCCGGCCCTGGGGCTTTGTGTGTGGCTGCTGCTGCCCTGGAGCTGGAACACAAGAAGCCTTTGTGTGGGAGGGCTCCAAAGGGGGCTCCAGAGCTGAGTGTTCCCCGTCAGAGTCCAAGGCTGGGAGAGACCTCCCTGAGCCCCAGAACCTCAGAGCAGGGGGGACATGATCGTTCCCCATGCTCTGACAGAAGGATGGGGCCAGGTCACTGCTCCCAAAGGATGAGACAACAGGAAAGGGCCTTAAGCTGTTCCAGGGGTGGGTTAGATGGAGATGAGGAACAATTCCTTCCCCATTGGAACACGGCAGTAGTGGAGTCACCATGCCTGGAAGTGCTCACACACAGCGTAGCAAACCCCTCAGTGCCTTGGGTTAGTGGTGGTCTTAGCAGTGCTGGGAATGGTTGGATTAGATGACCTTAAAGCTTGTCCAGCCTGGTTGATTCTGACCACTCCTGCATTAAAGAATGGCGAGTATGGCTGGGTCCAGTGACTTGCCCCTTCTTCCTTTTGGCAGAGGGATTTGGGAGCATTTGAGGCAGTGGTGGGGCTCACTGTGCTCCATGGCTCACCCTTCACGCTGGCATCGGGATGCTCAGCCCTGGGTCGAGGGTGCTGGTGGTGGTGTTGGGTGGGAGGACCCATTGTGACCTGTTTATCTCTTTCCCATCTCTGCAGGATCACGGAGAAGAAGGTGGTGAAGATCACGTCGGTGATCTCACAGATGGAGGTGAGGTCCCTCCTCTGCTCTCAGTTCCCTTCCTCACTTCCTCCATCTCCTGGGTGTAGCTGAGGCAGTGTCAGCATTCCCATAGGAAACCTGCTTTCTTTTCCCTTGGGATTGTGGTGCTGCTGGCTGTGAAGAACCCTGAAGCAGGTTCCTTTAGCTCTTGGGGAATGTTCCTCTCTGTTGTCCTTAACTCCTCTTTCCACCACCAAGCCCATGACCCTTCTTCAGTATCCCAGCATCACAATTCCAGTCATTCCAGGCCATTATTCTCTCTCTGGGCTCACTGCAGCCACAAAGCTTTGGTAAGGATCCACTTGAGGGGGGAGAGGGGTATCTACTGTGAGCTGAGGGATCATCCCATCATCTGCCCTGCCTTTGCTATTGCAAGCAAGCAGCTATTTCTCTGGGAAAATTTGGAGTTCAGGGAGCCTGCCCGTGATTCCACAGTACCCCCCTTGCTGGCTTCTGTTCCCTGTGCAAACACAGGTTTGGACTCCCTGCTGCTCAGCACCACTCAGAGCCTTTTCATCTCCTCTTTGGGCCACTACTATTTCCACGGCAACGGGATGTCGCAAGCAGAGGATTAGGAGGGAGGGAGCGGAGGGGGGGGTGGATGGAGCTCCATGGCCCCTGTGGTGCTGCCCTCAGGGCGAGAGCTCCCACTGGGCTCTTGGGTCTGCTCCAAACCCTGTCCAAGCTGATCCCAGGCTTGGGTTTGCTGCTGAGTGTGGATCGGTCCCAGGGCTTGGCAAAGGGGTGCTGGGGATGGTTCCCCATCCCTGGGGGGGTTCCCATCCCTGGCAGTGTTCAAGGCCAGGCTCAACTGGGCTTGGAGCAGCCTGCTCTACTGGAACATGTCCCTGCCCGTGGCAGGGGTTGAAGCTGGAGGAGCTTTAAGGTCCTTTGCCGTTCCAACCCATTCCATGATTCTGTAATCCATGGTCACAGCCTTTGCTGCCCCCTCAGGTATTCCTCAGGGATATTCTTCAGTGTGTCCCAAAGAATAAGGAAACTGGGATCCGGGTGCTAGGTTCTACTGTCCCGGCTGGTGCTGCAGGGTGGGAGCCCTGGTCCTGCTCCGTCTTTTCCAAGCGCTGCCATTCCAATGGGGATGTTTGTCCTACTCCTCACTGGGCTTGTGGCTAAAGTCAATGTTTCCATTACTAAGCTCTGTTTCTCTAACCCCAAACACGCTGCTGGGCCCTTGGCTCGGAATGAAATGTGAACTATTTCCCTTAAGCCTTTAAGGGGATTTAACACTTGGAAATGCAAATCCTGAGCTTCCAAAGCTTCCAAACTTTTCCTTTCTCCCCCTTACCTGGGGCTTTCTCCAAAGCCAAAATTCACCTGGAGTTACAGCACTAAGGCTAAACTGTGCTCTCAAGGCCAAGCCAATCAACACCCCCATCCCCTTTCCCAGCATATTCCTTTGGCCTTTAAGAGAGAAAGAAGGAAAGGAAACCCTCTTTGCCTCTCAGTTGTTACTAGGTTGATGTTTATTAAAGCTCCTTTTGGTCAAGTCCCAGCCCTGGGGTGGCTCCTGGGGGGGAGAAGGTCCCTGCAGCATCTCTGCCATCACCTGGGGGTGCAAAGGAGAGTTTCCCCATTTCAGCCTCTGGGCTGCCAGCCCAGCAGGACCCACTGGGGTGTTGACTTGGCCTCCTGCACCTGCAGAACCTCCTCCCCAGCCCCTGCCTGTGGTGACTCCTCCTCAGGTGATTCCTTTCTCTCCCTCTAGCGCATGCAGAAGAGAGCTGAGCGCTTCAACGTACCCGTCAGCCTGGAGAGCAAGAAAGCAGCGCGGGCAGTACGGTGGGTGCTGCCAACCCCCCCAGCCACCAGTGGTTGGGAGTGTTGGGTGGTGGGACTCCAGCAAGGGAATGGGGATGTGCCAGTGATCCCACTGCTGTTCCTGCACGGGGAGGGGGGGGGGGGGGGGTTGGAGGGAAGCTGGAATTGCTGCAGTGCTGCCTGCAGCCAGGAATGCTGGGTCTCAGTTAGTCTTGCCCCCAACCCAGTTTTCCTCATGGGAAACACTTGCAGGGAGGCTTCCGGGGCTGACCCTGCTCTGACAGCTCTTGTTTGCCTTTGGCAGGTTTGGTTTGGCCATGGTGTCCACTAAAGGTGAGGGAGTGAAGCAGAACTCCAGTCCCTGGAGTTCCCTGGTGCAGTTGTTGTTACCGGGGGGCAGAACGGTGCTGGTGGGATAACCCTGGGTTTAAACACTCCCTTTTCCTGCCCGGGAGTTCCAATTGGGCACTGTGGGATCAGGAAGGGAGGCCACACGTTCCCTTGGTAGTTCAGACACTTTTCCCCAGTGTGTCCCCGTTCCAAGCCCAGCTGGAGGACACAAGGTGTCCACGTGGGGCTCTCGAGCAGCATCCTGTGGCTTCATGAATGACCAGGTCCCATGGCCAGTGTCTTAGCAAGGTGGGACAGTGACGGATTGTGAGTGGAGATGCTGGAATAGGAACTGTGAGACTCATTGTGTTGGGAACAGAGAGAGAAAGTGGGAAAAGCAGTTCCTGAGTCCCTGGTGGGACTTTTCCCGTGCCTCCTTGTAGGTAAGATCCTGCTCCTGATGATTGTTCTTTAATTGGGTTTTCCCTTTTCTTCTCTCTTCCTTTCAGGCCTCTCCTCAGACAGCAAACCCACGGTAAGGAATTTTCTTGTCCTTGAGTTGCTGGTGGTCAGGCCCTTCGCATGTGTTGATGGGAGCAGGGGGGGTCCCTTTCCCATTTCCATGCTCCTCGGCTGCGGATGAGGGTACATGGTTGAGCCAAGATGTGGTAGCCACCATGTTGTTGTGCCAGTGCTGGAGATTTTGCAGAA
Organism: Neopsephotus bourkii; assembly: GCF_033783945.1. NCBI lineage: Eukaryota > Metazoa > Chordata > Aves > Psittaciformes > Psittacidae > Neopsephotus > Neopsephotus bourkii. The sequence continues at coordinate 46,807 of NW_026901551.1, forward strand.
CAGCACCACGAGCAGCACAGGCTGGGGAGGGCTCATCCCTGGAAGCCTGTGTTCCTTAGGGATAAGGGCTGGCACAGGAAGCTCCCTCTGGAACCTGAGTGCTGGTGGGTTTAGAAGAGAAAGGTGACTTGTTTCCTGTGTCTCTGCAGGTAAACATGGATAAGTTGAAGGAAAGGGCTCAGAGGTTTGGGTTGAATGTCTCCTCACTCTCCAAGAAGGTAAGTCCAGAACACTCTGCACCTTCAGAGCACCTGGATGTGCTGTCTGAGGTTCTTCATCTCCTATCCCAGTGCTGTTTTCTTCCATTCCATTGTGCCTGTGTCTTCTGCTGGAGCTGGAGAGCTTCTCAGTTGTTCTCCCTGGTTTTGCCTGGGAAGAGGCGCCATGCAGCAGGTTTGGGGCATCTCCCACTGGAGATGACAGGGAATAACTGTTTGAAGTAGAGGTGAGATGGGCTTTGCAGGAAATGGATTTGCTTCCAAAACCACTGATTTTTTTCCAGGGGGGAGAGCTATCCCCAAGCTCTGCGCATAACCCCCTTCTGGGTCTCAAAGCAGCTCCTGATGGAGCTCAGCCCTGGGGTGGCAATGGAGCCAGGGACCTCCACTGGAGATGGATGGGATCCCTGGGATCCCTCTCCTGTTTTGTAGCAAACGATGAATTGAGGATGTAGAAGGAGTCAGTCAATCTGATGTGGATGCAGTGCCCTCTGTGCTTCCCAAGCAAACCCATCCCAACCCTTCCCTCCCCTGCCTGCTGATCCTGTGCTGATGGAAGGGGATTGTCCTGCAGGAAGAGCTGGATGCTGCTGGCATGGAGACCTCTCTGCTTGGTGTGGGTGAGAGCAGGGGAGGTTCATCCTCCTCCATCTCTCTGAAATAAGCTCCAGCCCTCCTCGGGGTTGGGGGGGGGGGGGGGGATTTGACCTGTTTTGCTAGGTTCCCACATCCAAGTGTTATCTCTCTGGCTCTGGGCATCCTCATGGAGGACACCTCAGTTGAAGGTCACTGTTCCCCCCTTGGCTTCTGGCCTCTGGGAATGGGGGAAGGAGCCATTAAAGACGGGATGTGTGGAGCTGAGGGTGAGAGGCTGCTCCAGCACCATTAACACCGTCCCTGGGAGCTCCCATTTTTCAGGAGGAATCAGTTCCTTGGCAGCCCTTATGGCCGTGGCCTTCCAGAGCTGCAGGGCTGTGGGGCTAAAGTTTAAGAAAGCCGCAAGGCACTTACAGAAGGAATCGGCTTCCCAGCCTGGGCCATGTTCCCAAACCAGTTCCTCACTGGGAGCTTCTGGCCCAGGGTCAGAAGTTGGTGGCTTCAGGCTCCAGGTGACCCAGTGTGGGTTTTGTCCCCCCTTGGCCTCACCTCCCCACGGCTCCTTTTTGTTTTCTCCCCAGGAAGCTGAGTTCATGGGCTTCCGAGTGGCTTTTCCCACTGAGCGGAGCACGCTCCCGCATTCCCAGCAGGAATGTGCCTGGGCACTTTAATTAGCTGCTGGCATTGTGCTTCCCACCTGGGTGCTCTTTATGGCTGCTCGGCCTGCGGGAACCCAGTGCTGTTTACATGCGTGTCAGCAGGTTTTCCTCCAGCCCCAACTTTACAATCAGCCATTGTCCCTGTGGAGCTTCTCCTGGATCCATGCAGCAGGAATGGGAAGGGGAGGGGGAGGATTTCAGTGCCTGTGAACTCCTGTGGAGCTTGGAGCCCCCCCTCTCCCCATCAGCACCCTGGGCTGGGAGTCTTTCAAGTTGAAAGTGCCCCTTCCAAAGGGATTCAGGATAGGATAGGGATGGGATGGGGATGTGGGAGGCAAGTGCTCCCTTGTCTCCAGGCACCACGGGGCCATTAACTCATCTCTAAGCTAAATCAAGTGAGGGCTCCTCTCCCCTTTGGCTTCATGTTCCAGCACCCACATGCTGCCCTCCCATCACCACCCTTTGACTCCTGTTCCTTGTACTTAACGCCCCCCCAGTGTCTGTGATTGGTCCCTCTCCAAGCTGCTCCTTGGGTTGATGCTGTGGAGGGAGCTGCTGTGGGTGCTTTGCCCATTGGAAGTCTCCTGCTGGGAGATGCTGGCATCCACTGGGCAGCGGGAGGCCTCAGCCTGTCACAAAGGCTCCATTGGCCACCTTTGTGTTCCATTAGCAAACACCTTTCCCCAGCCAGCAGATGAGTGAAGTAATTGGCTCTTCCATCTCCTCTTTAGTGGAGCCTGAGGAGCAATTAGTGGATTAACCCCTGGCCACTCAGATTGGGAGCAGGAGGTGACTCTGCTCCCAGGTTGCTCCAGGCCAGGAATCCTACTTGGAGCCCTTGGACCTTGGGGGGGAACAAAGGATGCTGTGTCCCAAGCAGCAGCATGGGACCCTCGAGTGTCCCCTTGAGCCATGGACTCTGGGAGGAGTTCAGGTTCTCCGCCAGCCCTGCTGGCAGCTTCATGCCAGTTGAATCCTGGTTAATGAGGATGTGAGATCCATGGAGCTGCTGCTGGGAGATGCTGGAGGAGCTTGGGGGCACTGGACCAGCAGAGCCCCTGTGTACAAAACAGCTAAATGAGAGCAAGGAAACAATCAGCTGAATTGTTTGCCTTCCAGCAAGCTCCTGACAACTGCTTCTGGATCAGTCCTCTTCTATTCCCAACACCCCTGAGGAGAGCCCAGCTCTCTGGAGGGGTCCCACCCGAGCAGAGGGGGAGAATCCCCCTCACCTTGGCCTCAAGGAGCTTTACAGCACCAGGTGAGAACCCTGTGCAGGGCATGGGCTCGCTGTAGTTGGGTGCTGCAGCATGTCCGCAGCCCGTGCTGCACCATGTCCCCTTTCCCAAGTGGAGCTGCTGGCTGTGGGCTGTTGCTTTGGGATAATGGGAAGTGACAAGGTGAAAAATAGCACTGGCCATGGTGGGGGCTTTACCACAGTGGTGCTGCAAGCCCAGAACCTTGTGGTTGGGCACATGAGAACGTGCTGACACCCTCCTGCAGCAGATAAGGCTCTGGCTTCTGTTCTCTTCCCGGTGCTTGCTGGGTGGTGTCTTCACTTGGAGATAACCCCGTGGTGGTATCCAGGGAGCCCTGTGTCCTGGGCAGAGCTCCGGGGGGACCCCGACCTCCCTCTGCCCACGCGGATGGTCCCGCACTGGCCCCGCTGTGAAACAGAACTTCGCTTTTGTCCCTAACACAAATACATCTTTTCCCCGCCCCCCCCTCCTCCTCTATTCTGATTCAATCAATGATGTCATTATGTCCCATTCAGGGGCTCGGGAACCATTTGGCTGCAGGAATTTGGAGGAGAGGCTGGGGAAGAATGGGAACGGCAGCACCAGCTCCCTCCAGGCCTGAGGAACAAAGTCAGATTTCCCCTTACCCCTGCTCCAGCAGGGGGGACCAAAGTGACGGCACTCATGGGGCACAGGGGGCGTGCGTGGCCAGGCAGGAGCCCTCCTGTCCCAGTAAATCCTCTTAGGAGAATTGGAGCGACTCTTGAAAGACTTGATGGGTTTGCACCCACTGGCAGCACTGGGCTCTGCAGGGATGTGGCACTGAGTCAGGAATCACAGTGTAAAATCCCAGCCTTGTTTGGGTTGGAAGGGACCTTAAAGCTCCTCCAGCTCCAACCCCTGCCGCAGACAGGGACCCCTTCCACTTTAGCAGGGTGCTCCAAGCCCTGTCCAGCAAACACTGCCAGGGATGGGGCAGCCACAGCTCCTCTGGGCACCCTGTGCCAGTGCCTCAGCACCCTCACAGGGAAGGAAGAACTACCCAAGAGCTCAGCTCAGTCTCCCCTCTGGCAGGTTCAAGCCATTCCCCTTGGCCTGTCCCTGTGGGCCCTTCTCCAAAGCCCCTCTCCGGGTCTCCTGCAGCCCCTTTAGGCACTGGAGCTGCTCTAAGGTCTCCCCTTCAGGAGCCTTCTCTTCTCCAGGCTGACCCAGCCCAGCTCTCTCAGCCTGGCTCCAGAGCAGCGCTGCTCCAGCCCTTGCAGCAGCTCCGTTGCATCTTCTGGTCTCGCTCCAGCAGCTCCACGTCACTCTTCTGTTGCTGCTTCAGAGCTTCCCACCCCAACCATTCCTGCGGAGGTGTCTGTGTCTCTGGTGTCCTCCCCACTGTGCCCCACGGCACTTGCAGCGCCCACATTTTTCCCTTAGAGTTTTCTTATTCTACCAACTCCTTCAGCTTTATCTCCTTATAGCAGTATCCCATGGGCTCATTCTGGTGCCTCACAGGGAAGGGTTAACCTTGCCCTGGGGTGCTGCACGCCTCCATCTTGAATAGAATGGCTTGATTTAGGTTTGGGTGGTTCTGAGGCTCATGTGCAATTCAATGATGTTCCGTCATCACCCATCTCAGAGCAGCTGGACTCTGGCCCTGCCAAGTGGCTTTAACTCTGCTTCCTCCTGCCTAGAGCCACGTCTCTTGCTCCCAAATATAACTTTCCATTCCTCCTCCCTACAGAGCCCCTTTGGGGTCTCCAACCAGAGAAAGCTCAGCACCAGCAGCTACCATCCCTGGAAAATACTGCAGTTGGGTGGGATTTGGTCTTCTCAACCTGTTTTCCAGGATGTGTGTTGGGAGAAGCGGCGCAGAGCTGTCTCAGGGCTGCCCATTCCTCTTGGCCTGTGTTGCAGAGAAGGTGACTATGTCCAGGAGAGCAGCTGGGGACCGGTCCTGCACCATGCAGAGGTGGTCCGTCAGCATCCTCCTTCAGAGGACATAGAGGCTCCTTCAGCAGCTTCTCAGGGTTCCCATTGCCTTGTGTAGATCAAGGTCTTCCATGACTTGTGCCGGGGTCTCCCCTTGTGCAGGGCTCATCGCAGTGCTCCCAGAAGGGTTTAGCACTGGCTGTGTCTCACCTGAGCAGGGTCCTTGTGTTGGAGTCGTTTGGAGGATGGTGGTGACTCAGTCCCAGTGCGTATCCCGTGGGCCCAGCCCCACATCCCGGCTGGAAGCCTGTGGTGCTGTTGGAGTGTTGCTGGCTCAGCTTTGTGTGGCTTTGGGAGGAACAGACAGGGCTCCTGTCCTGGGGGGTGAGTGAGGACCCACCATGGGAGAGGGGGGTACACGTGGAGCAGCTCCAGGTGTCCCAGGAGCCACTAGGGGAGTGCACAAAGACGGCCAATGCAGCTGCACATCCCGACCCATGGGAGGCTGTCACTCAGCCCCAGGCATAGGGAGGAGACTGCTTGCCCTTGAGTGTTCCATAACCTTTACCTTTGGGAGGTCAAGGCCGTGTCGTCATTAATCTCCTGATGCCTGAAAGCCTCAGGGCTCTGCTTTTCATCCTGCCATCCGTCATGCTGCAGCCGGCCACGGGCGGGCCACCAGAAGGCTCTGGCTGCGTCCACACATGCAGGCACCCACCCTTTGCCTTCCCAGGACATGGATATGGAGGCTCATGTGTGCATCTGCATCAGGGATGAGGAGCTGGGCTTCAGCTGCAAACCCGGGGACGTGTCCTTCTGGGGATGCTTTGATCTGCAGAGGATCTGCCATGCGGCACAACGCGGAGCTTGGTCTCCCATGGGGACTCACAGAGCTCTGCCACACGTGGTGAATGGTTCTGAGAAGTTTGTCCTGCTCCTGCCCAGCACCACACACGAGAGATGCTTTTTTATAGCCTGACATCAACTTTAATCCACTCTCTGGGCACTTCCTCTCCATCCGAGTGTGGTCCTGAGTCAAGCAGAGCATTGACGCTGAGCTCCGTCCCTGAGGTGTGAAGGTGAGCAGTGGTGCTGGAGCTGTGCTGAAACCAGATCAGTGCCATGGGTGCCAGAGCCCTGCTGTTCACCATGAAAACCATAATTAATGCCTTTTGGCATTAACACTTCTGGCACCAGCCTCAGTGCCTGAGTCTGACCTCAGGAGAGAGGCAGGATCCAGGGTTTGAATGGATCTGTTGGGAGTAAGCAGCTCCCACTGTCTACAGGGGCTACAAGAGACCTGGAGAGGGGCTTGGGACAAGGGCCTGTAGGTACAGGCCAAGGGGAATGGCTTGAACCTGCCCGAGGGGAGACTGAGCTGAGCTCTTAGGCAGAAGCTCTTCCCTGTGAGGGTGCTGAGGCGCTGGCACAGGGTGCCCAGAGAAGCTGTGGCTGCCCCATCCCTGGCAGTGCTCAAGGCCAGGTTGGACACAGGGGCTTGGAGCAAGCTGCTCCAGTGGAAGGGGTCCCTGCCCGTGGCAGGGGTTGGGGCTGGAGGAGCTTTAAGATCCCTTCCCACCCAACCTGTTCCATGATTCCATGGTCTCTGAGAGAAGCAGCAGATCCCGAGCTATTCCCATGGTGGTGGGTGCTGTTATTGACCCCCATGGTCCCACAGGGCTCACACACAGCTTGTGGGAGCACCCCCTTGTTTTCCTGCATTGAAGGAAAGGCTTCACCTCCAGCAATGGCTCCTTCAGGAGGGTTCGTTCCCCTCCTCTTTCCTTCACCCCCTTTCTAGACAAACCCCACAAACACCGATTGTGGGGGAGGGTGAAGGGAACAAGGTGAGAAGAGGCAAGGTTTGGGGCTAAATGTGCCCCCCCAGCAGCCAGGGCAGCTTTCCCCACAGCCCTGGGTGCTGCCAGGCCTGATGGATGCAGCATGGGGGGAGAGGGATCATTGTCCTCAGCTGGGTTCCAGCACCCCATGAATCAAGCGCTGTCAGCGTGAGCCTGGGGATGGAGTGAAGTTCATTGTACCCATGTTGGCGGCTGACACCGGCATGCAGGGGGTCAAGTGAGAGCTTGCTGGGGCCGTGCTGCTGGAGCATGGGGGGGGACCCCAAAGGGAAATAACCCTGCAGCCCCCCCAGGAGCCACTCATCCTCCTGAGCACTGCCAGGGGTGGGGCAGCCCCAGCTCCTCTGGGCACCCTGTGCCAGTGCCTCAGCACCCTCACAGGGAAGGAAGAACTACCCAAGAGTTCAGCTCAGTCTCCCCTCTGGCAGGTTCAAGCCATTCCCCTTGGCCTGTCCCTGTGGGCCCTTGTCCCAAGCCCCTCTCCAGGTTTCCTGCAGCCCCTTTAGGCACTGGAGCTGCTCTAAGGTCTCCCCTTCAGGAGCCTTCTCTTCTCCAGGCTGACCCAGCCCAGCTCTCTCAGCCTGGCTCCAGAGCAGAGCTGCTCCAGCCCTTGCAGCAGCTCCGTTGCATCTTCTGGCCTCACTCCAGCAGCTCCATGTCCCTCTTGTATTGCCCCCGAGCTGGATGCAGGATGCAGGGGGGTTCTCCTTTTTCCTTCCTGTCCTTTTCCTGCCACCCTCGTGCTCAAGCAGATAGACCACAGTGCCCTGGGGGTGCAAGACGTGTCTTGAGAAGGTTGTGCTTGGGGTCTGGTTGCAAATGGGGACAGGAGGAACAGGATTCCTCACGCAACAAGCAGCCTGGGCACTGCTAGCACCCTAAACCTTGGTACTTCTTTGTGCCAGAGTGAAGAGGATGAGAAGCTGAAGAAGAGGAAGGAGCGGTTTGGCATTGTGACAAGTTCGGCTGGAGCTGGAGCCACAGAGGACACAGAGGTAAAACCTGCCAGGGGCAGCTTCAGACTGCTCCTGGTTGCCAGAGCTCCAAGGCAGCAGCCCCTGATGAGGCTGGGTTGGGAACACATAAATACGGACAATTGGACTCCCCCAGGCTGGGGCCTCCCCATGTCTGCACCCAGATGGGCTCAGTAGAGGTGAACAGGGTTCCTAAGAGCCACCTCAACACTTCCAATGGGATTTGAGGCACTTGGCATGTGGAACTGGGCTGGGTTTACAGCAGCGAGGCATTCCCAGCCTGTGCCAGGGGCTGGCGGGCGAGGGATTCCATGCTTCTCCTTAGGTCACTTGGAGATTGTGCCTGGAACAAAAAGGTCTTTTCACTGGCATTGTGTGCACTCAAATGCACCTTTCCCCCAGAGACTCTTGATTGGGGCTTCTGCTGCCCCTGGGCTGTTTCCCCTGCTAGAGATGAAGATTTATATGCCACTCGTTTCTGGGCTCAAGGCAAAGCGGAGCAAGGCCATAGTGTATTTAATGTGTTTTAGTGTGTCCCTCTCACCTTCCCCATGAATAGGGCAGTGTTAACCCTTTGCCCTTTTCCATTTCCCACCTCCCCACCGCCTGCCCGTGCTTCCCGGCCTCTGAGGCCGCTTTGTTCACGGGCCAGCCCCTTCCCAGTGCCTGTTCCTGCCGCTCTGCTTCAGGGGGACTCTTTTGTCCCAGTGTTAGACCCAAATCCTGGGGCTCCCAGAGCTGCTGGCACCAGCGTTATTTCCAAGCACCAACCTCCTCATGGTTCCCCATTGAGTTCTGGGTGGGATTTGCTCAGTTGAATCTGCTTAGTTCTGATTCCTGCTTTTCCCTTGTCGTTCCTCTTGGCAGGCAAAGAAGAGGAAAAGAGCGGAGCGCTTTGGGATCGTCTGAGCCTTGTGCCCTTCTCCTCCTCACCCTTGCTCCCCCTTCCTCACATTCCCCCACTGTTCTTCAAGGTTTTAGCAAGGAGTAGGCAGGGAATCCCCCATAGTTGTTCCATTGTGTCCTTAGTGGTTTCCTACACTCCCAAGTTAAAGGTGAAGAAGGGTTGAGCAGAAGGAAGAACCCGCTTCCTGACTCGGTGCCGGGGCTCTCCCCAGCAGCCGGGACACAGAGTGGCTTTGTTCCCCCCATCCTGTGCTGGTCTCTGCTGTCCTGCCCTGGCACAGCCTCCGGGAAGGGGTTTCCTCAAGCAGCTGGTCTCCTGTTTCCAGCCATGGATGCAGCCGGTGGCTGGTTCCTCCCCAGTGAGGCCAATGGGAACTAGAACTGGAACTGCTGGAGTAAATGGTTTGCAAATGGACCCTCTCCCCGCTCTGGTCCATGGGGGTTTCCCAGGGTCCTCAGGGACACATTTCTGTCCTCAGCCATCTCCCTGCCTGGGATTCCAGATGGGCGCCACAGCTGGAATCCCACCCCTGTCCCAGTACCAACCCTTCAGGGTTCCTAGTTCTGACCATAACGTCTCCCCAGTGCGATCTTCAGTTCACCTTGTCCGTGCTGCAGAGCGGTGCTGGGGCCATGAAGGGAGCATCTGGAGGCTTATCCCTGGTCCTCGACAAGCAATAGATCCCATTTTTTTAATGTAGAAGCCTCCAAACCGCCTCTGTTGGGTTCCCGTTGTCAGCCAGTGACTCAGAGCAAGCCCTTGGCTATCCCTTCCCCACAAGCAGCTCTGGGGCTGTTGCTGCTGTGTGACACAAATCCATGTGGGAACATTCCTGAGGTGCCATCGGGTTTCTATGTCGGGTTTTGTACGAAGCATTTTCTATGGGCTCATGAGCTCCTCGCCGCTGGTTCCACATTTGTGGCCTCTTGTTCTTGATTTCATAATAAAACTGCTTCTCCAAGGCGAGGCCGGTCTCCAGGCACTGGATCCTCAGGCTCCAAGTCGTCAAATCCCAGCCTGGGTTGAGCTGGGAAGGACCTTAAAGCTCACACAGCTCCAACCTCTGCCACAGGCAGGGACACTTTCTACTAGAGCAGGTTGCTCCAAGTCCCATCCAACCTGGCTTTGAACACTGCCAGGGATGGGTGCAGGGATGGGGTCCAAGGGGGGAACAGCATTTCAGCACAGCCCAGAGGATCTCGGCTGGAGCAGGGACACGGCCGGTGTCCATGAAGCTGCAATGGTGGGGCCTGGAACCCAGCTGATCCAGAGCAGGAGCCATATCCTTGTGTCTGGTCCTTGTCCCAGAGTTTCCTTGCTCCTAGCCCCATGGGCCCTCCAGAGCCCACCCTGTCCCCTCCCGCCCCAGGGCTGTAATTAGCTGCGACATTCCCAGCATAGCTGCAGCCCCTAATGAGGCTCCATAAAGGCTGCTTCTGATCCCGGCTCCTCTGGCACTTGGGGCCACTTGTAAATCTCTACTTTACAACGGGGGGGGGGGAAGCGGAGGCCAGCAGGAGGGGCGGAGCTGGTGCTGCCATGTGCCCTGTGTCCCCTCCTCAGGGATCTGCTCCAGCTCGCAGTGGTGGGATGAGGCTTTTGGATGGTGAAGCCACCCGTGGGGCTGCACTGTGGGGTGAGCGGGTTCAGGATGTTGGGTGCTTCCAGTAGCGTTCCCAAGGTGCTGGGAGGGTATTCTGGGAGCTGAAGGGTGAGGACCAGTGTGTCCGGAGGCTCTGGCTGGGACATGCACCCGGGAATGCTGCTGGATTCCAGCCCTGCTCATCGCCCAGCGCTGGGAGCGTGGGAAAAATGAGAAGCATCAGGAACCATTTCCCGAGCTGGTGGCCCAGATCAGGCCAGGAGCTCCCGAGGGATGCAGGGGAGGAGCTGCCGTCACGCAGGGACCCAGCAAGTAGCCAAGGGTCCATCCTGGCATCAGCACCAGTGTGTGGGGATGGAGCCACTCCAGTGGGGATGCGGCACTGGCGATCCAGGGATCTGCACTGACCCTGGGATATGGTGCCAAGCCTGGGATCCAGTGCTGACATCACAATCCGGTGCTGGCCTTGGGATCTAGTGTGAGCCCCGCGATCTGCTCCCAACCCTGGTATGTGGTGCTGACCGTGGGACCTGATGTGATGCCTACCATGGGACATGGTGCAGCACCACAGACTCATCCCCAGCCCAGACGGTGCCCAACCAGCCCCGGCCCCAAAGTTTCATAGTGCAAATGGTTCCCAGCTCCTGGTGCAGGGGGTTTTCTGGAACATTTGGCATTCCCAAGGGCGACACTGCAGTCCTGAAGCTGGATTGATGGTTATTCTCATTCTTTTAATCTTTCTTTAATTTCTCTTTAATTTTCTTTATTTGTGTTGATGTCCAAGTGCTGTGTTTGGTTAAACCCCCCCCAGCCACTGGGGCCTTTGGGTCATGTGTCCCCTTGAGTCCCAGTGGCCACATCCTGGCCTCCCCTGAGCGACCAACATAGGACAAGACCCGGCGACAAGGGACCAGGGTGGGAAAGGAGAACATACCATAATAACAATTATAATAACCATGGAGTGACAGGGCAGGGGCAGCAGTCACCCAGCCACCCCTGCGCAGGGTCCCAGTGCTGCCTGTGCCGGGGGGCTGAGGTGCCAGTGCCCGGGGTTGACTGGTCCCAGTACCCTGTCTGGCCCCGTCCTTCCTCCGGGGCCCTGCGGGGCTCTGGGTCCTGGGCTCTGCGTTGGGTGATCCATGGCCGGGGATAGCTGCGGTGGCCAGAGCCACCCAGGCATGATGCCCATAGCTGGGGTCCCCCTGGGCTCCAGCAGGTGGTGATGGTTGTGGTGAAGGGTGTGGGTTGATCCAACTGAACCCCAGCCGGATCTTGGCCAGGCCATGGCTCCCTCAACTCAGGAGCAAGATCCCACGGCCCAGGCAGCTCCGTGCCCTTTCCAGTCCCTTCCAAGCGGATTCCAGCTCTTCCCTGCCATGTAGCTCCATTCCTGGTGGGCACTGGGGCCTGTCTCCATTGCTGGCAATGGCAGGACTGTGCTTCTCGCTGCCAGCACCTCCTTGGCCATGTCCGGTGTGGTTTCAGTGTCCAAGCAGAGAAGCCGCGGCTGGGGCTGGATGATCTCTCATGATCTGGACCAGAGAATGCAGCCCCCGAAGCACTGAGGGGCAATGGAGGGGACCCAGCACCTTGTCCCCAGCGTGTCACCACAGGGAGCACCACCGCTGTGTCAATGGGGGGGAACCTGCCGGCCACCCCTCAGCTCCCAGTTCTCCCACTCCCATCCCCTCGCGTACAGATTCAGGGAGCTGAGGCCGGAGCCACAGCAACGCTACGGCAAGGCCGGCATTGCCAGTGGCATCAGCCCTTAAGTGCTTGGTCACAGCTGGGGCTTGGCACCATGGGGCCATCGCCGTGTCCTCAGGAGCGCTTTGGGCCTGGTGGAGGCAGAGACAAGTGCTGCACTTCCCAGTGCCCCCGGCTCTGCCACGGCACTGTCCCTAAGTGCTACGTGGAGTACGGACGTGCCAGGCCTGACAGCAGCCGTGGGATGGAGACGTGTGTCCCGGTCAGAGCCATTGGCACCCTCAGGATAAGTGCTGGGGCCGGGCCAAGGGCACCGCGGTGCCCAGAGAGCCCTTGCTGCTGTGCCAAGACCTGAGACCCCCAACGGGAGACACCCGAACTGGAGCCCCCCCAAGGCTCTGGCTCCGCCAGCTACGCTGCGAGAGCTCTGGGTACCGGCGCAGCACAGGGACAAGCATTGCCATAGCGCCAGCAGCACCAGAGCCGGTGCCTGTGGCAAGTGGCAGCTCTGTTCTTCTCAATGCCCGGTGGTGCTGCTGGTGCCGATGGTGGTGCCATCCCCACGCAGGGCCGTGGGGGTGTCAGGAGGGGCAGGAGATGCCCCAGCAGAGCCCGGCCGGAGGGTGATTAATAAATAAATAAATTAAAGCAGGGGACGGTTCCCTCCCGCGCCGGAGCCGCCGCCAGAGCCCAACGGGCCCATCCCGGGGGTCCCGCTGCTGGCTTCTCCCGTCCTCAGCTGTCACCGTGGCCCTGGGGTGGGCAGGGGCGTCCCCATCCCCACGGGTGCTCCGGAGGTGTGGGATCCAGTGGCTTCCTCCTCTCCCTACCGCCGTGAAGCCGTGCCGGGGCTCCGCGCCGCCCCTTCCCTTCTCCGTCTGGTTGCGTTATTGCACAATGCAAGTCGAATCATGGGGTTGCTGCAGCGTTTCTCCGCGGGGTTTCCGTCTCTCTGCGTCTCTGTCCTCTTGCCCCAACATCCAAAGGAACCTCAACGCTTGTTCTTTGTATTTTGAAAAGAAAATAGCAAAAAAGAAACCCCCCCAAAACTCCCACCCCCACAAAAGTGGCAGGAAAGAGGCCGGTTCAGAGGCGGGGGGGGGGGGTGCGGGGCAGCAGCACCGGCTCTAAGAGCATCCACATCGGTCCACTACCATGCCCGGGATCTTGCCGTAGATGATCTGCTGCTTGTCATTGAAGTAGAGCATGTTGATGGGGGACATCTTGGTGGGGGTGCAGCAGGGCCCGGCCGAGCCGCGCGGGTTGGCCTGTTGCACGAGGTGGGTGTGCGGGTACTTCTGCATGAACATGTACTCGCACTGCCCCGAGCAGTAGTTGGCTTTGTACCTCTTGGGCGCGATGATCCAGTCCCAGCCGAAGGCCTCGAAGTCCACGGTCAGGGGGTAGCGGCAGCAGCGCGACTCGGTCGAGTGCTCGTCGCAATCCAGCCCCAGGTTGCGGCGCGAGCGCTTGTTGTTCTCCAGCACCCTCAGCTCCATGAAGGGGTGCTGGGGGGGAGAGGAAGGATGAGACCCACTGAGCCACCACCCCATGGTCCCACCATTCCCTCTGCCCAGGTCCCACACAGCCCGCTGGAGCCATCATGGGCCCCATGCAGCTGCTGCTGTCCCCACAGAGCTTTCATTGGCCTCATGGAGGTGTCGCCAGCCCCGGGAGGCTGTCATTGTCCCCATGGAGCTGTGACTGCCCCCACAAGCTGTGACCAACCCCACAGAGCTGCGTCACCAACTGTGACCGCCCCCATCACCCTCCAGCTCCCCAGGGAGCCCCTCCAGCCCCAGATCAGGCACGTACCAGCCCTTCGGCACCAGGCCCCAGTGACGTGACAGCCAGGTCGTTCCCGTTGGGGTCGAAGGCGTTGATTTCAATACCCCAGTTGTTCTGCGGCTGCTTGAACCAGTTCTGCAGCACATGCTTGAAGTCGATGCTCTGCCAGTGCCCGAGGCGGGAGTTGAGGTCGATCTTGAGTGAGCGGATGCGGATGTGGCGGCTGCCTTCCTCCGTCACAGGCTTCAGGCGGAGGATCTGCAGGTAGACGGTGGAGGTGTGCTGCACGGGCCGCAGGTACACCCACAGCTGTGCCTTCACCACCTTCGTGAACATGACCTTGGGGCTGAAGTTGAAGAAGCAGCAATGGGGGTTGCCCTCGATCTGCACCACGGGGTCCGCTGTGGGAGGAAGGAGGCATCAGGGGCAGCGCCGGGACCCCCCTCATCATCCTCATCCTCTTTACCCTCATCATCTTCATCCTCCTCATCCTCCTCATCATTCTCATCCTCCTCATCCTCCCCAGGATAAACTCATCCTCAGTCATTAGCAGGTGAAGGTCAAGCCAGAGGCTGCCCTGGGGCTCATTCCCCTTCATCCTCAGCAAGGTCCTGGCTTCCCCTGACCCCGTGTCACCTGGGATTCTGGATCCCCCATTTGGACGAGGGCTGAGCGGGATGGGGGTGCTCCAGTGACGGTGCTGCAGCTGGTCCACGGCACCGCACGGTTGCCCCCATGCACCTACCATGGGGCAGCCCCACACCTCAGTGGGAGAGGGACAGGGACAGGGCTCAGGGGTCCCGCCCACCCTCCCCCCGCTGCTCTGGCATTCCCTGCTCCACAAACACATCTGTGTCAAATTGAGCTGGGAATTCCGCCCCCCGCCACGCACCGGTCAGGTTTAATAGCACCCAGCTGCAGCGGGGCCATTTGCTGCAGCGGGGCCTCCCTGGCACATGGGGGTCACGACACCGGGAGCCCCCCAGCCACGCTGTGGCGGCCCGGCAGACACACCCCCCTACAGTTTGCTGCCCCACAGCCCCATGTTAAACCCCTGATCCCCGGGGGACCCCCAAAGCCATGTTGGGTTCCCCCCGGCTCCCAGCTGGGGCAGTTTGTGCCACAGCCCCTTGGCCACCAGTCACCAGTGGGACATTGTCCCAGCCTGGCCAGCAACCACCACAATGTGTCCTGGTGCTCCCGGTGGCTTTGGAGGCTGTAGATGTGTCTATGGCGGGGGTTGGTTTGGGGGGTTCTCCAGATAAGAGATGCTAGAGTCGGCACCGAACCCCCTCACCACTGCACCAAGGTACCGGTGGCGCCAGTGGCATCAGTGACCTGTGTCCTGGCCTTTATCCTAGCATCCCGGGGGGCACAGGGGGGGTTAGGGGTTGCTGGGAGTGTGGGGAGGTCTGTGCCATGCCGGCTGCTCCTGGCACTGCCAGGATACTCATCCGGTCACTGTGGCAACGGCGAATAAAGGATAAAGGTCCCTGGGACACCTGGAGGGGGGTGGCTCCTGACCCCCCCCCAAGCCCTTTGTTCCCAATGGGCCACGTTTGGGGCTCCCACCCTTGTCCTATTAACCCTTTGCCTAGTGTGGGGGCCTGGAGAGATGCCGCCCCCCAGGTCCAGTCCCGCTATGTGCCATCAGCGGCGCCATGGTGTCCCCATGTCCCCCCATCCCGCTGACCTTGAGCCCCCCCAGCAGCACCCCCCCAGGACCCCTCATTACGGGTCGTGGGGTCACGGGTAGCCCCTAAATTGGTTTAGGACCCAATTAACCCCCCTCGGGGCCCTTCTGCCATTAAACCCCCGGGGGTGGGGGGCGTTGGGGGGGATGGGATTACCGGGGGGAACACGAGAGCTTTATGGCTCTGCCGCCTGTGAAGCCCTTTCCCTCCTCCTGCTCAGGAACCATAAAACCCACAAATTGCCCTGGGGGAGGGGGGGGGGGCGGGAAAAATCATAATGATAACGGGGTGGCTGCAGCCAGACTCTGCGGTGCATCCGGCTGCGGCGGGGCCGGGACCCCCGGAGAGGAGCTGGGGGCAGGAGCCGCCCCATACTCTTTATGTCTGCCCCCCCCCCCCGTCCCCGGGCTGTTAAATGGGCTGGGGGGGAGGCAGGAACCCCCCGGCGGGGCCGAGATTTTATGGGTAATAAAATTTCAAAGCCGCCCGAATCTATTAATGGCTGGGAAGGGAATTGGGACGGGGGGGGGGGGCCGCGCCTCGCACTTCCCTCCCTTCCGCCAGCCCTTCGCACCCGGCCTCCCTCCCCTTCCCCGGCCCCGTGTCCACCTCCCCGCCGCGGGGGTTCTGCAGACTCATCCCACGGCCGGAGCAGGTGGAATCAGGGAAACTGAGGCAAGAGCCAGGCAGAGGAAGCAGGGACGGATGCACAGAGCATCCCCCATGGCATCCCCCCAGGGACACCTGCTGCTGTCACCCACTGTCACCTCGCTGTCACCCACCCCATGCACCCAGCATGGTCCCAGCACCCAGTGAACAGTGCCAGTGTCAAGTGCCAGATCCTTACACCCATCACCAGTGATAGTGCCCAGTTCTCCTACAGACGGGTGCCAGTACCAGGCCCCAGTACCTAGTGTCAGTTCCCAGCACCCAGTGATGAGTCGCAGTGCCGGTGCCAGGTTCCAGCACCTGCTACCATCTCCCAGCACCCAGTGACAGGTTCCAAACCCTGTTACAAGTTCCCAGCACCCACTGGCCATTCCCAGTCCCATCTCAGCTCCCAGTGCCCGGCACCGGCTCTCCCCGTATCCTGGTGCGTGTCCCGGGATTCGCACAGAGCCATCCCGGGTAGCGGGGGAGTGACAGAGGGAAAGCGGGGGCCGTCGGGGGGGTACCGGGGGATGCCGGAGGGGAACCGGTGGGGTGTCCCAGAGGGCTGGTACCTGCAAGGGGCTTTAGGGGAGACACCGAGGAACACGGGGGTGGGATGGAGGACACTGGGGGTAGGATGGGGGGGGACCAGGGGCGGGATGGGGACAGCGGGAGTGGGAAGGGGGACACCGGGGGTGGGATTGGGGTGCCCGCGGGCGAAGTTTGGAGCGGCGGCGGGGCGGAACAAAGGCGGCACTGACTTTCCTGGGCCATGCTGATGACGGTCTCGGTGGTGGCGTGGTACTCGTCCTCCTCCAGGTACTCGTCGTGCTGCAGCGAGTCCCCCTGGAAGTCGTGGAGGTCGAGGAGCTGCTGGAGCGGGGGGGCCTTGGGCAGCAGCTGCTTCACCACCTCCCGGGTGATGTTGGGCGCTTCCTTCAGCCGCAGCTTGCTCAGGATCTGAGACTTGATGCTCTCCAGCCGCAGCTCTTTGCTGTGCCTCCGCCACAGGCACACCGGGCAGGAGGGCTCCGAAGCACTCCCCGTTCCAGTAGTGCCCCCCCCTCCCGTTCCCACCGCCGCCGCCGCCGCCGCCAAGAGGCAAAGCACCACCGGGGCCATACCGGGAAGCAAAACGTCCCCACCACCACCGGGGGCCGGCCCCCCCCCGTTCCGCTTCCACCGCAACGTTTTTAACGGGGGGAGGAGGGAGAAAACAGGGAGGGGAGGGGGGGGCGCGGCGGAACGGGGGGAAGGCGGGAACGGTGCCGGGGGGCGGGGAAGCGGGGGGGGGGGTGAAAGGAAAAAGGGGAGGGGGGGGGAAAGGAAAAAAAAGCGGCGGTAACGGCGGCCCCGGGGTTTTATACCCCAAGAGAAGTGTGTCGTCACCGGCCATGATTGGCTGCGGCCGCACAAAAGAGGTTCGGGCAGGGGCTTGGCACCAGCCGCCGCCGGCCCCCCGAGCACCGGGAACGGCCTCGCAGCCACCGGGTCGGAGAGATGCCCCCCCTGAGTCAAATCCCTCCCTTGTATCGGGGGGCGGCACCGGTGGGACCCAACTCCTGGCAAGTGCGGCGGGGAGGGGGAACCCCGGCACTTGCCGAGAGTTGGGTCCCACCGGTGCCGCCCCAGTAAACCGGGGATACGCATCCCGGTGGGTGTCTACGTGTGTTATCCCGTCCCCCCCGCTGCCCTGCTCCCCATCAGAACCATGGAGAGGGCAAACCGGAGGCTCGGCAAACCCGTGGTAGCGGGGCTGCAACCGGTCACTCGCCCTTCTAGCGGTGCAGAGACTCCCCTCTACGATACCAAACCAGCACCGGTGGGGTGAAGGTGACGAAGGAGCCATCCCGTTATCCCATTATCCTCCCCCCAGCTACTCCCCACTACCGGAGCGGTGTCAAGCGCATCCCGCCAGGGGGCGACACAGCGCAGCCGGTAATACCGAAGCGGGGCGAGGACGCCACCGTGTGGCGCTGGGAGGCACAACCCGCACCGGTACCCCGGGGGGGGGGGTTAGGGTTCCCGTAGGAGGCGGGATGAGGTGGGAGGGAAGTGTTTGTTATGGGGGGTGACCCCCAACCGTTCCCGCTGGGGCCGCTCCCCGAGGCATCACCGAATCTCGGTGTCACCGGTCCCGCGGCGGCGGAAGCTACAAAGCTACAAGCGGAAGCGGGTGGCGGCGCGGGGAGCACTGACAGCAGCGGGTGCGCCCCCCCAGCCCCGCTGGCGGTTTTACCCACGCCGCCCGGTACCGAGGGGGTTAAAGCGGCGCCGTGACGCGGCCCGGCCGGCCCCGCCCCAGCGGCCGCCCCCCAGGAGCTTCGAGAGGCACTGACCCCGGTAACGGCAAAGGCGGGGCGGGGGGGGGGAGCCGGAGTGGGCTGGGGACCCTCCCGGGGGCATCGCAGGTGGGGGGAGCAGGGAAGGGTGTCCCGGGGGGTGGGGGGGGGGCACATGGGCGCCCCGGAGTGGGGGGAACAAGGGAGATCCGGGGGGGTGCCAGGATAGGTCTCGCTGTGGGGGGTTGGCCCCATCACCCCTCAACGCTCTGGGGGCAGTGGGGACCTGCCCCCCTGCCCTGCTGTGTCTTGTGGCCAGCCCCACATCCTTGTACCCCTGTCCCCATTCCCATGTCTCCACGTGTCCGCATCCACATCCCCATGTCCCTGTTTCCTCATGTCCCCACAGTCTCACGTCCCTCCATCCATGTCCCCATGTTCCCATGGACCCATGACCCCATCCTCACATCACACGTCCCTACATCCCCACATCCACATCCCCACGTCCAAGCTGTGGCCTCTGGCATTGGGTGGGATCACTGTAGCCAGGTCCTCACCCTGCCCAAACCCCAGAACCACTGGGCTGGGTGGTGGGGCCAGGCAGGAGGTGGGAGGCCACGTCACCGCAGTGCCACGTCCCCTCAGGCCCGTGTCCCCCAGCCCTGGCCATGGCTGGGCTGCTCCAGGCCCTGGTGAGTGCCTCAGAGAAGGCTGCGGATATCGCCCGGCTGTGCCGGCGGGAGCAGCCGCTCTTCCAGCTCCTGGTGGCCGAGAAGACAGGACCCGACCGGAACCGGAGGTTTCTGCAGGACTTCAAGACGCTGGCGGATGTCCTCATCCAGGAGGTCATCAAGCATGACCTGGGGAGGGAGGTAGGGATGGGATGCGGTGGATGGCATGGGGTAGCATGGCATGGCATAAGGCGGGACAGGGTGGGATGAGGTGAGTGCTCCCCGTGCGCTGCAGCTGAGCCACCCCATCCCCAGTTCCCAGAGCTGCAGGGCCACATCCACGGCGAAGAGTCCAGCGAGTTCAGGAGCCCTGAGGGTGAGTCTGGGGGTGCAGCTGGGCTGGGGGGGGGGCACCCCCACTGCAGAGGTTGGTTCTGAAGCCAGGGCACCACAGGGGAGATGGTGACGGTGCGGGTGTGCGCCACGCCGAGGGACACGGCAGCGCTGCTGCTGGCGGTGCTGGGGCCTGAGCACGAGGCCGCGGAGCTGCTGTCGGACGCTGTGCACCGGGACGTGGCACTGGCAGATGCGGCGTTGGCTGGCGTGGAGCTGAGCATCCCCCCTCAGGACCTGGCCATCTGGATAGACCCCATCGGTGAGGGGGTTCTGGCACAGGCTGGGTCAGGATCCCCCCATCCCCATGGCTGAGCTCCGGCTTCACCCACAGACTCCACCAACGAGTACATCCGTGGGAGCGAGGATGTGAGCCCCGTCGATGGCATTGCTCCGGCTGGGCTGTGCTCAGCACTGGTGCTCATCGGCGCCTACAACCGGCACACGGGCTGCCCCGTGCTGGGCGTCATCAACGAGCCCTTCTTCCAGCGGCACTCCGAGACGCACAGGTACCGGCACCAGGGGCAGCACTGGGGTGAGCGGGACCCCACTGGTGCCTGCACTGAGGGTCCCCGTCCCCACAGGTGGCAGGGCCGGTACCACTGGGGCGTCGCTTATGGGGACACGCGGCTGAGCTCACTGAGCCCCCCAGGACCGTCGCTGGTGCCACGCGTGGTGCTGAGCCGCGCTGAGGCGCCAGCAGTGCGGGCGGCGCTGAAGCCTCTCTGCGGCGGGCGCCTGCTCTTCGCTGCCGGTGCCGGGTACAAGCTGCTCTGCGTCATCCTCGGGCTGGCGGACGTCTACGTGCTCTCGGAGGGCAGCACCTTTGCCTGGGACGCCTGCGCTCCTCACGCCATCCTGCGTGCCCTGGGCGGGGGGATCGTGGCCTTGGCAGGGGCCTTGCAGGCGCGGCGAGCAGGGGGCATCGGGACCCCCCCCGAGCTGGTTTACAACCGCCCCATAGACGGGGCAGATGGGGCTGAGCGCTGGGCAAACTGCGGCGGCCTTGTGGCCTACGTGGACCCCCAGCACCTTGAGGCCGTGCTGGCCACGCTGGACACCGTGCTGGGGCTCTGAAAGCATGGGGGCCAGGGGTGTGGGTCACAGGGTGGCAGGACCAGGGTACAGGGTGTCTGGGACCAAGGGTGGTGGGTCACTGGGTCGTCAGGTCATAGAGTATAGGACGTCAGGGACCTCTGAGTGCAGTGTATGAGGTGTCTGGTCCCTCAGGGTGCAGCTTATGGGGTGTCAGGGACCTCTGGGTGCAGGCTTTGGCGTTTCCAGGGGGTGGACCAAGGGTGGCAGGATGCTGTTGTGGGGTGTCCAGGATGCTGTTGTGGGGTGCGGTTATGGGGTCCCAGCTGCAGTGTCTTTGCGATGGGAGCTCTGTGATGCTCCTCCGTACTCCCAAGCCCCCCCATTAAAGCGTCCCCCGCACCCGGTGTCTGTGCTACCGGGGGGGGGGGGGGGGGGACCCGCGGGGGGGGCCGGGCGGGCCCGGGGCGGTGCCGGTGCTGCCCGAGGACTCGCCCCGGTCCCGTCACATGATCGCGGAGCGGGCGGTGGAGCAGGAGTGCCGGTGAGCGCCCGGGGACGGGAGCGGGAGCATAAGCAGAGGAGGGGACAGGAGCGGGAGCGGGGACAGGGACAGGGACGGGAGCGGTACTGGGGCTGAGCGGCGGCTCCCGCAGGACGGGCCATGGCGGTCGAGGGGGGGATGAAATGCGTGAAGTTCCTGGTTTTCGTGTTCAACTTCATCTTCTGGGTGAGTGCGGGGCCGGGGTGGGGGGGGGGGAAGCCGGGCGGGGAACCGGAGAGAACCGGGAGGGAACCGGGGGAGGAGGACTCGGGACCCGCCCCAGTCTCCCGTCAGGCCGCGGCCCCTCTCGCTGGGAGTCAGGCACCCCGGGCTGGGAGGGGGGGTCCTGCCCGCACCGGGCCCTGCCGGTGCCCCCCGCCGCCATCAGGAGGTTCCAGGAGTAACGCGGCCGGTACCGGCGGTACCAGGGACCCCAAGGCCGGGGGGGGCACACGCACACACACACGCCCCCCCCAGGGGGTGACCGGGACCCCCCGGTCTCTGCGGGGCTCCCGCGGGGGGGGTCAGGGGGAGGTTTGGGGAAGTCGGGGTGAGGAAGGAGGCGCCAACGGCCGAAGCGGGGAGCGGGGGCACAAACCGGCCCTTTCCTGGCGGGGAGGGCCTCGTCCCGGTCCCCACCCCGGTCCTGTGGGGCTGAGTCACCCCTCAAGGGCCTCGGGCCACGCGCCAGCACGGGCGGGGGGGCCGCGACGGGGACACCGGCGCCAGCCCCCCCCCGGCTCCCCCCAGGAGTGTTTGTGCAGCCGGGCCCGGCCCAGCGAGCAAACAGGAGCCGGGGGGGGCACAGAGGCCGGGGTGACGGCCCCACACCCTGCCCTGGCGCCCCAGCACCGGGGGGGGGCTGGCGTTGGTTCCCCCCCCCCCCCGCAGCTCTCGCCGTGGCCGGAAGGCTGCGCTTCATCCTGGACTTCCGACGTTCCGCGGCAGCCAGCGCCGGGAGGGTCCGTCCGTGGGGCAGGATCGGGCCCCCCGTAACCCCCTGCACCCCCAGAGCGTGGCTGGGATAGGAGGGAGAGGGGGTCCCTCCCTGTGACCCCCCAGTCAAAGGGAGGATGCAGGTGCCCCCCCCCCGTCATCGGGGGGCTCCCGGCTGCCCCCCAGCGGCTCTGCCCCCCCCAGGTATGCGGCGTCGCCCTCGTGGCCATCGGGATCTACGTGCAGGTGGCCTTGGATAAGGTGCTGGTGGTGAGCTCGGCCTCAGCCGCCGGCACCCCTGTGGCCATCCTGGTCCTCGGCGTCATCATCTTCTTCATCTCCTTCTTCGGCTGCTGTGGAGCCTGGAAGGAGAGTTACTGCATGGTCACCACAGTAAGCACCTGGACCCCCCTGAGACCACTGCAACCCCCCCCCCAGAGCTGCCCAAACACCCCTCAAACACTCCCCAAGACTCCCTCACTGCACCCTGCAAGGAGAGTTACTGCATGGTCACCACAGTGAGTGCCAGGCTCTCCAGACACCCCCAGAGACCTCCAAGCACCCACACTGCACCTTGCCCCCCCCACTTTAATACCCACCCTGACTCCCCCCGCTGCACCCTGACACCCCAACCTGTCCCCCCCCACAGTTCGCCGTCCTCCTCAGCATCATCTTCCTGGTGGAGGTCGCCGCTGCCATCGCCGGATACGTCTTCAAGGACAAGGTGGGGACGAGCAGGAGGGGAGGAGGGAACGGCCCCATCCAGGGGTGCTGGGACCCCTCTCACCCACCCAGCCCTTCTGTGCCCCCCCCCCCCAGGTGCGCTCGGTGCTGAAGGACAGGCTCTGGGATGCAATGAACAAGTATGAGGAGGACAAAGCCCTGACGGAGGCGGTGGATATGATCCAGAGGGATGTGAGCGATGGGATGGAGGGGGGGACACATGGGAACCCCCCCCCTTGACCCATTGGGGACCCCACTGACCCTCCCTCTCTGCAGTTCTCTTGCTGTGGAGCCAACAACTACACAGACTGGAGCAGCATCGAGCGGTTCCAGGTGAACAACACGGTGCCTCAGTCCTGCTGCCGCGTCAACAGCACAACGTGCAACATGCACCCCAGCCCTGCCACCGTCTATGAGAACGTGAGACACCCCCAGCCCCCTGTGACCCACCCGGGGTCCCCACAGCCCCCCCTGAGCCCCCCTGTGCCCCCCCAGGGCTGCCTCCAGAGCATCGAAGCCTGGATGAAGAAGAACATCCTCATTGTGGCTGCTGTGGCACTGGGAATCGCCTTCTTTGAAGTGGGATATGGAGCTGAACCCCCCCCCTCTTCCATCCCCATGTGCGGGGCTGGCTCTCCCCCCAGCCCGGTGTATGGGGCTGAGCAGGGTGGACTTCACCCCCTTCTCCTCTCTGTATCTAGATCCTGGGCATTGTCTTCGCCTGCTGTCTCATGAAGGGCATCCGCAGCGGCTACGAGGTCATGTAGCCCCCCCCCCAGCTCCCACTGCCCCACACTGGGAAAGCTGTGGGGGCTCTGCAGGACCCAACGTGCCAAAACCCTGCCATAGCCTGGGGTTGGGAATAAAAGCTTCCATAGATCCCTATGTCCCAGCACTGGGGAGGGATGCAGGCGGATCATTGAGCACGCAGGGGTGCGCCATGGTTGACCTGGCACCGGGGGGGTGTTTTTATTGGCAGCACTTGTGGGGGGAGCACAGCTTGGTCCAGGGGGATCAGCGGACACGATGGGCAGGCTTGGGCAGGATGGTGGCCAGGACCAGGTCCACAATGCAGGCGGGTAGGTAGGAGGCAGGGAGCCAGAGCAGCTTGGCGTCCCAGCCTGCGCTGTAGCGGGTGCGTGGGTAGCGGGCGCTCAGTGCATGCTCCATGCACCACGTCACCTTGGCCAGGTCCGCGTCACAGATGAGGTTCATGATGAAGCGCTGCACCTTGAGGTCTGGGGGGGAAAGGGAATGGGGGGCTCAGGCATGGCAGTGCTGTGAGGGCTGGAGCCATTCTGCCTGGAACCAGGCTGAGAGAGCTGGGCTGGCTCAGCCTGGAGAAGGGAAGGCTCCTGAAGGGGAGACCTTAGAGCAGCTCCAGTGCCTAAGGGGCTACAGGAAACCTGGAGCAGGGCCTGTAGGGACAGGACAAGAGGAATGGCTTTAACCTGCCAGAGGGGAGACTGAGCTGAGATCTTGGGCAGAAGCTCTTCACCATGAGGATGGTGGGACATGGAATGGGTTGAACAGAGAAGGTTTGGATGCCCCATCCCTGGTGGTGGTCAAGGCCAGGCTGGAGCAACCCACTCTAGTGGAACTGGAGGAGCTTTAAGGTTCTTTCAACTCAAACCCTCCCCTCTGAGGGCCTCGGGGGATGCATCTGCCCCACTCACACTGCCGGAAATAGTCCTCCCCATAGCTGAGGCGCGTCTCAGGTGCCAGCCGCTCCCAGAGCTGCCGCAGGGACCCCTCGATGCTCTCCAGGTCCGTCACTGCCGTCTTGAAGAACCCGGGCTCCACGATGCTCACCTTGACCCCGAAGTGGTACATGTCACGCCTGCAGGATGCAGGGGGTCAGCGCCATGGGGCTGGGGATGCTGCTGCTGATGGGGGCTCCAGCACCCACCGCAGGCTGTCGCTGAAGGCCTCAATGCAGTACTTGGACACGCAGTAGCCACCGCCGTTTGCCGCGAGGCGGCCCAGGACACTGGAGGTGTTGACCACGCGGCCCCGCGCCCGCTTCAGCAGCGGCAGCAGCAGCAGCGTCACCTCGATGGTTCCGAAGGTGTTGACTTCCATGACTTGGCGATAGTCCTCCAGCACCATCCACTCCGTGGGGCCGATGGGATTGGCCACTCCGGCGTTGTTCACCAGCCCAAAGAGACCTGGAAGGGATATGCCATGGGGGGGTGGTCCTGGCCCTGGTGTGTTCCCCCACTCGTCCATCCTGCCCTGGACCCCCCACATCCCACAGCACCGTCGGTCGGGACCATCTTGCTCCATGGCCCTTCTTGAGCTAACCCTTATCCTCTGCCCTACAGGGATCCCCCTGCTCTGCCCTACAACACCTCATCAGGGACTCTGAATCCTGGGGACCCCCAGTCCTGCCCCCTTATGGAGCTATTTGTCTTGATCTATATCATCCCTTGGTGGGTCCCATCCTCTTGTCCTACAGCACCCACCTCTCCTGAGACCACCCATCCTGCTCCCTACTGATGGACTTCATCCCATACCTCACTGACCTCCCTGGCTCCGATCCTGCCCCACAGACCCCGTCCCACCCCACAGACCCTCTCCCCACTCACCTCTGTCGCCCACCTCATCGCTCACCCACTCCACGGCGCGGCGGATGCTGTCGGCCCGGGTGAGGTCGAGCAGGGTGGTGCGGAGGTGCCCGGGGCAGCCGCGGGGCAGGGCCTCGGCGCCAGCGGGGGTGAGGCAGGCAGCGAGCACGCGGTACCCGCGCCGCGCCAGGCGCCGCGCCAGCAGCCGCCCGAAGCCGCTGTCGCAGCCCGTCACCAGCACGAACTTGTCCTGCACCGACGGCAGCGTCTGCCGGTCCCGCAGCAGCCACAGCAGCGCCCAGCACAGCACCGCCAGTGCCACCGCCAGCCACATCCTAGGGGCTGTGGGGCAGGGGGGCAGTGGGACTGGAGCCCCCCCGCCTCTGTCACCCCATTGCCCATAAGCCACAGTGGGCACCTCAAGGTCACTGCCCTGCCCCACACTATGGGGGTCATCACCCATAATGACACATGCCCCGTTCCATCACCATCAGTAGCCACATTAGGGGGGCTGTGAGGCAGGGGGGGACAGTGGGATTGGAGCCTCAACAGTGGAGACGCCACCCCATGGTCACCCTCTGCACCCCACCTTCAAGCTCATCACCCATAAAGCCATGGTGGGCACCTCAAGGTCACTGCCCTGCCCCACACTAGGTGGGTCAGACCCACACACGCACACAGGGAGGGTGGGGAAAGGGGGGGCTGAGGAAGCTTCTCCCACCCACCTCACTCTGGCTCCGGGCTCCCAGTGTCTGGATGGGATCAGCCGGATGTGGTGTCAGCACCTGGCCGGGACCCAGCAGTGACACTCGGGGGAGGAAGCGGGGGGGGGTCCCTGCTGCTCCCCCCGCCCCCATTTAACTCCGTTCCCCCCTGCCCTGCACTGGAAGGTGACCATCACCCTGGCACTTGGGACCCCCCAAACCACGTAACCCCCCCAATCAAGATAGCTTTTGGGGGGCTGTGTCCCCCTCCAGGAGCCTCTTTTGGGGGGTCTTAGTGGGGGTCATGACCCCCCCATTGCTCCCAGCAGTGGGTGCTGTTGGGGGCTCTGGTGAAGGGACCCCAAAGCCAGGTGCAGGAGGGGACAGGCAGCTGCCCCTGCCCCGGCAGGGCACTAGCAGCTACGGGGCAGCCCCACAGGCCCCCCAGGCTGGGTTGGGGTGCAGGGAGGAGCCCACCCCCTATATTCCCCCTACCTTCAATGGGGCAGCACCTGCAGCTGCGGCAGTGGCTCTGGTTTGTGTGACCGGGGGGGGGGGCCACGGCTGCTCCTCCCCTGATGCTGCAGCCAAAGTCCCCCCCCTCGGGGTGGGTGCAGCTCCGGAGGGTGTAACGGGATGCATGGGGGGCACTGGGACACCCCCCACCATGCTGGGGTCTCTCATTATGAGTGGAGCTGGGGGGAGGTGGTGAAGGCAGCCCCCCCCCAGACACACAGATCCCCCCAGGTGCCCTCTGCAGCCCCCCAAGGTGGGGGAGTGGGGCCGAGCTCGCGGGGGGGAGGGGGGGGATTAGAGCCTCAGGCCCAAAGGAGCCCTTTGTCCTGGAGCAAAAGGGGCCTCAGGGCTTAGTGCTAAAGAGGATGAGGAGGCTTAGGAGGGGGCCATGGCACAAGCAGCCTTTATTGCGGTGCCGGGGGGGGGGCCGGGACCCGGGGGGGTCAGGAGCAGGGTGGCTGGAGCTGTCCCTTGTACACGTACTCCAGCGCGGTGGCAATGGTCCTCATGTCCATCTCGATGCTGCGCGCCCAGTTCTCCACATCACCGATCTCCTGTGGGATGAGGGGGAGGAAAGTCAATGCGGTCTGGGAACACCCCGTCCTCCATCAACCATTGATGTTGGGACCCCCCCCCAGCACACGGTGACACTGGGGATGCTGCATCCCCCTGTGTACCCCAAAGGGAATCCCAGCTCCCCGGGTATGGGGTGACGCCCCCCTCCCCTATGGCAGCGGGGGGGGGTCGGGGCCCCCACCTTGAGGGCCTGGTTGAAGTTCTCCACCATGGTGATCCATTGCCCGGTCTGCTTGGCAAACTGCGCTGCCTGGACCTGCAGCGTCTTCACCTCGTGGTCCAGCTTCCGCTGGTTCACATAGGCCTGCGCCACGCTTCGGGGGGAACACAAAGGGGACATGGCGTGAGCGGGCACGAGGAGAGGCTTTGGGTGGGAAGAGGCTTTGGGGGTACCCAGGCTGGGTTTTGGGGGGGTCTCTGCCCCAGATGTGGGGTATTATAGGGATGCAGGGATCAACGGATGCAGGTTTTAGGGGGGAGTCCCTGGGGAGGAGGTTTGGGAAGGCTGAAGGGGCACCAGTGCTGGGGGGCACCAGTGTTGGGGGGCTCCCTGTTTCAAAAGGGAAAAAGGGTCTGGGGGACTCAGGAGGAATCCACATGGGGGGATAAGGGTCGGGGGCTGCCAAGGAGGTTCAGGGGGTCCCGTTGATCACCCCACATTGAGGTGATCCCTATGGGGGTGTCCCTATGGGGGTCCCGTTGCTCACCCCACGTTGAGGTGATCCCTATGGAGGTGTCCCTATGGGGGTCCCGTTGCTCACCCCACATTGAGGTGATCCCTATGGGGGTGTCCCTACGGGGGTCCCGTTGCTCACCCCACGTTGAGGTGATCCCTATGGGGGTGTCCCTACGGGGGTCCCGTTGATCACCCCACATTGAGGTGATCCCTATGGAGGTGTCCCTATGGGGGTCCCGTTGCTCACCCCACATTGAGGTGATCCCTATGGGGGTGTCCCTATGGGGGTCCCGTTGCTCACCCCACATTGAGGTGATCCCTATGGGGGTGTCCCTATGGGGGTCCCGTTGCTCACCCCACATTGAGGTGATCCCTATGGGGGTGTCCCTATGGGGGTCCCGTTGCTCACCCCACGTTGAGGTGATCCCTATGGGGTGTCCCTATGGGGGTCCCGTTGCTCACCCCACGTTGAGGTGATCCCTATGGGGGTGTCCCTATGGGGGTCCCGTTGCTCACCCCACGTTGAGGTGATCCCTATGGGGGTGTCCCTATGGGGGTCCCGTTGCTCACCCCACGTTGAGGTGATCCCTATGGGGGTGTCCCTATGGGGGTCCCGTTGCTCACCCCACATTGAGGTGATCCCTATGGGGGTGTCCCTATGGGGGTCCCGTTGCTCACCCCACATTGAGGTGATCCCTATGGGGGTGTCCCTATGGGGGTCCCGTTCTACCCCACATTGAGGTGATCCCTATGGGGGTGTCCCTATGGGGGTCCCGTTGCTCACCCCACATTGAGGTGATCCCTATGGGGGTGTCCCTATGGGGGTCCCGTTGCTCACCCCACATTGAGGTGATCCACCAGCGCCTCTGTGAGCCGAGTGGCGGCCGTGATCGCCTCCCTGCGCCTCCGCTCTGCCGTGATGTCACAGGGGCGGCGTGACGTCACCGTCACCTTGGCGGACGGTGACATCACACCTTGCGGATTCGCCCTCCTTCTCCCCCCAATATCCCAGCCGCGGGTCTCCCTCCTCTCCCCCCCGCCCTGACGGACAGCCCCGCCAGCCAATGGCGTGTCCCCTCCGCGCTGAGCGGCAGCCGCAGCTGCCAATCAGAAGCTCCCCGCCCCGCGGTTGCCATGGGGACGGGGCGGGCTCACCCTGCAGCTCGCGCCGCTCGCTCTGCCGGGACTGATGCTCCTTCAGCAGCCGGGACAGCATGGCGGCGGAGACACGTGACTGTGGCCTCCTCGTCACCGGCACGTGATCCGCGCCGCCCCGCCCCTGAGGGGCCTCGATGGCTGGTGGAGGCGGGTGTGAGACCTATGGGGCTCTATAGTTGCCTGGGGGCGGGGTATAGGGCTTTATAGGGGTCTATGGGGGGATATAGGGCTTTATAGGGGCCTATGGGGGAATATGGGGGACTATAGCTGTCTGTAGGGGAGAATACAGGGGTCCATAGGTGTCTATGGGGGCGATACAGGGCTCTATAGGGGGTCTGTGGGGGTATACACGGCTCTATAGGGGCCTCAGATAATCCCACTTTCCTTCCCAGCCAGAGCTGCTGGCACTACTCTGGAATACCCACACGGACAATGCAGCCTAATGCCAGGAACTGGGATTTGTGTGCCAGCAGCTAATGGGATGAGGCTCCTGGCAGTGGAACGGGGCTGCGGCGTTCCCGAAGGAGAGCTGGCAGCATTCCAGGATGTCAGAGCTCACCAGCCTCAGGATGCTGCAGCAGCAGGAGGAGGAGGAAGACCTCCTCATCCCCTTGGCAGGGAGTGGAGGGAATATGCTGGATTCTTCCTATGGATTCAGCTTCTTGTCCCAATGGGGGGGGGGGGATCCGGGAGCTTGAGCCAAAGATAAAGCAGTGAATGGGTAAAAATAGTCCCATGTGTTCCCGCTCCGGTTACACAGACACACCGGTGCCTTTCCCAGCCTCGGGAATGGCGAAGGAGTGGATCCTGCCATTGCCAACCTGCGCAGGGTTTGGGGGCAGCTGCTCCCTGCGGAAGGGGTTTGGGATTTGCCAGGATAACGGTCAGCGCCACTCCCGACATTCCTGTCCTTCCCTGCAGCAGAATGAGGCTCCATTGCGGGGGGGGGGGGTGAGGGTTCGCACCTCTCCCAGGGGCGTGGCAGGATGAGCTTCCCTGGGGCGGGGATGCATCCATGCGTGTCCGAGAGCAAGGATGGGATCTTCTCCGTGCATGGCTCCAGGGTCCATCATCCCTTCCTATGGACGGGGGTGCTCCGAGGGGTTCATCCTCACTCCCTGTTTCAAGCTCCTGCTTTGAGCCTTGTGAGGATCCCGCAGCATATCCCGTGGGATCCCCTCATCGCTCTGGGAATGCTCCCAACCGGGCGTTCTCGGGGGGGCTCTGACGCCCCCAAAACCCTTGTGCTCCCTGCCATTCCCAGCTCCTTGTCCCACTCATCCCGACGCCTGAACACCCCCCCCTAGGGAGCGGTCTGGTCCCATCCCAAGCAGGGATCGGCTCTTTCCCACGGCGGGAATCTTGGGAAGGAGGAACAAGGGGGGAATGCTGGGGGGCGGGCACGGACCCGCTTGGCTCGGGGTGAATTCCCATTCCTGGAGCGTTCACAAGGCCAAAGGCTCCGGGAGAGCGGATAAAAATAACCGGGAGCTGGGAAATGTGACGGACCCCCCTTGCTCCCCCCCTCCCCCGAGCCGCTCCCTGGGGACCCCGACCCTCCGCAGGGTCCCGGGGCAGGAGGGGCGCAGTGAGCTGTGCCCGGGGGGATCAGCTCCATGCCGGGTGCGGGGGGATCCGGTGCCCGGTGCCGCCTCTGCCCCGAGCGATGTCACCGGTGACCGCAGCCCCGCGGGCGGGGCGGGGGCGGGGGGCCGGGCCGTTGTTCCCGGTATCCCCGGACTCCTGCCGGGGCCGGAGCGGGCGGGGCAGGCGCTCCCGGTGCTGCCGGGGCCATGGTGGGCGCTGCCCGGCTCTGGCCGCTCTGGCTGTGGTTGCTGCCTGCCGCCGCCGCCTTCAACCTGGACACGGGCAGCGCCGTGCTCAAGGACGGTGCCAGCGGCAGCTTCTTCGGCTTCGCCGTGGCGCTGCACCGGCAGCTGAGCCCCGAACCCGCGGGTTGGTGAGTGCGGGGAGACCGGACACTCGGAACGGGGCTGGGGACAGCGCGGCTCCTGTCGGCGCCGTGTCCCCCCTCAGTGGGGTCCGTGTCCCCCCATTGGAGTCTGTGTCCTCCTCCCTCGGGTCCGTGTCCCCCCCCATTGGGGTCTGTGTCCCACTCTTCGGGTCTGTGTCACCCCATTGGGGTCCGTGTCCCCCCCCCAGTGGGGTCTGTGTCCCACTCTTCGGGTCCGTGTCCCCCCACTGGGGTATGTGTCCTCCTCCCTCGCCTCCGTGCCCCCCTGCTCAGTCGGGGACCCCCCTCCACTCCCCGGGACACCGGAGGGGGAACTGGCTCCTGCCCCACGTGGCTTTTGGAACACTGAGATTCACCCCCGAGGGGACGGGGACGAGCACCGGCGGGTGTTGGGGGGGCAGAGATTTAGGGGGCTCAAAGCATCGAGCACAGGGAACCCCCCAGGCTGGGGCTGGGCTCCCCCCGAGCGGTGCCACCGCCTCCACGGTGCCATTGAGCTGCCGAACGCCCACACCGCGTGCCAGCGCGGGCACCGGCGGCACCGGGACCCCCCACCTCGGGTCCCATAGACCCCGGTGCCGGTGTCCCACTGGGGCTGGCACCGGTGCCCGGTGTGGTGGTGCCACGGCCCCGCCAGCTCCCTCCTTGTTTGGGCATGTCGCGGCCGGGTTATTTTGAGTGAATTCCAGGTTATTTTTACCGGCCCCGGGCCCGAGGCCATTGTGTGCCCCCCCCCGCCCCCCCCCCGCCGGTCGCGGTGTGGGGCTAGGGGGGCCACCGACGCTGCCATGGCCACTGTGGAGCCTTCAGCGCAGCTGCAGCAAGCCCCAGCCCTTAGGGTCCCCAACCTGCGGCACCAAGGGACAGGGAATGGCGGGGTTTGGGGCTGCGTCACCCACACGTGCACTGAGGCTGGGCAATGGGGCTGCAGCTGCTGCGGGGGGGGTTGGCACTGGGTGGGCACCGGCACTGCATGAAATGGGTGCAGGGGCACTGGGACAGCTGCAGGGAACATGGTGCCCCATAGACACACACACAGCGATGTCCCAGGCCCCCCATACACATACACTGACAGGGACACAGACACACACACACACACTGATGGGATCCCCCCTGTCCCAGGCTGCTGGTGGGGGCCCCACAGGCACCAGCGCTGCCCAGCCAAGGTGCCAACCGCACCGGGGGGCTCTTTGCCTGCCCCCTGACCCTGGAGCCCTCCGACTGCTGGCGGGTGCCCATTGATGATGGGGGTGAGTGGATGCCCCCTCCTTTGCCCCCCAACCCCACAGTGGGGTTGGTGTGGGGCTGATGCTACCTGTCCCTGCCAGTGGACTTGGAGCGGGAGAGCAAAGAGAACCAGTGGCTGGGGGTGAGCGTGTCGAGCCAGGGCGCCGGCGGCAAGATTGTGGTGAGTGTTGAGACCCTCCCCAAGCCCCCCTGATGCCATTGACCCCCCTCACCCCACTGATGCCCCTGGCCCCCTGTAGACCTGCGCGCACCTGTATGAGGCACGGCACCGCGTGCGGCAGCCGCTGGAGACCCGGGATGTGCTCGGCCGCTGCTTCGTGCTGGGCCAGGACCTGCAGGACGAGCCTGAGGGCGGTGACTGGAGCTTCTGCCGGGGGCGGCCGCAGGGCCACGAGCAGTTCGGGTCCTGCCAGCAGGGCCTGGCCGCAGCCTTCAGCCCCGACCGCCTCTATCTGCTGCTGGGAGCACCCGGCACCTACAACTGGAAGGGTGAGAGCGGGGAGAATGCGGGTGGGAGCGTGGTCTGGGCAGGGGGATGAACATGAGTGTGAGCATGTGTGTGTGTGAACGCACTACAGGTGTGACCATATAGCTGCATGCATGCCATGGGCATGAGCACATGTGTGTTCATGGTGGGTGTGAACATGCGTGTGCGTGAGCGTGTGGCAGCACACATGCTGTGGATGTGAGCACATGTGTCTGTGTGCATGTGTGTGCATCCTGGGGGTGGGCACACACGGATGCGTGTATGCTACAGCTGGGCGCAAGCACACGGGTATGTGTGCATGCCACATGAGTGTGCACGTGTGTGTGAGCTGCGTGTCCGTGGGGGGTGGTGCCTGCTGCCCCCGGCACGCACAGAAGGGGGGTTCCCTGGGTGCTGCCCCCCCCGCGTTGGGCTCGCAGGGACCCTGCGTGTGGAGCTGCTGCCCCAGAGCCCCCCGGACCCGCTGCGCTTCGACGACGGCCCCTACGAGGCGGGGGGCGAGAAGGAGCAGGACCCCACGCTCATCCCTGTGCCCGCCAACAGTTACCTGGGTAGGGACGGGTGCGGCGCGGGCGCGGCACCGGGGATCGCCCCCCCCCGGCCCGGCCCAGCCGCCGCCCGCCCCGGCCCCGGTGACCGCGTGTCCCCGCGGCCCGTGCAGGGCTGCTCTTCGCGACCGGCGTCGGCGGCTCCGAGCCCGACCAAGTGGTCTACAGGAGCGCGGCGCCCGGCGAGACCGTGCCAGGCGCGGCCGCGGACCTGCCCCACAATAGCTACGTGGGTTCGTAACGCCCGTGTGCCTCCCCCCCCCGGGCCCGTGTGCTCCGGAGTGTGTCCCCCTTCCGTGTGTCCCTGTGCCTGTGGAAGGGAGAGGAGTGGAGCTGCCGGCAGGGCTGGCAACACGCATGGGCTCACGCGTGGCACCGTACGGATGTGTCCCATACAGATGTGCGTCCCCATACACACCACAGACGTGTCTCTGTGCACATCTCTGTACAGACATGTCTCCCTGCATCTTCATGCACGTGTCCCCCCCATGCATACATATAGCCATGTCCCTATACACACGTGTCCCCACGCACACACATGCACCCAGCACCTCCTCGTGCATGCTCACATCCAGCTTCCCACCCCCCCCCCCCCCGTTTGTGTGTGTCCTCTTGTGCACACCTCTGCAATGCTCGGTTATGCACACATGTGGCTGCCTCCGCTGCATGTGTGTCCCACAGGGGTCCCGTGTTCCTGTTGTGTGTCTATTGTGGTGCCAGGGCTGGTGGAGCCCCACCAGGCTGAGGGGGTGTCAGAGCCTGGTGTTACCCCCTCCCCCCAGCACTCACCATCTCCCGCATGTCCCCTCCTGAGGTGTCTCTGCATGGGGGTGCACAGAGCCCGTGGGGTGGACTTGGGGGGCTTTGGGGGGCTCTGGGAGGGGGCCGCGCACGGCAACTGCTGCATGTTGGGCAGAGGCTTCTAGCCTCACACTGGGGGGCGGGGGCGGCTCTGCTGCTCTCCGGGGTGGGGACACATGGATCCAGCCCCAAATATTCCATTCTCCCATCCCAGATCTTGCCTCCTGGTAATTGGGGTCCTGCCCCCCCAGCACAGAGAAGGGAAACTGAGGCACGGGCAGAGCCCCCCCACTCCCACCCAACGGTCCCCAGGGCAGGAGGCGGCAGCGGCGGCGGGTGGGGGGGGTGGGGGAAGGGGCCGGGGCCGGCACCAACACCGCGTCCGTCCTCCCCCCCCCCGCAGGGTTCTCGGTGGCGTCGGGCACGGGCCTGACGCGGCAGCGGGAGTTGAGCTTCGTCACCGGCGCCCCCCGCGCCAACCACACCGGAGCCGTCGTCATCCTGCGCCGCGACAGCGCGAACCGGCTGGTGCCCGAGGCCGTGGTGCCGGGGCAGCAGCTCAGCTCCGCCTTCGGGCACAGCGTGGCCGTGCTGGACCTCAACAGCGACGGGTGAGGGGGGGGGGACACGCACCCCGGACCCGTACTCGGCCCCTCAGCACCCCCAATGGTGACAGCCGCGGGCCCTGCAGGTGGATGGACCTGGTGGTGGGAGCCCCCCACTTCTTCGAGCGCCAGAAGGAGATCGGGGGCGCCGTCTACGTCTACATCAACCCCGCGGGGCGCTGGGACGCCGCCACTCCCCTGCGCCTCAACGGCACCCGCGGCTCCATGTTCGGCATCGCCCTCAGCACCGCCGGGGACCTCAACCACGACGGCTTCGAGGGTGCGGACCCGGCCGGGCCCCTGCCGACAGGTGCATCCCATAGAGGGGTGTCCCCCCAGCACCCCATCCCATTCCCCGCCCTTGCCCCCCCCAGACCTTGCTGTTGGAGCCCCCTTCGACGGCGCCGGCAAAGTCTACATATACCACGGCAGCAGCCTGGGCATCGTGGCCACACCGGCACAGGTGTGTGTGTGTGTGTGTGGATGCTGGCCCGGGGGGGGTCATTGCCCATCGTCTGCCCCCCCCCCCCAGTGTCACCACGGGCACTGTTGCAGGTGCTGGATGGGGAGGCCATGGGGGTGACGGCATTCGGGTACTCGCTGTCGGGGGGGCTGGACGTGGATGGGAACCTCTACCCCGACCTGCTTGTGGGATCCCTCTCGGACACTGTGGTGCTGTACAGGTGGGTGTCCCATCCCGACCCCCCCTTCCTGAGACCCGTATTCCACAGCACCACATCCCTGGGCATCCCCCATCACCTCCATTATGGGCTCCCCATACCCCAACCCGAGCCTCCCCTGGCCTGGGGGGATCCCGGTGCAGGGCTCGGGGGGTTGTCCCATCCTGGCCCCACCGTTTCTCCCCGGCAGAGCCCGCCCCGTTGTCCACGTCTCCCGCAATGTGACTCTGGAACCCCCAAACATCGACCTAGAGCAGAGCAACTGCCGGCACCAGGAAGGCGTCTGGTGGGTGCCCCCCGATCCCTCCCTCCCTGTACCCCTCTGTACGCCAACCGTGGCCTCTGGCTCACTCGCTGCCCCCCAGCGTGGACGTCGGCGCCTGCTTCAGCTACACAGCCAGCCCCGGCAGCTTCGGCCCCCGCCTCGGTGAGCACCGGCTTAGGGTTAGGGTCCCTGTGCCCCACCGCGGCCGCAGGCAGAACGAGGACCCGCCTGGCACCGCGGCCGTCCCTGTGCCCCCAGCGCTGCAGTATGTGCTGGACGCAGACGCGGAGCGGCGGCGCCTCGGCCACGCTCCCCGCGGCACCTTCCTGAGCCGCCGCAGCTCAGACCCCGAGCATCAGTTCTCCGGCATCGTGGAGCTGCCACGGCAGCAGGCGCGGGTCTGCGTCACCGCCACCTTCCAGCTCCAGGTGGGGCCCAGCCCATCCCCTGCCCCATCCTCATCT
Organism: Neopsephotus bourkii; assembly: GCF_033783945.1. NCBI lineage: Eukaryota > Metazoa > Chordata > Aves > Psittaciformes > Psittacidae > Neopsephotus > Neopsephotus bourkii. The sequence continues at coordinate 82,479 of NW_026901551.1, forward strand.
GCATCCCCATCCCTGTTCCACATCATCTCCATCCCATTTGCATCCCTATTCCCATCATCATTCCTATCCCCACCTCCATCTTCATAGAATCATTTAGGTTGGAAAACACCTTTAAGGCTGTTGAGTCCAACTGTAAACCTCATCCTTGTTTCCATCCCCATCCATATTCCCATGCCAACCCCACCCTATCCTGTCCCTCCATTGCTCCCCTCACCCTCATTCCCGCAGGACAACATCCGTGACAAGCTGCGCCCCATCACCATGACCCTGGCTTATGGCATCCATGGAGATGGGGCCACGCGGCTGCACCAGGATTCAGCACGGCTCCGCCGGGGCTCGGTGCTGCCGCCACTGTCACCTGTGCTAAGCCCACAGCAGCCCAACAGCCACTGCACTGAGGTGGGCACTGGCCACATCCCTCCTTCCTGCTCCATGGGTCCCATTGCCTGGAGCATCCCTGTCCCTGCTCCATGGGTCCCATTGCCTGGAGCATCCCTGTGCCCCCATGTCCCCAGGTTCACTTCCTGAAGCAGGGCTGTGGGGACGACAAGATCTGCCAGAGCAACCTCCAGCTCCACTTCCAGTTCTCCGCCCGCCTTGGGGATGCCGAGTTCCTGCCACTGCCACAGTGAGGGGGGACACAGTGGGTGCTCACCCCACGGGGTGCCAAGGACACCCCCGGGGGTCTCACGGTGGCTCTGCTGCAGGGGGGACGATGGTGCTGCCATCCTCGCCATCAGCGACCAGAAGGACGTGGCCCTGGAGATCCACGTCACCAACGAGCCCTCGGAGCCGGCAGAGCCGCAGCGGGATGGGGACGACGCACACGAGGCGCTGCTCAGCGCCTCTTTCCCCCCCGAGCTGCCCTACTCTGCCCTGCGCCACGATGAGGGGCGTCCCACGGTGCGCATGGGGGTGCTGGGGGGGTCTCTATGGGGGGCAGGGGGGCTCAGCTCTGTCCCCCAGGAGAAGCCGGTGCTGTGTCTTGCCAACCAGAACGGCTCCCGAGTGGAATGTGAGCTGGGGAACCCCCTGCGGCGGGGGGGCGAGGTGGGTGCAGCCCCCCCTGAGACCCCACTCCTGCTCCCCCCATCTTGCCCCCTGATCCTGCCCCTCTCACCCTTCCTCTGCCCCCAGGTCCGGTTCTTCCTCATCCTCAGTACCTCAGGCATCACGCTCCAGACCACAGACCTGGCAGTGGAGCTGGTGCTGTCCACGTGAGCCGTAGCCATGGGCACATCATGGGGGGAGGACGTGGGGTGATGCCCCCCCCCATAAACCCCCATTGCTCCCCACAGCATCAGCGAGCAGCCAGGACTGGTGCCGGTGGTGGCTCGTGCACGCGTGGTCATTGAGCTGCCACTCTCAGTGACAGGGTGAGCGCGGGTGGGGACCCCCCATTGTCCCCATAGTGCAGATGTGGGTCCAGGACCCACCCCCATCTGCCCTCACACACACACACACACACCCGTTGTCCCCATAGCGTGGCGGTGCCACCACGGCTCTTCTTTGGCGGCACCGTGCGGGGGGAGAGCGCTGTGAAGCACGAGAGCCAAGTGGGCAGCGCCGTGCGCTTCGAGGTGACGGTGAGTGCCCGTGCGGGGAGCCCCAGCGCCCACCCTGCACTCACTCATGGGGCAGCCGCACTGGTGCCATCACTCCCCAGGTCTCCAACCGGGGCCAGTCGGTGAAGACGCTGGGCTCAGCCTTCCTGACGCTGCTCTGGCCCCACGAGCTCCCCAACGGGAAGTGGCTCCTGTACCCGCTGCACATGGAGCTGGTGGTGACCCCGGGGCAGGCGCTGCCCTGCAGCCCTGCCGCCAACCCCCTGCGCCTGGCGCTGGTACAGCTGCACGGGGATGCGGCGCTGCGGGCCCGGCTCCTGCTGCTCCCACCCCATCCCCGGCCTTATCCCTTCCTCCTGCAGGAGCCCCAGGGGCAGCCAGAGCAGCCCACGCTGGGGGCCTGGTGGGTGCCGGCACCCGCCGAGAGGAGGAGGAATGTCACGTTGGTGAGAGGGAGGAACCCGGTTATGGGGTGCCCCTATTCATGGGGTGCACTTATTCTTGGGGCACCCCTGCTTATGGGGTGGCCCTGCTTGTGGCATGTCCCCACTTATGGGGTTCAGCCACTCATGGGGTAACCCTGGCCTGAGGTGCCCCTGCTCATGGGGTGCCCCATTCCTGGGCTGCCCCATTTTTGTGGTGCCCGGGTGGTATCTGACCCCCTCCACAGGACTGTGCCCAGGGCACCGCGCGCTGCCGGCCATTCCGCTGCCCATTGCCCAGCTTCGAGCGCGCAGCCGTGCTGAGGGCCCGCGGCCGCCTCTGGAACGGCACCTTCCTGGAGGTGGGAGCCTTGGGCCAGGCATGGGGCCGGGGATGGGGCCGGGGATGGGGCCGGTGCTCACCCCCCGCCCCGCAGGAGTTCCTGGCTGTCACCTCGGTGGAGCTCATCGTCCGCGCCAGCGTCTCGGTGACCTCCTCCATCAAGAACCTGGTGCTGAGGGATGCGGCAGTGCAGGTCCAGCCCCACCACACCCGGACACCCCCCTCCCCCGGTACCCCCCTCCCTTCACGCTGGCCCCTGTCCCCTCCACAGATCCCCATTAGCATCTACCTGGACCCCGGTGCGGCGGTGGCGGGCGGCGTGCCCTGGTGGGTGATCCTGCTGGCAGTGCTGGCCGGCGTCCTCCTCCTGGCGCTGCTCGTGGCCGGGCTCTGGAAGGTGAGCGGCAGGGATGGGGTCAGGCAGTGAGAAGGGGCCCCTGGCCGAGGTGCGGGGTCCCCTGGGGGTGCTGTGCCACATTGTGCCGTGCTGGGCCACGCAGGGCCATGCACTGGTGTGCTGTGCTGTGCCATGCTGTGCTGTGCCACGCTGTGCTGTGCCACTCAGGGCCATGCACTGGTGTGCTGTGCCATGCTGTGCTGTGCCACACTGCGGTGCTGTGCCACCCCTGCCATGCCACCCCATGCTATGCCATGCCACCCACCCATTCCATTCCATTATCACCCCATGCCATGCCACTCGGCCATGCCATGTCATGCCATCCCTCCCAGCCATTCCATCGGATCCCATGCCATCCCACCCAACCCTTCCAGTCCATTTCACGCCACCCCACCACCCACGGCGCCTTGTGCTGTGCAGCGCATGCGTGCGGATGGTGCGCGCGTACACGCGGTCCGTGCACGGGGCGCGCCGGTGCGGGTCCCTCTGCCCCTTCCGCGGGCACCGAGGCACCCCCGGGGCTGGGCGCAGGCGTGACTCCGCGCGCCGCAGGCCGGGTTCTTCCGCCGGGCGCGGGCGGTGCCGCCGGCGCTGCCGCAGCACCACGCTGTGAAGATCCCCCGGGAGCAGCGGCCGCAGTTCCGCGAGGAGAAGACGGGGACGATCCAGCGCAAGGAATGGGCAGCGCTGAGCGACGGCGGCGACGGCCGCGTCACCCCCAGCTCCGCGTGACCCCGGGACGTGCGACCCCTCCCGGGGGATGGAGCTGCGGCGGCGGCACTGGGACGGGGCCATCGCCCCGCAGCGATGCCCGACCCAATAAAGCAGCGGCCCCACCATGGGGAAACCAACGACGGCGTCGACCATGAAGAGCGTGGCGAATGGGGCAGGGAGCCGCCATGATGGGTGTGGCGAAACGGGTGGGAGCCGCCATGATGGGTGTAGGCAGGGGGAAGCCGCCATGATGGGAGCGGCCGTTTCGGCGTGTGGCCGTGTTGCCGCGGCCGGGCCGGGCTCTGTGTGCCGAGACAACGAGGCGCGTCCCCGTCCCGGTTCCTGCCCCGGTCCCGGCTCCGATCCCTCTCGACGTCCCGGTAACCGCGGTGCAGAGCGTAGGGGAGCCCGCCCTGCCCGTAGTCAAGATGGCGTCGCCCTGACCCGAGGCGCGGAGGGGCCGCGCTTTGACGATGGCACCGCCCAGCGCGGCTTCAACGCGTCTGGCGTGACGTCACCTTCCGGCGGGTACCCGGAGCGGCGCCATTGATGGCGGCGGAGGTGGCAGCGGCCGCGGCCCGTTCCCGGTGCCCGCTCCCGGCGATGGTGGGGCTGGGTCCGGCCCCGTTCCCGCTGTGACCCCTGGGACCGGGCCCATCTCCGGTGTGAGCTCTGGGGACACCGGGCCCGTTCCCGGTGTGAGCTCCGGCGGGGCCCGCCCTCACCTCTGCCCCCCCCTCCAGCACCGCTGCCCCCCGCACTGATGGCGTCGGGCGCCACGAGCCGCTCCGAGGACGAGGAGTCTCTGGCGGGGCCGAAGCGGGGCCCGGCCGCGGCCTCGGGCGCCGTCCCCAAGCGCCGGAGCTCGTCTCGGTACGCCGGGGCCGGGGCTGGGGAGGGCTCCGCCGCTCTCAGCCGCCTCCATTCCCCTTCTCCTTCCGTCCAGGTTCATCAAGAGGAAGAAGTTCGACGATGAGCTGGTGGAGAGCAGCCTGGCCAAGCCCAGCCGCGCCAAGGGCGGCGCCGAGCCCGGGCGCTGCTCGGGCAGCGAGCCCTCCTCCAGCGAGAAGAAGAAGGTGCGGGCATGGCCGGGACCCCAGGGGGCGCCGCTGGGAGCCGCGGGGGGGTGCGGAGCGCGCAGAGCCCCAACCCGCGCTGTGCTCCCCCGCCCAGGTTTCCAAGGCGGTGCCGCCGCCCGTCGCGCCCAGCCCGGTGCCCGCTCCCGGCCTGGCCAAGCGGCTCAAGAAGAGCAAGCAGCCGGTGCCGGTCACCAAGGACCTGGGCCGCTGGAAGCCTGCCGATGACCTCCTGCTCATCAACGCGGTGCTGCAGGTGCTGGGGGCTCCGGTTGTGGGGGGGGGGGGTCCCCCAAACTATCCCCTCCCTCACCCGGCGGCTCCCGCAGACCAACGACCTGAGCGCCGTGCACCTGGGGGTGAAGTTCAGCTGCCGCTTCACGCTGCGCGAGGTGCAGGAGCGCTGGTACGCGCTGCTCTACGACCCCATCATCTCCAAGTGAGCACAGGGCCGGGGGGGGGCAGAGCTGGGGGCTGCGGGGGGCTATAGCAGTGTCCTTGCCCCCCAGGCTGGCCTGCCAGGCCATGCGGCAGCTGCACCCCGAGGCCATCGCCGCCATCCAGAGCAAGGTCCTGTTTAGCAAAGCTGAGGAGCTGCTGCTCAGCAGAGTGGGATCGGTGAGAGGCGATGGGAGCTGGGGGGGGGGGGCGCAGGGTGGGTCCCCGGTGCTATGTGACCCCCTTTGTCCCCCCTCCAGGGCAGCCAGCCGTCGCTGGATACCTTTCAGGATCTGCTGCACAAGCACCCTGATGTGTTCTACCCCTCCCGCACGGCCAAGGCACTGCAGCTGCATTGGCAGCTCATGAAGCAGTATTACCTCCTGGAGGACCAGACCGGTGAGCACGGGGGCGTCCTGTGTGCACCCCCAGCACCCCCAGATCTCCCCACACTCCTCAATTTTTCTCTCTTCTGTTCCTTCCAGTGCAGCCGTTGCCCAAAGGGGATCAAGTGCTTAATTTCTCGGATGCTGAGGACATGGTGGATGACAACAAATTGAAGTAAGGGGATGGGGGAGGCCAGGGGGGGAAAGAGGGGACCTCATTCTCATCCCACTTCTGTTCCATAGAGATGTGCGGGACGAGGTGCTGGAGCACGGTGAGTCCAACTCACTCCATCCAACAGCCTGACTCCGTGTGGTGAGGTCTCTCCCCAGAGCATGGGGGGTGCCCCATAGGAGCCCCCCTGCTCAGCTCCTATCTCCCCCTGGCCCAGAGCTGACCGTGGCCGACAGGCGGCAAAAGCGCGAGATCCGGCAGCTGGAGCAGGAGCTGCACAAGTGGCAAGTGCTGGTGGACAGCATCACAGGTAAGGGAGGGGGGGATCTGGGTGTGCCCCCCCCCGACCCCATGTGCCCCCCCCATATCCCTGTTGTTGCCTCCGCAGGGATGAGCTCCCCAGACTTTGACAGCCAGACTTTGGCCGTGCTGCGGGGCCGCATGGTTCGGTACCTGATGCGGTCGCGGGAGGTGAGACCCTGCCTCCAACAGAGCCTCCCCACCCCATGGACCTCCCCCCCAGCATCCCCTTTTGCCTTTCCCCCCCCCAGATCACCCTAGGCAGAGCTACCAAGGACAACCAGATTGACGTGGACCTGGCACTGGAGGGGCCAGCCTGGAAGATCTCCCGCAAGCAGGGTGGGTTTGGGGGGCTCTGGGGCAGGGGGGCCGTGCCCCCCCCATCTTCTCACCCCCTTTCCGCCTCTCTCCAGGTGTCATTAAGCTGAAAAACAACGGGGACTTCTTCATCGCCAACGAGGGCCGGCGCCCCATCTACATCGATGGGCGCCCTGTGCTGGGTGGCAGCAAGTGGAAGCTCAACAACAACTCCGTGGTGGAGGTGAGCCCAAAGGCTATGGGGAAGGGGGGTCCGGGGGGGGTAGGTGGTCCCAATGCTTATTCTCCGTTCTGTCCCCCCCACCAGATAGCCAGCCTCCGCTTTGTCTTCCTTATCAATCAGGACCTCATCACTCTCATCAAGGCAGAAGCAGCCAAGCTGGCCCAGCAGTGACTGGGGGGCTGCTTGCCCCCCACCCCCGCGAGGATCTGCCCCCCTTGCTGCCCCATGGATGGGGGTGGCACTTCCCAATAAAGCTCCTCAATGGACTGCAGGGCCCAGAGCTGCGCTTCATGGGTTTAATCTCTTCAAATTAAGACACTTGGAGTTCAAGAGAAGGAAACAAAAGTGGGCAGGGGGTAAAGTTGTGGGCCCCCAGCACCCCTAAGAACCTCCCCAGGCTCCCTAGGCCCCTGCAATGCAGCTTTAGGCATCCGGCCCCTCTAGTGCTGCAGTTGAGCTGAGGGAGGACACAGGGCGGGAGGAAGAGGAAAGGATTAAAGCCAAGGGATTCCAACATGGAAAACCCAGGGATGAGCAAAGGGGTGGCGCACTTCCCTCCTCATCCTCGCTGCCAGCACGGGATGAAGGTGGGGAAGGACAGGCTGGAGCTGGGGTGGGGGGAACATAAAGCAAATGGGGGGGGCCCCCAAGAGGCAAAAGAGCCCAAAATGGCACAAAGGAGCACAGGGACCTCAGGTGCGGGCCCCCTCGTGCCGAGCGCGGGGCCGGCGCTGGGGCGGTGCTGCTGGCGGCCGGGGTTGGGCCATGGGGGGCGGCTGCAGTCGGGATCCTGCTCCCGGCCTCCTGGGGCGCTGCAAGGGAAGCCGCTTGGTGAGGGATGGATGCGACCCCGCTGCAGCAGCGCGGCTGCAGCCCTGTGCACCTATCACCCCAGCTCCGGTGCCATGGGGCCGGTGCAGTTACCTCTCGCGCTGGCTGTGGGGGGTGGCTGCCCGTGTCCCCCGTGGGTCCCTCTGCTGCGGCCGGGGGCTTCTTGGTGCCGGTGCTCAGGCTGGGGGCGGTGGCTGGGCCGGGGGGGGCCGCGGTGTCCCCGGGGCTGCCAAGGGCTGCGGCTGTGAGTGAGCTGCACCGGGACCGTGTGGAGTAACTGTTCTTGGGGTGGGAAACTGCGCGAGGAAGAGCCCTGGGGTCAGTGCTGGAGGTGGGACCTGAAGCATCCCCCTCCAGCAGCAGGAAAAGCAGGAAAGGGGGGAGCAGTACCTCCCTCACCTTGGCCAAAGGCAGCGATGCTCCTCTTGAGTACATCCAGGTCGCAAGAGAACCGTGCCACCCGGCCCAGGTCCTCATCGTACTTGCGCTCACTCACAAAGTGCTGCTCATGAGAGACAGAACACGAGGTTAGGGCAGGAAATTGAGGGGAAAACATTGCCACAAGTGGGAATCCGCACTGGGAGCTGCTCGGGGGCACTGGGAAGGGGGTGGTAATGGTCTTCTGGGAACCATTTCTGCTCCATGCAACCACCCCCAATCCATGGCACAATCCCTTCTCCATGGAACCATACCCAGTCCATACAGTTGGCACAGCCCTGGTCCCTGGACACTTGACAGAGGAGATGGTTTCTTACTGCACTAATCCTGTTCTAAGGCTGGCGTTTTACAGATCTCCAGTACCTAAAGGGACTACAGGAGACCTGGAGAGGGGCTTTGACAACGAATGCAGGGACAGGACAAGGGGAATGTCTTTAACCTGCCAGAGGGGAGATGCAGGTGGGATCTTAGAAGGAAGTTTTTCCCAATGAGGGTGGCGGGACATGGAATGGGTTGTATGGAGAAGCTGTGGCTGCCTCATCCCTGGCAGTGTTTAAGGCCAGGCTGGACTGAGCTTGGAGCAACCTGCTCCAGTGGAAGGTGGCCCTGCCTGTGATTAGAGCTGGAGGAGCTTTAAGGTCATTTCACCCCACCCCATTCCATGGTTCTGATCTACAAACCAAGGGCTTTAAATGAAGGTGTCCCCAGGGGAACAACCCCCTCCTGGTGGGTCTGGGCAGGAGCCTGCTGTGGGCGCACTCACCTTGATGTCAGCCCGGAGCTCCACCAGCTGCTCCTCAGACATCCTCACAGCCACATCTGTCATCTTCTTCAGTGCCTCCGCCTTCCTCTGCCGGCTGCCCAGGATCTCCACTGGGAACACAGCATGGCTCAGCACCACGCCAGGACCAGCACCGCACCACTATCAGGCTCCCCTGAGCCCCCCCTGCCCACCCATGCACCAGCAGCACTGGGAAAGCCCTTTTCATCCACCCTGATCATGGAGCTCTTTGGGAACAGCACCCCCACAGAGGCTCAACCAGGGCACAGGGCAGGTGGTGGCAGGGGGCAAGTCATGCTATGGACAGGCTTTGGCTGGGAATGGAGCCGGAATGTGGGAACAAGGGGGATAGGAGGTAATTCAATGGAATCCTGGTGCTGGGGGTCCCTCCAGCAGCACCCACAGCTCTTGCAGGGGAGAACAAGGGGCTTACTTGCTTCTGCTTTCACTTTGTCCATCTCGGCCAGCAACGCCACCTCCCGATCCATAAGGCTGGAATGACAGGGAGAAATGGAGCATTAAACAAAGGCTGGTGCTATCCCACAGCAGGGCAGGAGAGGGGTGGAGGGCGGCAGGAGCGAGCTGGGATCGGCAGCATCCTCAGCAACCTGCATCAGCCTCTGAGCACCACTGGAAAGGGGAGAGGGAGCTGTGGGGCTTTTTCCCACTGGGCTCCATCCCTGAGGAAAACAGGGAACAATGTGGAAAAGAGGAGTGGGATGAGCAGCAGATCCCTCCAGAGCTGTATCCACAGCATCCTCAGCTCTGCTCATCCCAAGGTTCCTCCTGCACAACCAGGGGATGTTGAGAGCTGGGAAGGTGCTTACTGGGAATGCTGTTACTTGGGAATGGGATTTCTTGGAGCCACGACCTGAATGCAAATCAAGGCACATCTGAATGCAGGCTCCCATTCCTGCTCCGTGAGGTGGGATCAATGGAAGCAATTCCCTCTGAGCAGCAGCTCTGACATTTACCTGCTTGTGGAGATTTATGGCCCATCCAGCTCCTGCTCTGGGCAGGATTGGTGCCACCAGGAGCACAGCCAGGGCCTGTCCTGGGGCAGGGACATGGAGCTGGGCAGAGCCAGCATCCGCTTGGGATGGAGCCTTCATTCCTGCTGCCGACCCATGGGGAAGCACATCCTGGTCCCTCTCTGCTGCCACAGTCCCCTCGCCAGGGGGCTTTGAGGATGTTTAAGCAGCACACAGGGAAGCACAAAGGCTCCAGGTGGGATTTCCCTCCTGGGATCCTTTCCAGCCCCACTGCTGTCCAGCCCACAGCTCCTTTTCCATAGGGAAGGTGAAGGTTGGGAACACCAGGAAGCCTCCAGGCTCAGCAGGACCAGAAAGGGCAGCCCTGACAGGCAGAGGTTAAAGCAGCCCAGGCTTTGCTGCTCCAATGCTCTGTTCCAGCTGAGCAAACCTGCTTCCAGGTCTGCCTTTGGCAGGAAGCCACCCAGAGGCCACAGGCTCTGCTGTGGGGTTTAAGGATCCACTTCATCCTCCTCTGGGTCATGGAGGGGGGAAGCAGCACGGAAAAGCCCATTAAAGAAGGTGAAGGTGCTGGAGGGCAGCAAAGGGAACGTTTCCCTTCTCCCTGGGCAGCAGCTCCCAGGATGTTTGCTGAGGGAGGATCCTCTGGGCTGGCTCCCCCCTCCCTGCTCCCGGAACCGTGTCCTGCTCGGAGCCAGGGCTCTCCCAGCGTGACGTGAGTGCTCCACAGGCAAAGGTGAGGAGCTGCCCACAGGGAGAGGGTTTGGCTTGGAGGCACCAGGAACACCCTTAACCTGCCCTCTGGGGCTGGGGGAGGCTCCTCAGGTCAAACATAACCTCAGAACAGAGTCAAGAGCTGGGCTGAGAATGGGGCAGGATGGTCCCTGGTGCTGCTGCACCCCCAGCAGATCCATGTCTCCCTGAAGTGAGGATCTCAAGGAGCAACGGTTGCTCCTCACAGCCACATGCTGAGCTCCAGCGCAGGGTGAGCACCAGGCTGACAGCTCCTCACACCTCCTGCATCCACAATGGTTCTGTCAGACACGAGCCCCAGCTCAGCAGAGCCTCAAATCCCACCTCACAATGAGCTTAGCCTCTGTGCCAGCTCCTCAGCACCCTCACAGGGAAGAATTCCTTCCTAAGAAGCCATTTCAATCTCCCCTCTGGCAGGTTAAAGCCATTCCCTTTGTCCTGGCCCTCCATTCCTTATCCAAAGCCCCTCTCCAGGTTTCCTGTAGCCCCTTTAGGCACTGGAGCTGCTCTAAGGTTTCCCTGGAGCCCAGCTCTCAGCCTGGCTCCATGGCAGAGCTGCTCCAGCCCTTGGAAAGTTGCAGTTTTATCCCAGGTGGATTTGCCCAAAGCTGGAACACCCGGATCTATCCCTGCATGGAACTCACCTGCTCTGCAGCTCAGCAAAGACCTGCTTCATCTTCTTGATGGAAGCATCCATCTCCTCCTTCACCACCACCCGGTACCGTGCCAGCGACACAGTGCAGCGTTGTAGATCCTTCACTGACTTCTCAATGTTGGAGCCTACCAAGAGACAGAGCAACCTCGAGCCTTGTCCTCCCAGCAGTGACCAGCTACCAATGGCATTCCCCCTCCTTTCAACACCAGGCATGGCCTGGGGTAAAATCTCCTTTCCCCAGGAGGCATCCAGCACTTCCCTCTGTGGCAGTGATATTCCTCCATGTTTCCCAATCCCCAAGAGAAACCAAATGCATTTGTAGTAGGGACCCGTTCCAAAGCCACCCACCCAACACCAAATGATGCTTTGCATGGAGGGAATTCTCTTGGAAAGGAAGATGAAGGCTCTTCCCTTGCAAGGATGGCTCTGGCCCCATGGTGAGCCCTCTGCCCAGCTCTCTGGAGCTCACTGCCCTGCCAAGCTGCATTAACCCCACTCCTGACAGTATCCCTGTGCGGGAGGAGGACAAGGACACCACCTCATGTCCCTGCACTGAACAGAAACCCAGCGGGCTCTACAGTGCCTCCTGTCCCCCGTGGTGCCTGCAAGAGCTCAGCTGTGCAGGAAGCACATGGCAAGGGGGGGACAGGGGACAGAGGTGGTGGCTGTCACCTCTGCTGACAGGATGTGCCCAGCATGTGGCCTTCCTCACCCAGATGAGAGCCAGGCTGGAGATGCTGCGAGGAGTGACCCAGCCCCGCTCACACCCGCTCTGCTGCTGCAGGCACTGGAGCTAAACTGCTGCCACAGGTCCTGCTGCACGGAAGGAGCAGGGGGAGAGCAGGGGGGCAGGGTGCAATGAGCTGCCCAGAGGCAACCAGGGTGTTCGTTCACATTAAAATCAACGTCTGACAGTGCTGCTGTGGCACAGACACAGCGAGAGCCTGGCCTGCAGCAACCTGCTCTGGCACTTGGGGGGCAGAGACAGCAATGGGAGGGCAGAGCTGACACTGGGGGTGCAGAGCTGGCAATGGGGGGGCAGAGCCTCAGGTCTTACCCAGCTTCCTGTTGGCAGGAGACAGGGGCACGTCCTCAAGGCGGGTTGCAGACAGGGAGGCAGGAGTGGAGTGGCTCAGTGCTGACCTGGACAGAGATCTGCCAGTGCTCCGGTGCTCAGGCTGCTGCCTGAGGGATGCAGGGCTCTGGGAAGGATGCAGGGTGAGCGATTGTGTGTCAAAGTCTGCTATCCCATTCGCTAGGTCAGGCACTGCTGTAGGAAAGCACACTGCTTTAAAGGGGGGGGCTGGGAGGGCGGCAGAGCGCTGTCCACCGCCACCACCACAAGCAAAGCAAAGCAGAGACCGGCCCCTCGGAGCTGAGCTGGCCTCCGAGGGGGCAGGAGGCAGCTCCTCTGCTTTGGGAACACTCAGTGCTCGTCTCATACAACTAGGGAATGGGTTAGAAGAGACCTTAAAGCTCCTCCAGCTCCAACCCCTGCCACGGGCAGGGACCCCTTCCACTGGAGCAGCTTGCTCCAAGCCCCTGTGTCCAACCTGGCCTTGAGCACTGCCAGGGATGGGGCAGCCACAGCCTCTCTGGGCACCCTGTGCCAGCGCCTCAGCACCCTCACAGGGAAGAGCTTCTGCCTAAGAGCTCAGCTCAGTCTCCCCTCGGGCAGGTTCAAGCCATTCCCCTTGGCCTGTCCCTATAGGCCCTTGTCCAAACCCCTGCCCCTTTAGGTACTGGAGCTGCTCTAGGGTCTGCTCTTAAGGAGACTTAAGGGGCTGAATCAGCCCAGCTCCCAGCCTGTCTTCAGCAGGCTCCTGAAGTGCTCCCTGGGCACTGACCTGCTCGGGGGGGCCCTGCTGGGCACTCACACTCCTCCAGCTCCCTGGCATCAATGGAGAGCGCATCCAGACCCTCGCTGAGTGAATCCACGGACTCGGTGTCATGGGCACAGCCGTTGACATGGAATCCGTTCATCCCGCCCTTCCCGGCGCTTCCCGGTGCCTCCTCCCCACTGGATGCTGGTTTCCCCAGCTCCGGGAGGCTGCTGGGCTCTGCCTGTGGCTTGGGTTTGGGTTTCTTCTTCTTGTTCTGGGGATTGGAAATCGCACCACAAAAAGGGGGAAAAGCATTAAGTGAAATTCCTGAAGGGAATTCTGCCTGCAGACAGGAGCTGAATTAAAGCCTTTAGAGCCCAAGTTGCTCCCAGTCCCGGGCACAGCAGAAGGGATTGACTCCACAATGAACACAGACCCAGCAGCATTAAAGCACAAAGCACCAAGAGCAGCGCCCTGCTTATCACACAGGGGCTGAGTCATGATGGGGAGCACCCAGGGTTGCTGTGCTGGGGTGCTGTACCAGGGTGCTGTGCCCACCCTCCCCTCATCCCCCAGCACAGGCCACGATTCCTCTCTGCCCTCCCCACCCTCCCCACCTCGTGCTGCTGCTCTTCACGTATTCAAAGGAGCCCTTTTGAATAATGATGATTTGACTCCTGGTCCTGGTGGATTCAGGCATTAGAATATCAAATGTGGGCACTTTGCAGAGCTCCGTTTAACCCTTTTGCTGAGCAAACACCCCCAAAAGCTGCTGTGACAAAAGAAATCCATGTCCTCTGAGCTCAGCCCCAAACGTGCCTGCTCGGCTCTGCTGCCAAACACAGCAACGTGCCTGGAGTGAGTTAGAGCAGAGCTCTGCAAGGACCAGGGGACCTGACCCGCATCTCCCCACGCCGTGCGTGGGTCAGTAGAATGAAACAGCAGTGAGGACAGGAGCCCAGAGCCTTTGCTTGGGATGCTGGGCCTGACAAGTACAGCAAATGCAAATGTGGTTGATGCTGGGTACAACTGGCTCTGTAAATCACTGCCCCTGCAGTCAGGCTCTGCTAACCCACAGCTACAGCAACACCACACCTGCTCCTTGCCTCTCCTCTGGGTCTGAAGCTCTGAACACAGGGAAATGTTTTGGCAAAATGCCTTGTGAAAGCATTACCTTTTTCTTGCCTGTTACAGTCCATTCCTTCAGTACTTCACTGGCGTTGCCTGGAACAAAAGGCAGGGGTGAGGCTCTCCCCTGGAACACTCCCCAGAGCTCAGGGTCAATGTTTGCAGGGACCGGTTTCAGTTTTGCTTTGGGAATAGGGTTTCTCCCTTTCAACACAGTCCCAGGATTAAAAACCAAGGAAAAGCCACCCCTTCCCTCTGGCTTTGTTCACTGAAGGCTGAGGGAGCTAAGATGCTGCTGAGCTCCAGCTCAGCTCCCTGCTGGGCTCTCTCCAGAGACTGCCTGTTAGGAGGCTGCTCACACCTTCTGCAGGCCAGAGGCTGGCAGGGATGGGCAGCGCAGACAGAGCTGCAGAGCCCAGCCCTGGCACCTCACCAGGGCAGCAAATGCACCCAGCCAGGCCCAGGCAAAGTCCCCTGTGTACTCTCACTCTGTACACAGGGGCAGGAGCGCCTGCTCTCATCAAACCTCCTGTACCTCAGGAGCCATCAACCACTTCTCTCTGACGCTGGGAACACACCCAGCTAAGCAGGATCCCCGTTAGTGCCTGTGGATGTGCCACCAGCCCCAGGTACCTTCCATGAAGGCTTGCACCGTCCTGTCCACGCAGTTGTCAAAGTGCTGCAGCACGAGCACAATCTCATTGTTGCTCCTGTTGGGGACGATGGCTCTCACAGCACTGATCTGCAGGGGACACAAGGGGACATGGAGAACCTGTGTGCTTCATCCCACCCAAACCAGACCCAGGGACCTCCTCATGCACCACTGAGCCTGAGTAAAACCTGGCTTTTGATGGAGTGAGCTCCTGGCCAGCACCATCCTTCCCCTGGGAGAGATGGGGATACAGCACCAGGAGCTCTCCAGCACAGGGCAGTTGAGGGTCTCAGCACACATTTACCTTCTCCTTCATGTTTTCAAAGGTTCCTCCCTGGGCCAGCACCGTGTTGGACTGCACATCAAAAACAAAGCCAGAAGGATCTGCAGAGGGAAAGGCTCTTCTGAGCACCAGGCACCAGAGGTGGGAGCTCAGCTCCAAACTGCTGCTTTGCCAACAGCCTACAAGTGAAGGACCAGGTTCTGCCCAGCCAGGTAGAATCTGCTTTGCCAACGCCCTCCTAACCCTAAAGTTACCCAGAGTCAGCTCTGGGTCAGTTTAACCAACCATGAAGCAAAGGAGCTCGCTGGGGCAGAGCTGCTCCCACTCTATGTCCATACTCATCCCAGCCCAGCACTAAGGAGTTAAGAGCAGCCTGAGAGCCCGGAGCAGTGGTTAAGAGTCCCCTCCACCTGCAGATACAAATGGCAAGCAGACTGATAAATGGGCTGGAAGATGTAGCAGCCTGTGTTCCTGCCAGCCACCATCTCCAAGGTAATGTTTAAATGTTCCAGGAGAGGCCCATAACAGAGACAGGCACGATGCCAGCTCTGAGGCCCACCGGTGGGGCACATAAATCTGAGCCCCACACAAGCTCCTGGTGTCACAGGGGCTGCAGGAAAGGGATCCTACAACACAACGTGCTTCCAAGCAGTGGCTCACTGCTGGCGAGGGTTCTCTTGCACCCCGATGCCTTGAGCCCTGCGTGGAGCTGGGGAGAAACCAGAGGAAGCTCCTCGGGTGGCTTTGGGGAGCACCAGGGGAGGGATATGTGCCATAGGGCCGCTATTCCAAGCTGCTGATCCATGTTCTTCCCCCCACCTCCTCTAAATAAGCAGGATGCGCTTCCGAGCCACCCCATTGACTTCCAGAGACATTGATGTAGCATTTAAAACAGCTGCCTCCAAGCCCTGCCAGAGCCCAGCGCGATGGAAAGGTCAGGCTCCTGTGGGACTGCACACAAGCAGTTCAAGCCTTCCTCGTCCATCCTTCCCCAGGAGCACGTTCCCTCCAGCTTCCCAAGCCCAAATTCCTAACTTCCAGCCCTTCATCTCCTCAGTGGCTCTGCCAGCACTGAGAACAGCGATCCTCCCTCAAAATCCCTGCGGAGCCACCTCCAAGGATGCAGGAGCAGGGAAGATGAAGCTCTGCCCATCCTGAGCCGCTCCATCGCAGCAGCTTCGCTTCCACTCAGCTCTTCCAGGACTGGAGCTCAGCCCCAGTCCTGTGGATGGGAACGTGTTTGTCACACACGGATCCACCCAACACTGCCCCTGAGCACCCAGAAACAGGGCTCTGCTGTGACACTGGGGATGTGCAGGAAGGGTGGAACATGAAACACTGGCACCGTGGCACCGGAGCCACCAACACATCCAAATCCCATCCCATGGGATAGGAGAGGCTCCTGACCAAAGCTCAGGCTTTGTGTCCATCAGGCTGATCCCCTCTGCATTACTCTACACACACACTGAGCCCCAGGGGTGGTGCCCACAGCCCCCACTGCTTCCTGCTCCCACTGCATCCTCCAGTCACACAGGTAGGAAGAATCCCTTCATCCCAAAGCATTTCCTTGTGTGTTGCAGTGCTATTTATTGGAGTAACCAATACAGGATCCTTCCAGCTCCCCTGGGGCCTGGAGCCAGCCCTTGCTCTGTGAAACACTCCATCAGCTCTTATGGAAACTCCTTTAAGGCCCCAAGAGCAGCTTCAACTGGAATTTCTCCCACATTTGGGGTTTTGTGGCTCCGGCCAAAACTTTCCCAAAGACATGTCACCAATCCCAGATTCCTGCTTTCCAGCTCCTCGGTGCAGCCCTGGCAGCAGGTGCTGCTTCCCTCAGGACCAAAGTGTGGCTGGATGTGATCTGACCCCTTTACAGATGGAGCCGCTTCCTCCTCTGCACAGATCTGATGAGTAAAGTGTGAGTAACCTCCAGCAGCACCAAGCCCTGCACAGCTGCACCACTCAGAGCTGAGCTCTTCATCGCTGTGCTCATGGCACTGCTGGACCAGGGGGGCTCCCATCCCTTCCACAACTGCTGCATTATTCAAAGTGGGCCTGGCTGGCTCCTCTCTCCTTTGTTCTGCTGCCGAGGGGCTTTGTTCCGCTTCCAGAACAAGCCATTCCTTACCTGAGCAGCAGCAACACTCCCTGGCAGAGGGCTGGGAATCGCTCCTTGCCTGCATTAACATTCCAAAGCAGCAGGAAAGTGGTCATTGGCAATTCAAGGCCAGGCAGGAGGCTTGGTTTAACCCTCACTTCCCCTCATGGCCTGGTGCTGGAGAGCAGCAAGACAAAGCCTTGAGCATCTTGCTCTGTGTCATGGTCCAGATCCCTTCACTTTCCTCCAGGAGCCCTCCAGGTGTTCGCTCCATGCTGCTCTGCCCCACAGCACCCAGGGCTGCTCTCCTTCAGCCAGACCCCCAGGATCAGCTTCCCACGATCCCTCTCCCTGTTCCCCACCAGGACCCGTTATTGCCCCCCTGTTCCTTCTGTTTGCCTCTTGCCAGGCTCCGTTCCCAGCATCGTTCCATCTTCCTCATGCTCCTGAAGCTTCCAGGAGCACAAGGAACAACCAGCACCTTCCAAACACGTTCCTACATCATCCTACCCAGTTGCCACCGCTGCTCCTCAAGGCTCCGAACCCAGCAGGGCCGAGCTGTCCGAGGACACAGCTCCTCAGGTAGGCAGCAAAAGCTGCTCGGATGCAGACAATGGGAACTGTCAGCCCCATTCCCTTCAATTATTAATTAGGAGCCAGTTCAAATAGAAGGAGAAGCCACAAACCCCCTTGCTCTCCCTGGCACCGCACACTGGGATTAATTCTCCACTCGGGACAAAGCTCATCCCTCCCTGGAATACACTGCCTGGGGCTGGAGCAGCAGGAACAGACAAACCAGGGAGGAAAAAGCAAGGAGAAAAGCTGCTCCCAACCTGCTTCTTGTCCTTTTCCACAGGGGAAAGGGATTGAAGGAGGTCAAGTTGGGATCAGGGAACTGAGCTTGCCCATCCCAAGTTTCCCAATTGGATTCCTGGAAGGACAAGAAGGGCCAAGGCAGGAGAGGGTGGACAAAGGCTGCAGCAGGAATGGGGTCTAGTTTTGGTAGAGCTGATCCCATAAGGAATCCATAATTCCTCATGAGAGAACCAGAATTCCCTGTGAGGGACCTGGAATTCCTCATGAGGAACCTCCTGGGTTCCCCAGGCCCTGGGGCCAGAAGGCATCAAGTGGGGCCCGCAGTCTCATGCATCCAAAGGGCTCTGCAGCCCTGCTGTATCCTGGTTTTCCTCTCCCGTCTGCACCCGTCATGTCCCAGCGGGATTCAGGAGACGATCCCTGTCCAGCCACACATGAAATGCTGCTCAAGCTGTCACCAGGAGGCTCGGAGCTGTCACCACGGAGGTGACAAGGAACTGCAGCAGCTCTGATGGGGACCCAGCAAACCCAATTAACTCCTTCCCTAATGGAGAGCTTAGGAATAACTGGTGCCCATTGCAGCATTCCATGGCTCTTACCTCTGGTGTTTTGCTTCCTAGACATTTCCAGGCACACGGGAAGGGGGAATGACAACAGCAGCAGTATCCTCGCTCCCAAGCAATGGATCCAAGCAGGAAGAAGCAGGGATCTGGGATGGAATGGTCAAACGGGGTCTGGGGTAGCAGCTGCAACCAAGGCGCTTCCTGGGAAGAGGAGCTCCTGGTCAGGAAGGCTTCCCTGGGAAAGGGAAAGTCTCAGGATCTGTAGAGGAAGGAAATGGGAATATCAAGGAAGGAAAGGGCTGAAGTGATGCTGAGGACACCCCCAGGCTTCTTGGAGCCACCTTAGGAAGGGAATCAGTGTCAAGCAGGGAAAGGGAGGGATGTGAAACAGCACCAGGATCCAGGTGCAATTCCAACAGGCTCCATTCCAAGCTGCTTTAAGCCAGTGCCTAAGGAGAGAGGGATAAACCCCCCAGAACAGCAGCATTCCCATAAGTTTTTCAATGCCTTTTCCCTGGTTAAGCCAAGCAAGCTGGAGCCCAAACCTGCCTGTCCATGTTGAATTGCAGCATTCCCCGTGCCAGCCCTGACTGAGGGAGGCAGTGAGAGGCCAGTGACAGGTTAAACAAAGAACAAGAGGATCCACAAGGTAAGGAAACAATGGAAGGGGAGGATCCGGCCCTGCACAAAGCCTCAAAGCTGGAACCAAAATGGGAAAAATAGGCAAAAACAAGGAAAAGCCATCCCCAGACACTGGCCATTGGTTGTGAGGAATGCAGAGAGGCTCCTGGCACACAGGAACTAACCTCAGTGAGGCAGGTTCAGCCCCAGGGCCCAGGCCCAGGCATTCCCATCATTGGGATTTTATTTGCTTCGGAGCTGTTTCGAATCCCTGCCCCTGAAAATCCAAATCCCAGAGCAAAGAAAGGGATTTTTACCTGCCAAGAATCCCAGAACATTCCCAGTTACATCCTTTCATTCCTTCAGAGGCACCAAATCCCCCCCTGGAAAACACGGTGGCCATTCAGCTCTGCTCCAGCTGGGAATTCCAAGCGGGATCAGGCACAGCTCGGAGTAGTTTCACTTCCCGCTGTGCCCGCACCGGGAATGGCTCTGGAGGCGGGAGTTAAGGGCGGGTGGGGAAGGTGCCCTGTGACACTGGAGCTCTGTACCTGATCCCACGTGGAAAAGCCAATCCCAAAGCACTTTAGCAGCCCAGAGTTTTCCCTGTTCCAAAGGGGAAAACTGAACAGTGCTGAAGTCCTGTGGTGGGAACAAACATAGAACAGCCTTGGAATTACTCCTTGGCAAGCTGGATTCCAAGCATGGGAGTGATACCAGGCTGGCAACCAAAGCCTACAGGGATGTGAGGATGGGAAGATGCAGCCCATGGAAAGAGCCCCCTGTTACCGACACAGGAAAAGTTCAGCAGATCCCATTGGAAACAAACGTTCCCATTAACGGTACAACCAGCAGCTCCTTCGGGAAGCAGGCAAAGCTCTGGCACTTTAAAGGCAGCAGGAAAGAGCCAGGTTCGGAATCACACAGCAGCTGCTCCCTCTCCAGCTCTCGACTTGTGGAGCTCAACAGCTCCCTGTGGAAGGGAAAGGGACGAACAGGGAGCAGTTTGTCTGGATTTGGGTTTAGGAGACTATGGAAGAGCTTTTTGCTGGGAAATGGTGAATTCTGACAGGGAATGAGCTGCCGGAGGGGTTTCACATCCACACTGTGCAGCAGTGCCTGGCCCTGGGGTTCAGCAGCCATCTCCCTTCCTGGTTTTGATCTCCATGGAGCTCATCCAGAGCCATTCCTGGAGCCATCCCAGAGCCATTCCCAAAGCACATCCCAGAGGAGAAATGCTCCAGGGTGTAACGGAGCACTTACAACCCCATTGTCCAAGCCTCCAGCACCTCGGGAATGCAGGAGCTTCCCCAGCTCTGAATCCCTCCTGTGGGGAATTAACTCTATCCCCAGCCTGGGCCAGCTCCAGAAGGGATGGTTCCATTGGGGATACCGGGATTTATTCTACCTGCCATAGGACACAGGAAGTTTTAGCAGCAAATCCCAGTTCACACACACAGCTGCTCCAATAGAGCCTCCATCCTTCCTGCTCCAAGAACTTTTCTTCCCTGAAACAGGCCACAGATCATTCCCATTGGAACCCCACATCCAGGAGCAGGGAACTGCAACCTGGGAATGGGGTTTTATCCCCTCAAACCCTTTCTCAAAGCTCCTTCCAGCAAACACCAGCTGGACTGGAGCGAGGCGCCAGCACGAAGCAGCTTTTCCCTTTGCATGAGGCCTTTCCTGCTGCTGGAGGAAGGACTGGGAATGATACAACGACAAGAACCATCTGAGGATGAATAAAATCAGGTTCTCAATATCCCTCACAGATCTGGGGAAGGCGGTTCCTGGTGTTTCCTTGGGAAGGAGCATGAAGCCGGGAGAGAACAGGCTATATCCCGATTGAATCCCCACTTTCCATGTCCCTGCTCCCGCTGCACTGTGCCCAGGCATTTGCAATTCCCAAACATCCCCCTCTCAGCCTTCACTGGGCAGCACTTAGGGGCATGAAGGAGGAACAGGATGGATTCCCGAGGGGAAAACAGAAGGGAACACTGGGATACATCCCAATGGTGCTTCCCAACACTGGGATCCAGCTTCCAAGTACCTGAACAAGGAGCAGAGTGGGGTCTCTGCTCCTTGGGCAGGATTCCTGCTGGGATGCTGCTGCCACACTCAGATTCCACAAAGTGGGAATCACTGGTGGGATCAAGATCCTCTCTGCCCTCAGAGAGACGTGGAAACACTGCTCCCCACGGCTGGGAATGGGGCTTGGAGGGAGGACCACTGCTCCCCACAGAGGGGATGGGGCTGGAGGGGGGGGATAATCCCCATCACCCCCCCATTACCCCATAACCACCCCCAAAGCCGCTCCCCCCACCCCCCACGGCCGCCCCACCGAGGCCTCCCAGGCCCCAGCACCCGCTCAGGGCCCACACGGTCCCCACCCGAGGCCCTGGACCCGGTTCCGGGGCCCCCCCTCACCTCAGGCCGCCGCGATGCACCGGGAGGGGGGCGGAGGGCCGCGGCCCGGCAGGAGCCCTGAAGCCGCCCCACAACCAATCAGGACGCGGCCACCGCTCGCTAGCCAATAGCGACCTGGGATTTCCGCAAAACTCCCGACCTCCGCCAATAAGAGAGAGGGAGTCCGCCCTCCTGCTCCGCCAGCCTTTCAGATGAGACGCCGGGGCCGGGCAGAGCGCTTCTGGCCAATGAGAGGGCAGAAGGGAGCATCGGCGAGAGGAGGGTGGTGCCCCGCCAGCCAATGGAGAAGAGGTTCGTCTGACGCAACGGCGAAAGCCCCGCCCCTCACGCCGGGAAAAGCGGGACCAACCTCCGCCGAGAGCCAATCGGATCCACGAGGGACGGGCCGGGGCGGGGCTGCTGGTGCCGAACGTGGACGGAAACTGCCGAGAGCCACCGCCCTGAGGCGGAAACACCCGAGTGCTCTCCGGGAACGGCCGAAGGCTGAGCTGGGGGGGGTGGGTGGTGAGCGGCTGAGTTCGGGGCTGAGGGTTCGCGGCCGCGCTCCGCCTAAACAGCTCCGGAGCTGGCGGGTGTGGAAGGAACGGCGAGTCCCCCGTGCACAGACAGCGTGCAAGGCTTTGCACAAGCCCCGTGTGATGGCTCACCCATCCCTGTGCATCCCTGTGGCCCCCCACCCCTCGCTCATGTCTCACTAGAAGGAACAAGGCAGCAGAGAGAGGGAAACTCGTGTTCACCCGCCCCGGCATCAGCCCGGGGCTCTCCTGGGCCCTGCCAGCTCCTCGTAGGCCTCCAGCAGCTCGATGAAGCGCCGCTCGGCCTCCTCTGCGCGGTGTCGGTTGTGGTCCGGGTGCCAAAGCTTCACCAGCTCTCGGTAGCTCCAGTGCACGGCCTCGATGGAGGAGCCAGGTGGGAGACCTAGGACCTGCGGGCGAGAGGGGGCTGTGGGGTCCTGACACGCTCCCGGGGCCATACCAGTACCTCCAGCAGCTGGAGGGGACCCCAGAAAGGGGGTTTGTCCCCCCTAAGGGCACGGCAGCCCCCGCCCCCCATGGACTCCGCAGCCCCGCATCCCCCTGCAGCATTCCCCTTCCGCCCGGTACCCAGCTCCGCATCCTGCACCTCAAACGCCC
Organism: Neopsephotus bourkii; assembly: GCF_033783945.1. NCBI lineage: Eukaryota > Metazoa > Chordata > Aves > Psittaciformes > Psittacidae > Neopsephotus > Neopsephotus bourkii. The sequence goes on from NW_026901551.1 coordinate 104,827, forward strand.
TCCGCTGCCGCTCGCTCCTTTCGACGCCGGCGCCGCATCCCCGGGAGCCGCCAGCAAAGCCCAAGACCTCAGCGAGGAGCCGCCCGGCGCGGAGAGGCAGGAGCAGGCGCTCGGTGACCGCACGGGCCAGCGCCAGCGCTCCGCTGAGCCCGCGGCAGGCGAGCGGCGCGGCGAAAGCCACAAGCGCCAGCGCCAGGCGGCAGAGCCGGGCTCGCAGCCGGGGCCGCGGCGCCCGTTGGTGCCGGTAGCGCCGGTGCCGCTGCGCGGCGATGGCAGCGGCCACGCTGATGGGCAGTAGCGCCAGCACCCGGCCCTGGAACAGGAGGGAGGCAGCGAAGGCTGCGGCCACCGTGCGGGGCGCCTCCGATTTCTGCTCCCCCACCGAGGCCACCAGTTGCACCCCGAGCCCCGCGGCCAGGGGCTGCACCAGCATCGCCGGTACCCCCGGCAGCCCCAGCGCCGCAGCTAGCCCGAAGTACACCCCCACCAACACCTGCCCAGCCAGGCGCAGGGCGCTGAGCGCTGGTACTGGCCCAGTGCGGGCCACGGGAGCCCCGTTGGCCATGGCCACCCAGCTCGGGAGGTGCCACACGTCCCAGAGCCACCCGGCACCGAAGCCACCCAGTGTGAGCATCCAGAGCAGTGCGTGGCTGTCCCGGCCCAGGTAGAAGTGGTGCAGCCCCAGAGGCCCCCCAAGAGCCCACAGGCCGTAGGCCACCAACAGCTGCTTGGTCATGGTGTGTGTCACCGCCCCGGGGGGCACCGGCACGGCCGCGGTGTTCGGCACCCTGCGAGGTGGATGGTGCCATTAGGGACCCTCAGGTTGTGCTCTGTCCCCCCCCACGACAGACCCCTCCAGTGGAGTCCTACGTGCCTGTTCAGGACCAGTGCACACTAACATGGCTCCCGTGTGTCCACCCACAATAGTGCATCCCCACCCAGCACCCACCAGGCCCACCCAGTGCCCCATAAACCCACCCATGAACACACTCAGGGACCCAAGTCCATCCAGGACCCCATGAGCCCACCCAGGACCCTCTGACCCCACCCAGGACCCCATGAACGCACCCATGGACCTATAAGCCCCCCCGACCCCTATCTTGACCCACCTCTTCCCATGGAGCTCCAGTGGTGCCGCTCCCCTCATAGACTTTGCCCCACACACCATCGGTCAAAGGGCACTGGCACCGGCAGCAGTGCTGGGACAGCAGGTGGGGGACAGCCCCCCAGCAGCGCCACAGGCTCCCCCGCCCGGAGGCACCGGGTGCGGGGTGGACTTGAGCCCCCCCGGGCCCCGTGCAGCCTCTGTTTGCTCAGCGCCGCCGTGTTTGCCGGGATTAACCGGCTGCAGCCTCCAATTTGGGCTCATCCATTATTAACGGCTCCGCAGCCATCCTGCGCCAGGGGCTCAGCCCCGGGGGGGGGGGGGGCCTGAACCCCCCCTAGGCTCAGAATACCCACAGCGATGCAGTCGATGGACTTTGGGGTGTGTCACCCCACCAAGCACAGCACCAGGGCTGGAGGGGGCCCCCAGCACTGGGGTGGGGGCCGAGAGGCAGGATGTTGGTGGCAATGGGCTGATGCTGTGGTGGAACGGGGGCAGAAGGGAGATGCTGTGAGCAATGGGGGATGCTGTGAGCAATGGGAGGATGCTGAGAGGCAATAGGGGAGATGCTGTCGGGCCCCCCCGCCCCGCTGCCTGTCAGGACGCGCTGACAGCGCCCCCCCCGCTCCGCCCGCCCCGCCTGGCTGCCTCCTTGACAGCGGGTCCCAGCGGCCTCGGCCCATGCTTCGCTGCCTGGCGCGGGGGGGCTCAGCCACATCACCCTCAATAGAGGACCCCCCCGTGGATGGGTGGGCTTCTCAGCCCCCAGGATCCCCCCCAGGAACCCCCCGGCTGCGGGGTGGCTCTGTCTGTGCCCCCTGCTGCAGACCAGGATGGATGCAGGAGGTGGGGGGGCTCTCACATCTTCATCGATTCCTTTAAGTAACCCCAATTCCAAATGTCAGATTTGCCTCCAGCACTGGGGGCGGATGGAGCCCGCGAGTGGTCGCAGCTCCGTGTGCCCCCAGCCGTGTGTGCAGGGCAGCCCTTGGGGTGCCCCAGTCGTGGGGGGCCATGGGGGGTCTCCATGTGATTGGTGCCGCAGCCACCAGCGCTGGTGTCATCGACCCCTGGAGCGTCCCTGTGAGCTGAGGCATCTGTCACCGCTTGGGGACACGGGCACCGGGCTGGGGACACGCCAGGGACCATGGCCAGGACCTCATCCTGCCGTGTCCTCACATACCTGTCCCAATTCACCTGTATCCCCATGCACACGTGCCCCGATGCGCATCCGCATCCCAGTGCACACACATGTTCCAATACACACACATATCCTGATGAACACACATGTCCCAGTTCACACCCGTGGTCCCCCGCAGCACATCCCCACACGGCCGCCCCGTTCACACGCTGCCGGAGCTGGTTGAAGGCTTCCGGCACCTCTCTCGTGTCGCTGCCTTGTCACTTGGCTGGTAATTAATGCCAGCGCCGGGGCCGGAGTCCCCCCGGGCTCGTCCATCACTGCCAGCCCCGGCTGCGCCGCGGCCCCGGTCCCCCCGCGCTGCTCTGAGGGGGATTTGCTATGTATTAGCTGCTGATGCACATTAATACATTAAGGATGTCAGCGGTGCAGCCCAGCTAATTGTCTGATTTAAATGTCTATTTGTCAGTGCCCGGCTCAGGTGGGCATGAGCCGAATCCCCAATGAGCCCCCGGCCCCATAGCGCGGGGGGCAGCGCCGCACAGGGGGGTGCACAGCCCCGGGGTGCTACGGTGGGGGGCAGGGGGCAAACGGCCCCCCCCCTTCCCCCGGCCACCGCTTTAATTGCCGCCTGGGTGGGATGGATTTCTCTGCCTGACATCTCCTGCATCCGTAATAAATGCCACTTGTCCAGAGAATTAATCCGGGCCGGGCTGCAGCCATCCATCCATCCAGGCAGCGCCGGCACGGACAGCCCCGCCGCACGGCCCCCGCCAGCGCGGGGGGGCACAGCACATCAATCCCCCCCCCTTGGGAATTCCCCCTTCCCAAGGGATGCCCCCCCCTCCCCCGGAGCCGGTGATGGGATGAAACCCTGCAGCACCATAGCAGTGGCTGAGTGACACCGTGTATGTGTGTCCCTCCTCCAATGTGGGGCAGCCCCCATCAGTGGCTGTGGGGCTGGAGATCAGCCCCATCCCAGGGAGGGGTGGACACAGAGAACTGGGGTGTGACCCCCCCTTAGCACCGCTCAACGCATAGGCTGCTGCTTTATTGTCGCCGCTCAAGGACAATTTGCATCCAACCTGGGTGGCTTTATTGCCACCAGGGCCTGGATGGAGCGTGCAGCCGCATCCAGCCATCCGTATCCATCGGCCATGAGGCTCCCTCTCCCACTCGGTGGGGAGGGAAGCGCTTGGGGAAGACATGGGGAAGGAGGGATGATGTCCCCTGGGTGCCAGGGACCGTGCACCGGCCGCTCTGGACCATGCACCAAGCAGCACCAGCGCTGCATGTGACCCCGCGGGGGCCGCACGGCTGCTCCACAAGCCGGTGGGTCCTCGGGGGCCGCAGAGGCAGATGGTGACCGTGGCTGTACCGGCGCCGCCGTCCCCGAGCCGGGTGATGCATTTATTCATGCCCCGCTCTGCCGGCTCGCTCCGGGCTCTGCGGTGCGGGACGTGTCCGTCCCCATCGGGATGACCGCAGCAGCGCCCGTGCTCTGCGTGGGGACATCGGGAGCAGCCGGAGGAGGGAACCGAGGCTCGGTGCGGCCGCAGGGACCCCACGACGGGGCCCGCTCCCTCCACCCCCCGGTCCCCGGTAATTAGCGGCAGGGCTTCCCCTCGCGGCTAATTAACGCGCTGATGCTGCTCGTTAACGTCAGGCGGTGGCGATGGGACTCGGGGGGCTCCCGGGGGCACCGGGGGCTCCCGCCGGGGCGAGCGGGGGAGCAGCTTCAGCCGCTTGATTTATTGCACAAACATGGTCGGGATCGTATCGATCCCCCGCAGAACGGGGCCATAAATCCCGGCAATAGCCCGGGATCGATCGGCCGCCGCTGGAGCCGCCGGCCCGACCTGGAGAAGCAATGGGATGAATCCCACACATGGAGCATGCACGGGCACGCACACACATGCACAGAGCATGCACATGCATAGGCATGAACACACATGCACTGAGCATGGACATGCATAGAGCATGCACAGGCATAAACACACATGCACTGAGCATGCACACACACACACAGAGCATTCACACACATGCGCTAAGCGTGTGTATGCATGTGCACAGTTACACTGAGAATGCACATGCATAGAGCATGCACAGGCATAAACACCCATGCACGGAGCATGCACACAGTAGGCACATAGCCATGCACACACCTGCACTAAGCGTGCACACACCTGCACTAAGCGTGCACACACCTGCACTAAGCATGCACAGGCACACACATTCCTCCTGCATCCCCAGCTCCAGCCCCCCGGTGGTACCAGAGGCACTGGAGCATCCCCGGGGCTCTGTCCCCATCCTGGAGAGGGACCGGACACCCCGACAGAGCCCCCCCCGCCAGGAGGGTCCCTAAAACGGGTCCACGGTGGTGCATGGGGGGGGTGCTCTGTGCACCCCCAGCCCCTCACCCCCCCTGCATCCCCCTTTGCACAATCCCTGCCCCCGCCGCGCTCCCCTCCCTCCCCCACCCCCCTCCCCCGCCCTCGCCGTGCCCGGTGCCGTCGAGCGGGGCGGGCGGAGCGGGGCTGCGGGCGCGGTGCGCTGCGGGCGGCGGCCCCGGCACGTGGCTCCCGGCGCCGCGGGCGGCAGGTACCGGAGGGCACTGGCTTGGGGGGGGGGGTGCGGGAGCTGGGGGTACTCCGCTGCGGGCCAGGGGTCGCGCGTCCCCGGGGACCATGAGTGGGGCGCGGGGGGGGCTCCGGGAGAACCGCCCCTGGCGGCGCTGTCCGTCCCCGTCCCTTCGCCCGTCCCCGCCGGTGCGCACCGGGAGAGCGGGGCCGCTCCGGGGCTGCCGCGGGGAAGGGAGTCCCGCTCCCGCGGGAGGGGCTCTTGCTCCCGGGCAACTTGGCGAGAAGTTGCCCCACGCGTTGCGGCGGCTCCATCCCGGCTCCGGTCTCGGTTCTTTCCCGGCTCCATTCCGCTGTCAGCTCCTTCCCGGCGCGGTCCCGGCTCCTTCCCGGATACATCCCGGCTCGGTCCCGGCTCCGGTTACATCACCAGCTTCTCCACCGGCTCCGGTCCTGGCTGCTGCAGGAGCTCCGATCTCTACTCCGTCCCCGGCTCTGATCTCAGCCCCTTCCCCACCTCCACTCCCGGTTCCATCACCGGCTCCGCTTTCTTCCCCTTCACCAGCGCAAGTCCCAGTTCCATCCGCAGCTCCACTCCCGCTCCTGGTCCCATCCTTGTCCCCGGCGCCAGCCGCGCTGCTGTCACCATCCCTGTCCCTGTTCCCATCCCTGTCTCCCACCCCGCTGCTGTCCCCAGCCTGGCTGCTCTTCCCAACCCCATCCCCGCTGCTGTGACCATCCCTAGCCCTACCCTCATCCCTATCCCCATTCACATCTTCATCCCCATCCCTGTCCCCACGGGGACTTGAGGATCTCGGTGGGCGGCTGGGTGCCGTCCATCCCCCCAGCATCACCATTGCACCCAAGGGCGACGAGGACCTGCTGGCACTGGCGGCGTCACGGCTGAGCCGGCGGAAGCGGGTGGCCGGGGCAGCCGTTGGCGTGGCCATGGTGCTGGTGCTACTGGTGGCCATCCCGCTGCTTGTGCACAGCTCCAAGGCAGCCACACACTATGAGATGCTGGGCAGCTGCCGTATGGTTTGTGACCCTTATCCCGAGCTGCCTGCGGCCTCCCCACCGCCCTTCCTGCCCGGTGCCAAGGGTGAGCCGGGCCGCAAGGGCCGTGCTGGGGTACGAGGACCCCCAGGGCCACCGGGACCACGGGGGCCACCGGGTGAACCAGGTCGGCCAGGGCCACCAGGGCCACCGGGGCCAGGTCCTGGGGGGTACATCCCCTCCTTCTACAGCCCCAAGATCGCCTTCTATGCTGGGCTGCGGAAGCCCCACGAGGGCTACGAGGTGCTGCGCTTCGACGATGTGGTCACCAATGTGGGCAACTACTACGAGCCCTCGAGTGGGAAGTTCACCTGTCCCCTTCCCGGCATCTACTTCTTCACCTACCATGTCCTCATGCGCGGCGGCGATGGCACCAGCATGTGGGCCGACCTCATGAAGAATGGACAGGTACAGGCTGGGACCAGCACTGGTGCCACCACCACGACTGCGGCTCCTCCTGGTATCCCCCATCCTGCTTCCTCCCAGCTGGTCCCTTGCCCTGTTCTACCCTGGCTTTGGTTATCTCCATCCAGCTCCTCCAGTCCCACATCTCCCCATCCTGGTTTTCTCCATCCCAATTTCCTCCATCCCAGTTCCCCCACTGTGCTTCACCTGTCGTGCTTTTCCCATCTTGTTTACTCCCACCCTGCTTTTCCCATTGTTTTCTGTTAAATCTCCATCGCTCCATCCTCGTTCCCCTCATTCCTGACCCCCCCATCCAAGCTCCACCCATCATGATTCCCCCTCTCCGATTCCCCCTCTCCAATTCCCCCAACCACGCACATTCCATTTCCACCATCCGATTCCCCCAGCCTAATTCCCATCTTCTTCTTCTCGTACCTCTTCCTGCATCCCATTTTCCCCTATCCCAGCTCCCCCAGTAGCCCCATTCCCATCTCCCACCCACCCCATTCCCCCTCTGGGACCATGGGCTGAGGGGGGGAGCACCTGCCCATTCCTGGGGACATGAAACCCCCATTCCCGGGGCTCCTGCCCCAGGAGCACTGGGCTAGGGTGGGGGGGGCGGGTCTGTGCTCCCCCCGGCCGGTCCCTTTGTCTGTGGCAGCACAGCTCCCGCCCTGGACACTTCCCTTTTATTATGGGAGAAACAAGGATAGATCCAGCGGGATCAATGGCGGCTCCATCACCCCCGTGGGGCACCACTGGTCCCTGGGCTCCCCGGTTGAACACCGACAGCGAGACCCATGCGAGCGGTCGGGGGGGGAGGGGCTCTCTCACTGTCCCCTCCCAAAGCAGGTTGGGAGCAGGGGGGGACACCGGCTCCATCCCCGGGCTCTGCAGCACCGGGGAACAGTGCGACTTTGAGCCACGGCTGATCGGGGCGGGGGGGGTCCTGGGCACAGTGTGACGCAGACGGGGGGGCTCTGATGACCGTGTCCCACATCCCCCAGGTCCGGGCCAGCGCTATCGCGCAGGATGCAGACCAGAACTACGACTACGCCAGCAACAGCGTCATCCTGCACTTGGACGTGGGGGACGAGGTCTTCATCAAGCTGGACGGGGGCAAAGTGCACGGCGGCAACACCAACAAGTACAGCACCTTCTCCGGGTTCATCATCTACCCCGACTGACCCTCCCGGCTCTCCTCCCCTCCAAACCCACCCCCATCAGTGCTCCGTGTCCCCCTCCCCGCATGCAACACCCAACGGTGGCATCGGGGTGTCCCGGTGCTGTCCCCATCCCCGCAGCTGATCATGGGGCGTCATGACACCCCCCAATAAAGCACTCGGGGTTTGGATGTGCAGCGGCTGCCGCCATCTCCACGGGGAGGGTTGGCCTAGAAGGGAACATTTGGGGACACGGCCCCGGTGGGGGGGACGGACTGAGCCGCTGTGACGAGCTCCGCACCGATGGGGGAAACCCCTCGATGTCACCTTCCCTATCACACCTCCCCCCGGAACACAGGGACAGCGACAGCCCCCCGAGGCGGGGTCACGCTGCGGACCCCCCGGACCCCGCAGCCCGTATCCCCATCCCTGTCCCCGCATGGCATTGGGCCGGTGCTGCCACCGCCCGGCCGGCGCCCGCAGGACATGGGTAGGACCGGGGGTGTGTGGGAACCTCGGGAAGGGATGCCGTGGAGGGGGGCTCACAACACCGGACACTCCACACGGCGCTGGGGGGAGCTGGGTTATCTCCTGCGCGACCGCATCGAGCCGCGGTGGGTCGGGGGCTGCTGCCGAGGTGTGGGGGGAACCCTCCTCTTCGGGACCCCCCCTATCCCTGGGCCCGGTTTTCACTCCGGTCCCGTTGCACCTTGGGCGCGGCCCCTCTTTATAAACACCGCCAACGCCACTGAATCGCCCCGCGGCCCAGAAATGACCAATCAGCGGCGGCACCGCGCGCAAGCACCCGTCTGGGATTGGTCGAGCGCCCAGTCCTCTCAGCGATAGGCTGATGTCAGCCTATCAGGTCCCGGGAATGGAAGACGCTGATTACAGAGAGCCGAGGAGAGCGCCGGGATGGGGGCTTGTGGGACAGCGCCGCCTGGTGGTCCCGCACCAGTAACGCGCTCCGGTAAAGGGGCGAGCCCCCGGAGCCCCCCCGCACCTCCGCGCGTAACTCGGTCCCTCCGCGCCACAGCCTTTATTGGGGGGGGGCAGCCCCAGCGTCTCCCGGACCCCGCGACCCCCGGAGGCGGGGCGCACTCGGTGAACGTTAAATACAGAGGAGGGGCGGGAGGGGCGGGGCATAAACAGCAATGAATAAGAGGCGGGCACAAGGCACCGGATGCATCGCGACGCTGGGATGGGGGGGGCAGCCGGTGAAGCCCCGCCCGGACCCTCCATCACTGTCCCGGCTCCGCTCTCTGTCTGTGCGACTCCGTCACCACCTGCTGTGGGGGGACAAGGGGGAGTCAGGACACAGATGGGATCGACACCCCAGGTAGGGACAGCCCCAGAGAGGGGGAGCCCCCTCATGCAGGGACAGTGGCCCCGCACCTGCCCGTCCTGTGTCTCAATGGTTTTGATAAGCACCATCCTCTGAGTCAGGCTCTGCATAGGCTCCAGCACTGGGGGACACAGAAGTCATGAGTCCCCCGCCGAGGCAGGGCCCAGGGACCCACCTGCACCCTCATGGGGGAAAAGGACCCCCAAGGACACAACTGGGGACCACCCGACCCCTCTCACCTGAGCTTCTCCCGCTGAAGGAGGTTGGAGGGTGTGGGGAGACAGTGATCCTGGGGGGCAGAAAGGGGTAAGGGGGTTGTGGGGTGTCACTGGTCACCACTGAGTGACCCCATCACGGGCTGGTAGAGGGGGCAGCAGCTCCCTCATCCTCACCCCGTCCCTTGGCCTTGCTGTCATCTCCAAGCTCCCATGGGATGGGAGCTGCTTGTCCCCTGTGGAGCCACCTCCTTCCCAGGAGATCCCATGGGAAAGTCAGCGGAGGGAGGCCCTCACCTGCTCTCCTCGCCCTCCAGCAGCTTGCGGTACGTGGCGATCTCGATGTCCAGAGCCATCTTGATGTTGAGCAGGTCCTGGTACTCGCGGAGGTGCCGCGCCATCTCCTCCTTGAGCTGCCGCAGCTCCTGCTCCAAATGCTCCACCACATCCCGGTAACTCCCGATCTCCTCCCCAAACTCAGCCTCCATCTCCCGCATCTGCCGCTGCAGCGCCTCGTTCTGCACGGGATGAGGATGCACTGCAGGGCCTGGGGCTGCGATCCCCCCCATAAGTGTCCCCCCCGCCCGGGTCTCACCATGCTCTTCAGCCCATCCACCTCGCTGGTGAGGCTCTGGATCTGCCGCCGTGACTCGTTCATCTCCTGCTTGGCCAAGCGCAGCGCCTCCTGGTTGCGGTTGGCTGCGTCCGAGAGGTCTGCAAACTGCAGCACCCACGGGGGGGGTCAGAGCTTTTGGGGTGCCCCAGACCCCAATCAGAGCCCCCCCCCCGGCCCGGGGTACCTTGGACTTGTACCACTCCTCGGCCTCCTGCAGGTTCCTCACGGCGATGCTCTCGTACTGGGTGCGGATCTCCCGCAGCGCAGCTGTCAGCTCCGGTTTGCAGAGCTCCACCGGAGGCACCGGGCTCAGGGTGCTCACCTCCAGGTCCCGCAGCTCCTGCGGGGCACACGGGCGGTCATGATACTTCACGACACAGCACATGGACCCTGCCCGTGTCCCCCATCCCGACCCATGTCCCCATCGCACCTCCTCATGCAGCTTCCTGAGGAAGCCGATCTCATCCAGCAGCAGCTCCACCTTCCGCTCCAGCTCCAGTCGGGACAAGGTGGCATCATCCACGTCCTGTGGGTACAGATGGGATGAGTTGTGGGGCAGCAGGAAGTGAATGGGCACTCGCAGACCAGCCCAGGTCCCCCCCTTAGTCTACATGATGCATGGCTGGGGCCTTCACATGCATGAGCAGGCTGGGGGCGCAGGGCATGAGGAGCACAGGGGAATGGGCACTGCATGAGACCCCTCACCTTGCGGAACAGCACCAGGCTCTTCTCCGCATCCTCCCGCTTCTGGGTCTCATCCTCCAGCCTGGGGACAGCAGGAGCGGAACAAGGTGAGGACCCTCCTGCAGCCCCCACTCTGCAGGCACGCGGGGATGGAGGAGTCCCTAAGCCGGAGCCAGAACAGGAACCTCACATTCCTGCCCTGTCTCGGGGCCAAGACCCCACTGTAGGCCCCCAAGACCCCTCACTGGGCCACTCTCCTCCCCGGGGGGTTCAGCCCCTGACTTGGGCCCATCTCCCACCTCAGTGCTTCTCCTTGTCCACTCTCAGTGCCCCCCCCGTGCCCCACCCTTTGCAGCACCCAAGCTCCCCATTCTTTACACTCTCTCCTGGTCTCCCCGGGGCTTTCTCCAGCCTCTCCTGGTCCTCCCCAGCACATCCCAATACATGCAGCACTCCCCTCCCTGCAGCCTCCAGTGCGTCCCCCCCCCAACACCCCTGGTGCTTCCCCATCCTGCTGCATGCCCCTGGGTACCTGGGGGCATCTCCCCGTGTCTTCTCCAGCACATCCCATTGCATCCCTCATCCCGGCGCATCCCTCATCCCAGCGCATCCCTCATTCCGGTGTATCCCTCATCCCGGCGCATCCCTCATCCCTGTGTATCCCTCATCCCGGCGCATCCCTCATCCCGGCGCATCCCTCATCCCGGTGTATCCCTCATCCCAGCGCATCCCTCATTCCGGTGTATCCCTCATCCCGGCGCATCCCTCATCCCTGTGTATCCCTCATCCCGGCGCATCCCTCATCCCGGCGCATCCCTTATCCCAGCACATCCCCAGCCCCGCCGCCCACCCACCGCTGCCGCAGGGCCGCCAGGTCAGCTGCCAGCCCGTCTCGCTCTGTCTGGAGGCGGTCCCGGTCCCGGCCGAGGAGCTGCAGCCGCTCACGCAGGCCCCGCAGCTCCCCCTGCACCAGCCCGGCCGTGCGGGGCGCGGCGGCGGCGGCGGCGCGGCCCAGCGCTGCCCGAAGGGCCCCGTTCTGCCGCTCCAGAGCCCGCACCCGCTCCAGGAAAGCGGCGAAACGATCGTTCAGGGCCGCCAACTCCTCCCGCTCCGCTCCCCGAGCCGCCGCCGCCGCCGCCAGCAGCCCCGGAGCCCCGCTGAGGGGCGACGGCGCCCCGAAGGAGCGCCGCGCGGGGGGGGCGCGGCCGCCGCCGCTCATGCTGGCACCGGGAGGGCGGCGGTTCCCGGTACCGGCCGTTTATAGCGGGCGGCGGCTCCGCCCCGTCGGGGAGACCTGGGGGTGCGAGGGGAGGGGTCTCCCGGCTGGGGGCTTCAGGTGCCCCGCGGAAGGCGGGATGGGGCAGGCCCAGGGGCCCGGCAGCAGCGGGAGCAGGGAGGAGAGGGGCCGGGGGTCCCCAATTCACTGGGATGGAGGGAGGGTTCCCCCTGCCAGGCCCCAGCAGAGGGGTTGGGGAGCCCCGTGGGGTGAAGCCCTGGGGCAGGGGCTACCGCAGCTCAGCGGGTCCCATCCTGCGCTATGGAGCAGGCCGTGTCCCTCCCCAGCATTGGGAGTGGGACCCCTGACGTGTCCCCCACTTCTGAACGGGAAGCCATGACTCGGCTATTCAGAAGCTGCCCCCCCCCCCCAAGCCTTCCCTCCACAGGCAGCACTTACGGGAAGGGGTCAATGCCCTGCCCAGCACTGCACAGGAGAGCAGCCAGACGCCACGTAGAGAGCAGGGCGCCTGCACTGAGCTGGACACTGGCTGCGCTACAGAGCCCAAAGCAGGGAGTGATCCAGGGGTCTGCACCCCACCGGATGACCTACTCTGTGACAAGGACACTAGCACAGACAGGGAGACATGAACCCCTCTCAGGTGCAAACAGCCAGACAGGGCACAGCCAGCCGATGGCACAGAACTCAGCCAAGGTACACCCATGACACAAAACCACCCCCACCAGCCCGGATCCCCCCCCCCCCCCCCGAACATCCTCCCTCCCTGGTCACTCCCAACGACAATGAACAAGGCAAGAGTGGAAACAGCATCTTTAATGATGAGCATCACAGTGTCACGGGCACAAGAGCCAAAGGCACTAATATTCCTCCCCATCCTCCTCCCCTTCCACACTGTCAGCCCCCACCTCCTCATAATCCTTCTCCAGTGCAGCCATGTCCTCCCGGGCCTCTGAGAACTCACCCTCCTCCATGCCCTCCCCCACGTACCAGTGCACAAAGGCTCTCTTGGCGTACATCAGGTCGAACTTGTGGTCCAGGCGGGCCCAGGCCTCGGCGATGGCCGTGGTGTTGCTCAGCATGCACACTGCGCGCTGCACCTTGGCCAGGTCCCCGCCAGGCACCACCGTCGGGGGCTGGTAGTTGATGCCCACCTTGAAGCCAGTGGGGCACCAGTCCACGAACTGGATGGTGCGCTTGGTCTTGATGGTGGCGATGGCGGCGTTGACATCCTTGGGCACCACGTCCCCACGGTACAGCAGGCAGCACGCCATGTACTTGCCGTGCCGTGGGTCACACTTCACCATCTGGTTGGCTGGCTCGAAGCAGGCGTTGGTGATCTCAGCCACAGTGAGTTGCTCATGGTAAGCTTTCTCAGCTGAGATGACAGGGGCATAGGTGGCCAGAGGGAAGTGGATGCGGGGGTACGGCACCAGGTTGGTCTGGAACTCTGTCAGGTCGACATTCAGGGCCCCATCGAAGCGCAGGGAGGCAGTGATGGAGGACACAATCTGGCTGATGAGGCGGTTGAGGTTGGTGTAGGTGGGCCTCTCGATGTCCAGGTTGCGGCGGCAGATGTCGTAGATGGCCTCGTTGTCCACCATGAAAGCACAGTCAGAGTGCTCCAGGGTGGTGTGGGTGGTGAGGATGGAGTTGTAGGGCTCCACCACGGCTGTGGAGACCTGCGGGGCTGGGTAGATGGAGAACTCCAGCTTGGACTTCTTGCCATAGTCGACAGAGAGGCGTTCCATGAGCAAGGAGGTGAAGCCGGAGCCGGTGCCACCCCCGAAGCTGTGGAAGACCAGGAAGCCCTGCAGCCCTGTGCACTGGTCAGCCTGTTGGGAGAGCCCCCAGCGGGGGTCCAGAGTGGGTCAGCCATGGCTTTGGAGCCGCGTGCTCCCCAGGATGGGTGAAGCAGGAGCCAGCCGGCCCACACAGGCCCATGGGTGGCAAAGCTGTGGCTTTGATGTGCCTGGAGCTCCCGGAGCGAAGCCAGTGGCACTGCAGGTCCAGCGAGCCCCGGCGCCAGCCCCAGCGTGGGAACTGCAGGTTCAAAGAGCTCAAGTAGCCGCACCAGTCCAACCAGTGCTGCACCAGCAGCCAAACTGGGGCTGCAAGTCCCCCGTTGCCCCGGGCATGGGGCTTCTCATCCTCCTCCCATAGCTGGGCTCAGGAGATGCATCGCATGTGGGCACCAGAGACAGGCCAGACCAGTCCCACATACCTCAGGGCAGCTCCACCTCCTGTCCCAAAGTGCTGATGAGGTGAGAAGGACCCGTTGATCACCCCCCCCCAAGAACAATGGCTTCCCTTTATCCTCAGCCATTCCTCCACCCTAGGAATAAACCCACCACATGGGATGCCCACCAGCTTGCGGATGCGGTCGAGGACCAGGTCGATGATCTCCTTCCCAATGGTGTAGTGCCCACGGGCATAGTTGTTGGCCGCATCCTCCTTGCCCGTGATGAGCTGCTCAGGGTGGAAGAGCTGCCGGTACGTCCCCGTGCGCACCTCATCTGCGGGGAGAGCCCATTAGCACCCGGTGGCCTGTGGAGCCTGCACCCCCCAGCCCCGGCCCACACTCACCGATCACCGTGGGCTCCAGGTCCACGAAGACGGCGCGGGGCACGTGCTTGCCGGCACCCGTCTCGCTGAAGAAGGTGTTGAAGGAGTCGTCCCCGCCGCCGATGGTCTTGTCACTGGGCATCTGCCCGTCGGGCTGGATGCCGTGCTCCAGGCAGTACAGCTCCCAGCAGGCATTGCCGATCTGCACGCCCGCTTGGCCAACGTGGATGGAGATGCACTCGCGCTGCGGGGACACCGGAGACAGGCTCAGACCCCCCCCAGCTCCGACTGGGTTAATTGGCACCCGCTGCTCCAAGTCAGAGGTTGAGATTCCTCAGGGTTATTCCCAGTCCTCACCATTCCCTATCTAGGCTTGTATAGGGACAGAGACAACTTCACTGCCCTCTTTTCAGAGGTCCCCATCGGCCCCAGTTCAGGTGCACTCCTCGATTACCAAGGGGAATCCCCGTTCTTTCCAGCAGCGCTGATCCACAGGGATGGGAGCCCGGAATCCCCCCACTGCGTGGCCCAGGGGCAAGAGCAAACTCTCGGTAAACTCCCGGGACTGGGAAGCGTTTCCCCACCGCAGCCGCTGCCGTCTCCCCCCCCGCCCAACACACGAGGAGCTCTCCCTACTCCCAGCAGGATACCACGGCAGATTCTTCCTCGCTCCCCCCAGCACCTCCCTGGCACACGTTTCCCTCCCCAGGAGCAAATGCATCCAGGTCCTACCTCGGAGCCCGGGACACGCAGTGCGCCCAAGGCTGGGACCCCCGATCCCCCCACCCCAAACACCCCCCTCCAGGGTCACACGGAGCCCCCCCCTAGAGCATAAAAGTGCTCAGCAGCCCTACACAGTGTCCTGGGCACACGGGAACCCCTCACCCCCCCGGGACACAGCTCCACGTGCTACCGTGGACACGGGGTGGTCCCGCACCCCCCTGCCCTCACCATGGCCGCTCACTGCCCGAACCGCTACGGAGTCACCGAGGAAGGAGGCGGGGGGCGCCCCGTGGGGCCCCCCCGTGATATACCGGAGCAGGGGGGGGCGGGCGGACGGGGGGAGGGGGCGTGGCATCGCGGTTTCCCGCCTCCGTCACGCCCCTTCATCGACTGACCACGCCCCCTCCGCACCGCCTCGATTCTGATTGGCAGGTTCGAAAGACGGCGGGGGTTGGGTAGACGGTGACGTCGGCGGAGTGGAATGTGGGGGGGGGAAACGGGGCGAGGGGCGGGGGTTGGTGAGGAGGAGGTTTTGGGGGGGCCTTGGGGTCATTTGGGGGGGTCTTTAGTGCCGGGCGGGGCTGAGGGGGGGCAGGAGCGGTCCCTGAGCCCTCTCCGCCGCAGCCCCGGGCTCCGCGCAGGGAGCGCCGCGGCCCAGCCTGTGCTGGGGTCCCCGGGTGGGGGTCCCTGTGCCCGGTTCTCCCCCCCCCGCCCCTTCCCCATCACGGTGCCGTTCCTGTGGGAAGCCCCGCGGGCCCCCGCCGCGCCGGCTCCTGCTCCTGCTCCTGCCCCCGCTGCCGGCGCCGCGCGCGTTCCCGTGCCAGGCCCCGGGGCCAGGCCCTCGGGGAGCGCAGGACCTGCGGGAGGGGTTGGACCCCCCCGGCCCCTGTCTGGGTTCCCACGGCCGCAGCGTGGGGACACGGCAGCCCTGGACTGGACTGGAACCCGAGTGCTGCCCCTCTTGGTGTCCCCCCCACCAAGGGACCCTGTTCCCACGTAGGGCTGAGGGTGGGAGGGTCACGATGTCCCGGGGGACCCCAGGGAGGGTCCCGGCATGGCCTGGGCACCCCCGATGTACCCCCACTCCTCAGGTTCCCTAACGCCCCCCATCCCCTGGCTCCCCGCTGCCCCCCCACTCCCTGCGCACATCCTCACTGCTGGCACCCACCTGGGGTCGGGGTGCCCCTGAGCCCCCAGAACCCCGCGAGTCCCCCCCACCCCATCTCCTGCTGGGCTCCGGGGCTGCTGTGGGGGAGGGCAGCGCGGGGACCCCCCCGCAGCGGGGTCTCTCTCTCCTCCCGCCGCCGCCACCGCCCTGCTCCTTTACTGCGGGTTTTGCCGCATTGCGGTGCTGCGCTGCTGCAGCCCCCTCCCCACGGCGACGCGATCGAACCAACCCCCCCCCCCCCAGGCTGCAGCCCCCCCGGGTTGAACCCCGATTTTGCTGTGGCTCCCGCAGAGTGGGGGCTGCGCGGGGGGAGGGGCACAGGGCACCCAGCTGCGGGGACACCACTGTGTTCCCCCCGTGCCAGGAAACCAGGACCCACCGGCACTTAAAGCCCCCCTCCCGACATGCCCATGCCCAGCCCGGGGGGGGGCAGCATGGGCAGGGCTGTGAGCTCTGCGTGGCCCAAGAGGGGTCCCCGGTGGAGCAATGGCCCGTCCCGTGCCCAGCAGTGGATACGGCGGGGGGGTACAACAACCGTCGCCAGGAGCCGCCGCGTTGCTACCAACAGTCAACAGAGCACAGGAGGCCGGGAAGTGCTGAGGGGGCCGGGAGCAGGGCCAGCCCCTACCCCCCGGCACACACTGGGGCTGGGTAGCTCCATGGCATCCATGGCAAGGTGGGCATTGGGAAACCCCCTGCCTGTGCACCCCTCCTAGCAGACACTGGGGGGGGGCCAGTGATGGTGTCCCACCTCAGCACAGCAGGGTCAGGCAGCGGGGGCGACTCCAGGCCTGTCTTCCTACACCCCCACAGGCCCTGGGATAGATACTGGGGAAGGGGAATGCGCGAGGAGGGGGGTCCCAGCCCATCCCTTAGCAACCGGTCTCCTAGCAACTCCGCCACCACGGCGGTTGCCTGGCAGCGGCCGGCGTGGGGACGAGTGGCCCTCCATACCTAACGAGATGGGGGGAGACACGGGGTCCCCCCGGCACTCAGAGCCCCACATCCCATACCCTGCATTGCCCGAGGGGGCTGAGCCACCGCCACCCCATGGGGCACGCCCTGCCAGCCCACGGCTTGGGGTACACAATGGGCAGGGGAACCCCCCCCCCCAGCATGGACACGGGTCCCCGGGGCAGGAGCTATTGGAGGGTCCCGAACCCCCAGACCCTGGGGACACCGTGGGGATGCACTGGGGACGCGCTGCCAGGTCCCACACCAGCACTGGGGGCTCGGGGCCATGGGGAGACAAAGACATGAGGCTTTTCCCATGCAGGGATGGCCCCAGTGTGGGTCACAGCTGGGGGGGGCTGAGCTGCTTTGGGCTTAGGGTGCCCCTAAAACCCGTTTGCTCCCGGTGGGAGCTGGATCTCCCGGTTCTCCTCTACTCTGCACAGGCAGGACCGCCCAGTCCTTTGTTCTGGTGGGCGATGCCCAAATCCTCACCTCTCTTTGTCTGCAGCCCCACGGGCCCTGCTCCCACCCCACTTCAGCAGCACCCCAGAAGCACTGGGCTGGCCGGGTGGGGGGGGGGCGGTGGGAGTGGGGATGTGGGGCTGGTGATCTGGTGCTGAGGATGTGGGGCTGGGACTGAGGAAGTGGGGCTGGGACTGGGGGTGAGGGAATCTGGAGCTGCAAAGAAAACTGCAGAATGTGGGAAGCGAAGAGAAGAAAGGCATTTCCCATTGGGGGGGCACCCTGGCAGCTCCATTGCAGCAGCTAGGGCCACCCCTGAAGGTGGTGTGGGGTCACCCCTCTACAGAGACTGACCCCCAAGCTCCCCCCGCCCCAGGCACCATGGCCTTTGCAGGGACAGAAAGGAGGGGGGGGCACCCCCTGAGGAGGGAAAACACCACGGCTGTGGGTCTGGTGACTGGGGGGGGCCATGCAGGGGCTGCAGCAGATGGAGGGGGGGTGGGGGATGCATGTCCTGGTGTCCCTGCTGTGTCCGCATCCACCACCAGCTGCTGCAGAGCAGCTGCCCCCCGCCCCAAAACCCCACCTCAGGCCTTTGTCCCCTGTGTCCCCACAGTGTCTGCAGCCCCATGGCACTACCCATCCCCAGCTGCCCCCAGGAGGACTCTTTTTCCCCCGGATTGGGCCCTGCGGGATTGGGTTCTGCTGCCTGAGCAGACAAAGAGGCACTGGAAGGGATGGGTACGGGCCAGGCTGCAGCCAGGGCACCGGGCCACGGTGGGGACTGGGGCCAAGTGGTGGCTGGGAAGCAGGGCACTGGGACACAGCCAGGTCTAGGACAGAGTCCCTTGGTTGGGGACAGCATCCCTGGGGATGGGAACAAGGCCATGACTGGGGATGGGGACCAGGGTGTGGCTAGGGATGCGGACAGGGATGGGGACCAAGTGTGATGGGGTTGGGGACAACAGCGAGGTTGGGGACAGGGAGGGTGCGTGGCTGAGGATGGGGCCGGGAGCACAGACTGGAGGCAGGGCAGTGGCCAGATGAGGGGACGGTGGCATAGGTGGGGACGGGAACGGGTATGCGGGACCCGGGTGCGGCTGAGGATGGGGACAGGGATGTGACCGGGAGCCAGGCCTGTGGACACAAGGACGGTGACACCACTGGGGCAGTGCAGAGGAACCGGGGCATGGCCGGGACCAGCAGCTTGGCTGGGAACGGGCACCGGGACCAGGCGGGGCCGGGGACGAGGCCGAGGCCGGGGCCCTGACGGCGGCCGCCGCAGCCCCCAGTCCCCCCCTTCCCCGCACCGCCCGGCCTTTGTCTGCGGCTCCGGGGGGGCATTACCTCATCCAGGGCCGCGCCAATGGCCGCCGCCACCGCCCCCCCCCGGCCCCGCCGCCCGCCCCGCCCCTCCGGGCCCTATAAAGCCCCGCGTCGAGCCCTGCGCTCCACCGCGCCTCTTACATCGACCGCCTCAGCGTCGGGCTGTGAGACCGCCCCGGAGCGACCGCCACCATGGTGAGGGCAGGAACAGGGAGGGGAGGTCCGGTTCCCGTCCGCCGATGCCGCTGTTGCTCCCGGGGCCAGCCCCGCCGCACCCGGGATGAGCGGGATGAGGCCCTGGGTCCCGGGGCTGAGCCCGCACCGGGCGTGGCTCCCGTTACAGAGGGCAGGGGGGGTTGGTGGGGGCTCAGCCCTTCGTGTGGGTCCCGTTAAACGGGGCTGGATGTGTCTTTCTCCTTTCCCAGGGCTCAGCACCATACTGGGCGTGGCTCCGCTTAAAGCGGGCAGGATGGGACCCCCGGGACCAAGCCCTGAGCCTGCTCCGGGCACGGTGCCCGTTAAACGGAGCAGGATGGGTCCCCGGTGCTGATCCAGGAGCCCGAAGTGGGCGTGGCTGCTGTTAAACCGGGCACGATGGGGCCCCGGGGCTGAGCCCGTACTGGGCGTGGCACCGGGTCAACGACGCAGGATCGGGCCCCCGGTTCCCGGTACAGAGCTGTGGTCCCGCACTGGGCGTGGCTCCCGTTAAACCGGGCAGGACAGACCCCCCCCCCGGTGCTGAGCCTGCTCTGGGCGTGGCCTCGATTTAACGGTGCAGAATGAGTCCTCTTGTGGGGGCAGAGTAGGACAGCTCCCCCCTTCCCCAATGGGTGTTGCCCTGGCTTAACAGGGACCCTGGTGCTGAGGCCCTACCAGAGGCACTGCTGGGTCTCAGCAGGGTGTATAGGTCAGGATGAGACTCTGGGGCCCTTGTGGGGGATCCCTGTTGCCTGGATCAGGATGAGTCGCACTGTTCGGAGCTCCCCATCCCTCAATGGGCCCAGCCTCAGGTTCCTGGGTGGGCGGGATGGGACCCCAGCAGCTCAGGACCCAGAACAATACAGTGCCTCGGAGCAGGATCCAGGCTCCATCATGGGATGGAGCATCCCTATGGGGCCCTTAGGGAGGGACAAAGCAGGGGAGGCAGGGGGTGACACGTCCCCATGTCCTGTCCTTGCAGCGTGAGTGCATCTCCATCCACGTTGGCCAAGCGGGCGTGCAGATCGGCAATGCCTGCTGGGAGCTGTACTGCCTGGAGCACGGCATCCAGCCCGACGGGCAGATGCCCAGTGACAAGACCATCGGCGGCGGGGACGACTCCTTCAACACCTTCTTCAGCGAGACGGGTGCCGGCAAGCACGTGCCCCGCGCTGTCTTCGTGGACCTGGAGCCCACGGTGATCGGTGAGTGTGGGCCGGGGCTGGGGGGTGCAGGCTCCACAGGCCACCGGGTGCTAATGGGCTCTCCCCGCAGATGAGGTGCGCACGGGGACGTACCGGCAGCTCTTCCACCCTGAGCAGCTCATCACGGGCAAGGAGGATGCGGCCAACAACTATGCCCGTGGGCACTACACCATTGGGAAGGAGATCATCGACCTGGTCCTCGACCGCATCCGCAAGCTGGTAGGCGCGGGGGATAGGTTGCAGGGGGCGAGCTGAGGACAAAGCCGCAGTTCTCTGTCGCGGAGCAGCAGGGCTGGCTTTAGCTTTAATGTATTAATGAATGTTAATCCTGTTGTGCAGTGGCTGCCATTGGCCGCAGCGCGATGCGGCGCAGCGGGGAGCTGGAGAGGCTCCACAGCGCCGCAGCTCCCGGACGGCGCTGAGTTCTGCAATTCCCTCTTTGTTCCCACTTGGCTCGGCAATGGCTGAGTCCAGCTGCATGCGGCTGGGGATGGGCGCCCCGGCTCGGACCGGGCCTGCCCGGAGCAAAGCAGCTGTGCTGAGCCCGGGGCTTGGACCCGGAGCCCAAACGTGTTCCTACAAGTTGCTTTTGCCCACTCTTCCCACACCTGGGGCTTCCCTGAGAGATTCACCACTCCTATGAGTCAGTGACCAACAGATGGGTCAGGGCCACGCTGTCATCCACACCAGTGACTTCTGCTTTGGGAAGCCCCCAGATGTCCTCAGGGGGCCACAGAGTTGAAAGAGCAACTTCTGCTGCTCTCTGGACTAAACATGCCCTCCCCTTGTCTCTCCTCACCAGGCTGACCAGTGCACAGGGCTGCAGGGCTTCCTGGTCTTCCACAGCTTTGGGGGTGGCACCGGCTCTGGCTTCACCTCCCTGCTCATGGAGCGCCTCTCTGTCGACTATGGCAAGAAGTCCAAGCTGGAGTTCTCCATCTACCCAGCCCCGCAGGTCTCCACAGCCGTGGTGGAGCCCTACAACTCCATCCTCACCACCCACACCACCCTGGAGCACTCTGACTGTGCTTTCATGGTGGACAACGAGGCCATCTA
Source organism: Neopsephotus bourkii (assembly GCF_033783945.1). Taxonomy (NCBI): domain Eukaryota; kingdom Metazoa; phylum Chordata; class Aves; order Psittaciformes; family Psittacidae; genus Neopsephotus; species Neopsephotus bourkii. Next base: position 126,027 of record NW_026901551.1, read on the forward strand.
TGACATCTGCCGCCGCAACCTGGACATCGAGAGGCCCACCTACACCAACCTCAACAGGCTGATAGGCCAGATTGTGTCCTCCATCACGGCCTCCCTGCGCTTCGATGGGGCCCTGAATGTCGACCTGACAGAGTTCCAGACCAACCTGGTGCCGTACCCCCGCATCCACTTCCCTCTGGCCACCTATGCCCCTGTCATCTCAGCTGAGAAAGCTTACCATGAGCAGCTCTCAGTGGCTGAGATCACCAACGCCTGCTTCGAGCCGGCCAACCAGATGGTGAAGTGCGACCCACGGCACGGCAAGTACATGGCGTGCTGCCTGCTGTACCGTGGGGACGTGGTGCCCAAGGATGTCAACGCTGCCATCGCCACCATCAAGACCAAGCGCACCATCCAGTTCGTGGACTGGTGCCCCACTGGCTTCAAGGTGGGCATCAACTACCAGCCCCCGACGGTGGTGCCTGGCGGGGACCTGGCCAAGGTGCAGCGCGCAGTGTGCATGCTGAGCAACACCACGGCCATCGCCGAGGCCTGGGCCCGCCTGGACCACAAGTTCGACCTGATGTACGCCAAGAGAGCCTTTGTGCACTGGTACGTGGGGGAGGGCATGGAGGAGGGTGAGTTCTCAGAGGCCCGGGAGGACATGGCTGCACTGGAGAAGGATTATGAGGAGGTGGGGGTGGATTCTGTGGAAGGAGAGGGAGAGGAGGAAGGGGAGGAATACTGAACTCCCCCAAGGGTGCTGCTCTACAGGGAACGTAACCTAGTTGAAGGCCCTCAGGGCTGTAGCAGTGTGTTTGCCACGGTCTGTCCTGTCAATGGTCTGTGCTTCAGTGGAAAAGTTTTTCTGGACCCACCCGTCCTCTCCTGTGGGTCTGAATAAAAAGCATTCCCTGTCTTATCCCTGGTTCTGGTGTCTTTACTCTGTGCTGTCCCTGATGACTTCCCATAGTATTGCAGTCTCTGCACCCCAGGTCTCTATCTGGTTCCTGAGCCCAGCTCTGTGCTCCCCAAACACATCCTTCCCCAGCCTGTCCTGCCCAGGACTGGGCAGTGTCTCCCCCATATTCTCCCTTCTATTTCTCCCCATCTCTGTTAAGTGCTGGGGGGGGGTTGTTGAGGACCAGGAGCAAAGTGAACACATGGGGGCTGGTTTAACTCCTCCCAAAGTGAGGAGCTGACTGCCCCCCCCCCGTTTTGCAGAAATCGGGGGGGGGGCTCCTGCCTGTTCTGTGCAGGCAGGGGAGGGGCTGCATTGTCCCTGAAGGGCAGGTTCTACTGCCCAACACCACTGCTGGGGCTGAACGTGGTGCCTTCATCTTTCTGGGTGGTCAGAAATGGGTGCCCCCCCGCAATCCCCACCCATGATGTGTCCTGGGGTCCCTGTGTCCCTTATGACAGGGTCAGACAGCCCTGGCTTAGCGGAGAGCTGGTCCCAGCCCCTGGGAGTGGGGAATGCCACAGCAGCCCCTCTTCCCCTGTGGCTCCAGTCAGGGCTAAATAATGAAGGGGAAGTTGAACACAGTCAACCCCGAGTGGGTGCTGAGGGGGCACCCTGGTCCCCGCCCCGGCCACCGTGCCTGAACCCCCTCTCCAGTGTGGCTGCGATGACAGCGGCTGGCACCGGCTCTTCCGCGGCGCCTCCTCGGCATCAGCCGGAGCCGAGCGGACCCCAGACCCCATCGGGGACCCCCCGCACCCAGAGCGGCCTCCGGTGTCCCCAGAGATTCCGAACCCCCTGCGGTGCATCCCGGCGGGAGCGGCAGCGCTGCTGCCCGGGAAGGCAAATGGCGGGAGCCACGTCACCCGCTGCAATGCGGATGCGGCCGCCGCGCGGGCCCGAGCACCCCTGGGAGGATCCCGGTGGGGCAGGGGAACGCGCTGGGACGCGCAATGCGGCCGCGCTGCAGCCGCGGGGCTCTCAGTGAACGGGAAGGCGGATTACAGGGGATTAGATGGGGGTTGGTGCTGAACACCCCCCCTGCGCCCCCCCGGCTCTCCATGGACTTGCAGTCAGGCGGGGAGCTGCACCCCACAAACACAGCCCTGGGGCTCGGGGGGAACCATGCAGGGAGACTGGGACACACCCGAGACAAAAGGAGCGGGATCTGCCACCCCCCAGTTGAAATCCAGGGGGGTCCCGGGGCACGATGCCCCCCGGAACGGCAGGATTCAGGACTGCGCCCCCCGATAAAGATGAGTTGGGGGTGCCGAGATTGAGAAGAGCTGTGGGGGCGCCGTGGGGTGCAGACGGGCCGGGAGGGGTGACCAGAGCAGCGGATTACCGGCGTCGGGACGCGGTTAAGGCGGGGGGAGGGGGGCAGCACGTGCCATATCCCCCCCTCCCCCCCATGTCGCAGTTTTCCTCTGCAGCGGAGCCGCACCGGCGGGGGAGGGATGCGGGGGGGGAGCGGGAGGCGCCTTTGCCCCCTCCCCCCGCAGCACACACAGGGAGGGGGGGGGCTGAGCCCAGCGGAGGGGAGGCTCAGACCCCCGCCCCCCCCGGAAGCCCCAAACCGTGCGGGGGGGGGCCCTCCGCAAACCCCGGCCCCCCCCAAAGTCCCGCAGCCCCCTCCCGGCAGCTGGGGGGGGAACGGAAGGAGGCGGGACGAGCCATGTGCATAAGCCAATCGGTGTTGGGAGCATGTAGATGGGCGGGTGTGGCTGCCAATAGGAGTGCGAGGCGGGGGCTGAAAGCCCGCCCCCATGGCCGGTATATAGGGGTGTGCTCGGGGGCGGTGGCAGCCTGATACTTGCGTCGATTCCTTGCTTGTCGGGACGAGTAACAGAGTCTAAGCCATGGTAATGTGGAATGTGGGGCGCATGGGGGGGGGGAACTGGGGGAGATTGAAGGTAGGGGCAGGATTGGGAGAGAGGGGAGGGGGAAAGACTTGGAGGGGAATAGAGGGGTTGGGGGGCACATGGCAGAGCGGGGTTGCAGAGGGAGAAGGGGGGGAAACGAGGCGGAGGCACAGCAGGAGCTGGGGGGTGCTTAGGGCGGGGGGAGCAGCAGCCGGGGGGATGCAGCGCCCTTGGGAGGGTTACAGCAGCCTTGGGGGGAGCAGCACGTGGTCCCTGGGCCGGTGGCCCCCTCCGGTGGGGGCGGGGCTCTTGTGCTTTTGGCGCCCAGCCCCGACCGTTAACCTTCCCGCGCGCGGGAAGGCGACACAGCCCCACCCCCTCCGCAATGAGCACATTCCCGCCCGGTCCCCCCCCCATCACCGAACCCCGTAACCCCAGCACTGAACCTCCCAGAGCCCAACCCCATGGGGCTAATCCTGACCCACAGCTCCTGAGGAGCCCCCCCCCCCGGCAGCTGGAATGCCGGGAGCAGGTGGCGGGTGCAGGGTGTGGCCGGGAATGTGCTTGAGGGGGGCCATGGGGACCCCAGGGGCGACAGCCTCAGTGGTGCAGCCACCTCCCTGCTGCTGCGCCGGGAACTTCCTCCTCCTCTTCCTCCCGGCGCAGCCTCACCCCGGCCCTGTTGTAAGATGTCCTCCCCGCGCCATTTGGGAGCAGGCAGAGGCCTGATGCGGGTGATGGTGCCCAAATGGTGGTTCCAGTTTCTCCCCAAACACGTGTTGTGTCCCCTCCACCACACATAAAGGGACCCCCTAACACCCATCCCATGATGAGCTCCTGGCTTTCAGTTGGATCTGCCTGGAGCTGTGACACAAGCACTGCTGGTGATGAGCATGAGTGTGACCCCCCCCCGATGTCCTGTCCTTGCAGCGTGAGTGCATCTCCATCCACGTTGGCCAAGCGGGCGTGCAGATCGGCAATGCCTGCTGGGAGCTGTACTGCCTGGAGCACGGCATCCAGCCCGACGGGCAGATGCCCAGTGACAAGACCATCGGCGGCGGGGACGACTCCTTCAACACCTTCTTCAGCGAGACGGGTGCCGGCAAGCACGTGCCCCGCGCCGTCTTCGTGGACCTGGAGCCCACGGTGATCGGTGAGTGTGGGCCGGGGCTGGGGGGATGCAGGCTCCACAGGCCACCGGGTGCTAATGGGCTCTCCCCGCAGATGAGGTGCGCACGGGGACGTACCGGCAGCTCTTCCACCCTGAGCAGCTCATCACGGGCAAGGAGGATGCGGCCAACAACTATGCCCGTGGGCACTACACCATTGGGAAGGAGATCATCGACCTGGTCCTCGACCGCATCCGCAAGCTGGTGGGTACCAGCCTGGGTGGGATCAGCCGCTTCCCCCTCCCCTTGGGCTGTGAATCCCCTTCATCAGGACCCTGCAACCTCCTACAGGAAGGTGGAGCTGCTCTGGGAATGCAGTGGGGGGAATATGGCTTATCTGTACTCTTAGGATAAACTTATTTCATCCTTTTAGTAAGTTCATGGAGGTTTCTATTTGAATATCTGTTCTTTCTTAACCAACTGTTTATTAGCAGTGTCCCCAAAGCTGACATCCTTGGGTGAATATTTGCCATCCTGGGTGACTTGTTAGCCACTTAAACCCTGAATTACTGATGGATCAGTCTTGTCTTTTCTGTTCTTCCAGGCTGACCAGTGCACAGGGCTGCAGGGCTTCCTGGTCTTCCACAGCTTTGGGGGTGGCACCGGCTCCGGCTTCACCTCCTTGCTCATGGAGCGCCTCTCTGTCGACTATGGCAAGAAGTCCAAGCTGGAGTTCTCGATCTACCCAGCCCCGCAGGTCTCCACAGCCGTGGTGGAGCCCTACAACTCCATCCTCACCACCCACACCACCCTGGAGCACTCTGACTGTGCTTTCATGGTGGACAACGAGGCCATCTATGACATCTGCCGCCGCAACCTGGACATCGAGAGGCCCACCTACACCAACCTCAACCGCCTCATCAGCCAGATTGTGTCCTCCATCACTGCCTCCCTGCGCTTCGATGGGGCCCTGAATGTCGACCTGACAGAGTTCCAGACCAACCTGGTGCCGTACCCCCGCATCCACTTCCCTCTGGCCACCTATGCCCCTGTCATCTCAGCTGAGAAAGCTTACCATGAGCAGCTCTCAGTGGCTGAGATCACCAACGCCTGCTTCGAGCCGGCCAACCAGATGGTGAAGTGTGACCCACGGCACGGCAAGTACATGGCGTGCTGCCTGCTGTACCGTGGGGACGTGGTGCCCAAGGATGTCAACGCCGCCATCGCCACCATCAAGACCAAGCGTAGCATCCAGTTCGTGGACTGGTGCCCCACTGGCTTCAAGGTGGGCATCAACTACCAGCCCCCGACGGTGGTGCCTGGCGGGGACCTGGCCAAGGTGCAGCGCGCAGTGTGCATGCTGAGCAACACCACGGCCATCGCCGAGGCCTGGGCCCGCCTGGACCACAAGTTCGACCTGATGTACGCCAAGAGAGCCTTTGTGCACTGGTACGTGGGGGAGGGCATGGAGGAGGGTGAGTTCTCAGAGGCCCGGGAGGACATGGCTGCACTGGAGAAGGATTACGAGGAGGTGGGGGTGGATTCTGTGGAAGGAGAGGGAGAAGAGGAAGGAGAGGAATACTGAGCTCTGAGTTCTTCTGTTGCTGTAGCATGTCCACAAAATGTCTGCTTCAAACACTGCAGCTTCCTTGTGCACTGGGCGGGGTCCAGCCCCGCGAGGGGGGGCCTGCGCTGCTCCAGGCTCGTGTTCTCCAATGTGATCTTGTCGATTTTCCATGTGTCTGTACCATGTCTGTGAATAAAAGGCTTTAAGAGAGGCTGCCCCTGTGTCGGATACAAACCCTCTGTGTCAGCGCCTGGCCCCAGCCCATGGGAACAGACTGTCTCTATTGTCTGTGCCCGGCCAGGCGCTGGGAATGATGGGGCTCCTGCTGGGTGCTGTGCTCTGCATAGCCCTTATGCTCCCTGGGGGGGTGAAGGCCCCTCTTCTCCCTCGATGCTATGGGGCGGGGAGGCTGCCCTGGGATCCCTCCAGAGCTGCCTTGGCTCAAGGTGTCCCCTGGAGAGGAGCTCAGCCCTGGCGGGGATTAACCCGCCGGGATTAGCGCTGGCCCTGGGATTAGCCCCGTCTCTGCTCCCGCCTGGAGGACTCTGTGGGAGCGCGGGGTGGGAAAGCGGCACCCCCCTAAGCCTATCAGAGTGCTCTGCTCCGCCCTCCACCAATAAGCGGCGTTTCATTCACTCCCCCGGGCCAATGGGTGGGAAGGGGCGGGGCCTAGCGGGACTCTTTCGGGCCGTGGAGGCGCGGATACATTGTAGCGAGGTACCGGACGTGAGGGGCGGGGTCAGGCGCGGCGCTTCCCACGGTAATAACGGTAGCACCGGTAGTACCGGTAGCACCCGCCGCTGCTGCCCTGCCCGCCCCGCCCCGCCCCGTCCCGCTGCCGCTGGCCCGGCCATGCTGCCACAGTATGGCCTCTACGGAGCAGGACGCGCTGGCCCTGCGGGAGCAGCTCTTCCATGAGCGGGTCCGCGAGTGCATCGTGAGTACCGGGGCTCCGCGGTGAGGGGTGGGGGAATGGGCACGGTGTGGCCGGGAGCCGGGGGTAGGCTCTGGGAGCCCGGAGTCCCCTGCTTTGGAAGGGCGGCAGCTCTGCGGCTCGGCCGGTGCTGTGCCCCACACCCTGCCCTTATCGGTGCCAGAGCACCGTGGGCTGCCATGTGCCCCATGGATAGCGAGTCCCGGGCTCGCGAGTCCCCAGTCCAGCTCTGGGCTGGAGCCCCGGTGCTGGGCCGTGCCTGCCTCGCCAGAGAGCCCCTGGGAGAGTGCCAGGGTGCGGTGAGTTAGACCCGAGCCAGGCCCCTGGCTCTGTCACTGCCCCGGGGCCAACACTTGGTGTCCCTAGGAAGGAGCCCTGTGGAGCCTCCCCAAAACATGGGCACAATGCAGGGAGGCCAGGCGTGTGTCTCAGGTCCTGCTCTGCTGCCACGGGCTCTGGGATGAGGATGACACGGGTGTCCGGGGCCCTCCAAGATGTTGTGTGTCAGGGAGCACCTCGGGCGGGAGCTCCCCAAACCCACCCTGAGGAGCTCCTGATTCAGCACAGCCAGTGTGGAGCTCATCCAGCCCGACCTCCCTGTGTGTAGAGGGTGTTGGGGGTCCCGGGGTGCAAGCAGAGACGGGAGGATCCTCTGGACCGCCACTCCTGGGGCTCCCTGTGCCCCCACCAGCAGTGCTGCGGGTGCCCCGCTCCACCCGTGCCAAGGTGGCGGCTTCGGGAGACCTTTCCCCGTGCTGCCGCGTACCCGCCGGGATGAAAGGTCACCGCGCTCCCCGCACGCCACGAGCAGGGGCGGCAGCGCTACTGCAGCGGCCTTGGCGCCAGCTTCAAGGCTGCTCCTACGGCGCTGGAGCCGGCAGGGCGGGGGCTGCGGGCTCCGGCTTGTCCTGAGTCCCCCAGTCTGGGTGCTGTGGCAGCCTGTGGGCACCCATGGGTGAGCCCCCATCCCTGACTGCACTGCTTGTGCTCTTCTGCCTGCAGATCTGCACCCTGCTCTTCACCAGCCTCTACGTCCTCTGCCACTTCATTATAACCCACTTCAAGAAGCACACGGACTTTGCAGCAGGTAGGAGGGTGGGAGCTGCTGGAGCTGTGTTCATCCTCCCCAGGGCTTGTTCTTCCATCACCCCCCTGGGAGCTCCAGGTGCAATGGAACAGCAGCAGAGCCCAGACCCACCCCAAGAGGGTTTCTCCAGCACTGGGATGGGCAGGAGTGAAGCCTCCCCCAGCCCAAATGGTTTGGAATGTTCCCCTCTTCAGAGCACGATGATGAGGATGCTGCTGTCAACAGGATCGCGTAAGTTCCTGCCCATCCGAAGCTTCTTCCTGAGCTGGGATATCAGGGCCCCCCATCCTGTGATGTCTGGTGACCGTGGGAACTGACATTGGTCCCTGCCACAGGCTGGGGCTCTGCACCTTCACCCTTGCCGTAGCACTGGGTGCTGTCCTCCTCCTGCCCTTCTCCATCATCAGCAACGAGGTGCTACTCTCCTTCCCCCGCAACTATTACATCCAGTGGCTCAATGGGTCCCTTGTCCATGGTGGGTGCACAGGGTGGCTGCAGGATGCCCCAAGGGCTGTGGGGCAGGGTCTGCCACCCCAGGAGCTCACCCCATTCTTGTCTTCCTCTTCTCCAGGCCTCTGGAACTGGGTCTTCCTCTTCTCCAATTTGTCCCTTGTCTTCCTCATGCCCTTTGCCTACTTCTTCACCGAGTCTGAGGGCTTTGCAGGGTCCAAGAAGGTGGGTGGTGGTGTCCCCCCTTGTCCCTCTCTGTCCCTGGCTCCCCACTAACCCTACTCCCACAGGGCATTATGGCCAGGGTATACGAGACCTCAGTGGTGCTGCTGCTGCTGACACTGCTGGTGCTGGGCATGGTCTGGGTGGCCTCCGCCATCATGGGCAACGACGCAGCCAGTCGCCAGTCGCTCTATGGTGGGTGCAGCCGGGGGGCCTGGGGCTTATGGAGCTCCAGCAGGGCAGGACCAGGCCTTGAAGGGAGGGAGGGTTTCCTCATGCTGCTGGCCTGACCCTGCCATATCCACAGACCTCTGGGAGTACTACCTGCCCTACCTCTACTCCTGCATCTCGCTCTTTGGGGTGCTGCTGCTGCTGCGTGAGTCCTGGGTTGTGGCATGTCCTATGCTGGGTGCTGGTCCCATGGGTGCCTGGCTGAGTGCAGGCTCCAGCCCTTATCCCGGCCTGTTCTGGAGTGCAGGGAGGGGTAGGATCCTGGGTCCCCCCCTCATCCTCTCCTCTCACTGCAGTGTGCACCCCCTTTGGCCTCTCCACCATGTTTACTGTCATGGGGCAGCTGCTGGTGAAGCCCTGGGTAAGGTGCTGTGACCTCCCGGGGGTGTCTGGTCCCACATCCCGGGTGCAGGGTGCACCCACACCCCTCTTGCCTGCTGCTCATGGGCTTCTCACCCATCCCCAGCTCCTGGAAGACCTGGATGAGCAGCTGAGCTGCACAAGGCTGGAGGAAGCCGCTGTGTCCCGCAGGATCTGCTCTGGTGGGTGCCCAGTATGGACACCAATCTGGGCGGGAGCTCAGCATAGATGGGGGCCCCTCTGCCCTCCAGCCCCTCAGCATCTCCTCCCTGGCAGGCAAAGCTTCCTGCTGGCTCAACTTGAACATGGAGCTGCTGCAGGAGCAGCTCTTCACCATCCGGAACAAGAGGCGGAAGCTGGGTGAGGATCCTGGGGGAGAACCAGCTCCCTCCAGCTTGGCACTGGGAGCACCGGTTCCCTGAAAGGGTGGGAACTGTAACCCCCTCTACTGGCACCCATCAATCTGCTGCCCTGATCTGGGGTTTCTGCTCCCCTCTCACCCCTCTCATATCACATCCCCCCCCCTCCCCAGAGCTGCGGCACCGAGCATCTCCCTGGCAGAGGAACCTGGGCTACCCCCTGGCCATGCTGGGCCTCCTGGCGCTGACTGTGAGTGTCCTTGTGCACCAGGGGAGCTGGAGCTCATCCTGGTGGCCTCAACCCCCCTCAACCCCTCCCTGCTCCTCTCAGGGCACCTCTGTGCTCATCGTCTGCTTCCATGTCCTGGAGCTGCTGCTGGATGATGCTGCACTGCCACGGGGCATCGAGGTACTCGGGTGAGGAGGGGATGAGATGGAGACAAGTGTGTCCTATGGGATCAGTCCCACAGCCTCCTCCTCTCCCACCAGGACGCCTCCCTGGGCCAGGTCTCCTTCTCTATCTTCGGCTCCTTTGGTGCTGCCCTCCAGGTCATCCTCATCCTGTATCCTTCCGGCGGGCACTTGTGGCCCCAGCGCTGTCCCCAGGGTTCCCCGTTCTCCTCCTTAACACCCCTCGCAGGTACCTGATGGTCTCCTCTGTTGTGGGCTTCTACAGCTCCCCCCTGTTCAGCCGCCTGCTGCCGGTGCATCAGGACACCCCCCTCACCAAGGTGGGAACACTGCACTTTGTGTGTGTGTCCCCATCCAGATACCACAGGCACAGAGTCCCTATGGGGCTCCAGCACTGGGGTCCACGTTCCCAGCACTGCCCCCCCGAACACTCCTTTCCCTGCCCTAGATCATCGGGAACTGCGTCTCACTGCTAGTGCTCAGCTCGGCCCTGCCTGTCTTCTCCAGGACACTGGGTGAGTTGCATGGGGGGACCCAGTGTGAGCCCAGCCCTGGGTGTCCCCACATGCCCTGACTGCCCCCCCCCCCACGCAGGGATCACCCGCTTCGACCTCCTGGGGGACTTTGGCCGCTTCAACTGGTTGGGGAACTTCTACATCGTGTTCCTGTACAACATGGGCTTCGCGGCCCTCACCACCCTCTGCCTGGTCAAGAGGGTGTCCTGGGCCGTCCAAGCTGAGCTCATCCGTGCCTTTGGTGAGGGGGGGACACGGGGCTGGGGTGGGAGTTGTGTCCTGGTTCCCCCCTCCTCACCTCTTACCCTCTCCCTCTGCCCAGGTCTGCACAAGCTACCTCTGCCTAAGCCGTGCTCCCGGCGCCTCACCCAGCCCTGCTAGTGTGGGGGCCAGGGATGCACCACCCTCTGTCACTGCACGGTCCCAATGGTGCTTCAGGGCCATTGGAGCCCCCCCAGGGAGAGCTGAGGCTCTGCGGGGGGGGAGCTGCCCGTTTCCAGCTGCGCTGCTGAGCCTTGGCCTTGAGCCGTGTCCTTGTCACAGCCCGCCCTGGAGCTGCGCTGGCAGCAGCTCCCCCCTGTCCATTTCCATACCTCATGTAAAAGCATCAGAGTCACTATGGGGGGGGCGCGTGGTCCCTCCATGCCCAGAGGCACCCCGTGTCACACTGGGGGGGCACTGCTTGTCCCCCACCTCCAGGCCTTTGGCCTCCCCGGGGGAGGAGCAGGGCTGGGGGTGAACTCCCCCCGGTGTGAGGAGTCTGTCAGGTCTCTGCTACCAGCAAACTCGGTTGGAGCAATAAAGAGTCTCTTTTTTTATACAGAAATACCTACATTTGCAGGGGTTTATTTACCCTGAGCCCGTGGGGGGCCTCAATCCTGCCCATGCTCCCTCAGTATTGACCTTCATCCTGGCTGGGGTTAAGGAGCTCCTTCGAGGTAGGGCTGATGTTGGGAGCAGCAGCCTTGGGGGGCACCAACCTCTTCGGGGTGCAGGCAGGGAGGGACTGAGGGGCCCGGGGGGGGTCGGTCCCTGCCCCCCTGGAGTGGGGGTGTCATGCAGCTTAGGAGGAAACTGCCCCAGGAACCGGCTCCCCCCCCCTCGGGGCTGGGGGTCCGGACCCCCCCCACCCGGCCGGGGCCGGGCAGGAAGCGCAGGAAGCCTGCTTTATATTGCAGGAAATGAGGCCATCGGTGCCCGCGATTTCCCCGCGATCTGCTCCCCTCCCAGTTACCCCGGGCTGGCACCGGGGCAGCCGCGGGGGGCCGGGCCCACTCCCCCCCGGCCCCTTTCCAACCCTCCACCACCCCGCTGCTGCCTCCTGCCCTCGACGGGGTCCCGGCATCTTTGGGCGCTTCTCCGGGGTGTTGGGGGATGCTGGAGGTGCCTCCGTTCCTGAGAGCGCGGTCCCAGCCCCGGGGGTGCCTCCATCCACGCCGAGCCCGGTCCCGGCGGGGGGGGCCCCGTCCCGGGGTGCGGAGGGGCCGTGCGGGGCAGGGCAGCTCGGCGGGGGCGGCCCCGGGGGATGTGGCCGCCGTTGCCGCCGCTCCCGGGGGCCGGGTCCGAGGCGGGGCTGCCCAGGGCCGGAGCCGAGCGGTCGCAGGTGGGAACAGCCCGGCCGGGGCAGCGCTCGGTGCAGACCGGCACCCAGGGGAGCCGGTACCGGGGCTAGGCCAGGAGCGGGCACCGGTACCGGGGCTCGGACTGAACAGGGGGGACCGGGGTGTTGCCAGGAAGCGGGTCCCGGGAGCGGGGCTGTGCCAGAGGACGGAGCAGGTGCCTGTACCGGCGGCGCAGCGTTAGGATAACGGGTGTCCCCGGTGAGAGGAGTGGCCGGGACCGGGGCCGGCGCCAGGAGAGGGGGGGTCCCTGTCCCGAGGGGCGGTGACAGGACAGGAGAAGGGTCCCGGGGCCAGAAGCGCAGCGTTGGGACCGGAATAAGGGTGTCCCGGTACCGGAGCGACGTGCGGGGAGCGGAGAGAGGAGCCGCTACCGGAGCGCAGGGTTCAGACGGGGAGAGGAGGCGAGTTCGGGGCGCGGGGCGCCGGTGCCTGGTGGCCGGTACCGGGACGCAGCGGGAGGAGCGCGCTCCCCTGGGCTCGGTCTGTGTCGAGGGGTGCGGCGCCAGGCGCGCGGGTGCCGAGCCCGTGGGTGCGGAGCCGGCTGCGGGGGGGCCGTTCCGGTGCCCGGGTGCTGCGCCCCCAGTGGGTGGCGGCACCGGTGGGGGGGGGGGTCAATCATCCCGGGCGGCCGCGGATCCCGCAGCGGCGACGGGGCCGTGGGTGTGAGAAGGAAACGGCGCCGACCCGCCCCTGGCACCGCGACCCTCTAAAAGCCCCGGGGCCGCCGCAGCGGGACCATGCCCGCCCCGGCCGCCCGTGCCCCCGGCCACTGAGCGGGGCCGGTGTCGGCAGCGGGGGTCGGTGGCCGGGATGCCCCGGCGGAGCCCGCTCGCCCTCGGCCTGCTCGGCCTCGCCGCCTGCCTGCTGACCGCACCGGCGCTGGGCTGCGGGCCGGGCCGGGGCCCGGTGGGGCGGCGGCGGCTGGGGCGGCGGCAGCTCTCGCCACTGCTGTACAAGCAGTTCGTGCCCAACGTGCCCGAGCAGACGCTGGGGGCGAGCGGGAAAGCGGAGGGCAAAGTGCTGCGGGGCTCGGAGCGCTTCAGGGACCTGGTGCCCAACTACAACCCCGACATCATCTTCAAGGACGAGGAGAACACGGGCGCGGACCGGCTCATGACCGAGGTGGGGGCTGCGCCCTGTCCGGCCTCGCTCCCGGGGGTACGGGAACGTGGCGGCGGCGGGGAGGCGCGTGGGAGTGCAGCGACCCTCCCCTGGCGGCACTGACCCTGCCGGGGTGCAGGGTCCGACCCTCCGCGGGGCCGGCAGCACCGGCAGACCGGGAGGATGGTGCGGTCACACCGCGCTGGGCATTAAGGAACCACCGCCGGGGACTAACGGGGCGGTGCCGATGGGACGGGCAGCGGGGAGGGGGCGGCCCCGGTACCCGTGCGCCCGGGGCGGCGTGAGGGGAATCCAGGGGGCCGAGAGCCCGGGATGCGCCGCGCCTCGCCCCGCCGGGATGCTCACGGTTGCCATGGCGAGGGGCGGCTCCGAGGTCGCCATGGAGACGGGGGATGCTGCTAGTGGTCCAGGCGGCGGCGGCGGCGGCGGCGGCTCCCGCGGGCCGGGACGCGGGGCCGGCCCGGGGTGCGGGCGGCTGAAAGGGCCCTTTGTGGCCGCTCCGGCATTCCCGGAGCCTGAGGTCAGCTCCGGGCTGGAAGGAGCCCATTGTCGCCGGGCCGGGCCGGGCCGGGCACATTCCTGCTCCCCCGCCGCTGCCGCCCCCCCGACCCGCTTTCCCGGGAGCCGCTTTGTTGCACGGGGGAGCGGGGGGCACCGGGCCGCGAAGGGACGCTGTGACCTCACCGGACCGGGGAAGCTCCGAGCCCCGCAACCCACGTCAGTGCTGCCCAAGAGCCCCCACAATCACCTCAGCTCTGGGCACTGGGGTCCCAGCCCCCCGGTGCAGCCCCCACAAGCCGGCGCTGCGCTCCCCACAGTGCTGCTCCGAGACTCAGGCTTCAGGGTCTGCTGCACCCCCATCTCTGCCCCACAGCCTCCCCGGGTTAATGAGTCACTGCCAGTGCCGCGGGGAAGGTGACACCATCGCTGTCCCCATCCTGGTCCCCTGCTCGTTCTGCCTGGCTGCCTGCGCACCGCGGGACCGGGGGGCATGTTAACGTTCAACCTGCACCCTGGCAGGAGGAGGGCATCTCTGCTGTGGCCCTCTCTGTGCCCATGGGGGCCCGTTTGAGCTCCCCCCAAGCCTCTGCAGGCCTGGTGTCCATCTGTGTGTGTGGTACCTGGCGCTGCCAGGGGCTGGGGGTGACACCAGTGCTGGTCCCCCCGGCAGCGCTGCAAGGAGAGGGTGAACTCTTTGGCCATCGCGGTGATGAACATGTGGCCTGGGGTGAAGCTGCGGGTGACAGAGGGCTGGGATGAGGACGGGCACCACCTCCCTGACTCCCTGCACTACGAGGGCCGTGCGCTGGACATCACCACATCCGACCGGGACCGGCACAAGTATGGCATGCTGGCGCGCCTGGCCGTGGAGGCCGGCTTCGACTGGGTCTACTACGAGTCCAAGGCGCACATCCACGTCTCCGTTAGAGCAGGTACCACATGGGTGGGGGACTGCCATCCCCATCAGCATCACAGCCTCTCAGCATCCTCTGCTCCCCCTTGGCGTCCCAGGTCCATGTGGGATGCAACCCTGCTCCGGTTTGTGTCCAGCGCCAGTGGGTTCAGCCCATGTCTGGCCCCAGCCCTGCACCCCCATTTCTTCCAGCCCCACAGCCCTGCAGCTCCCAGCCCCACAGCTCCCAGCCCCACTGCTCCCAGCCCCGCAGCTCCCAGTCCCACAGCCCCGCAGCCGCTCCAGCCGCCAACCCCCATCCGGCCTAGAAATGACAATCGACAGAAAGTGAAAGTGCCCGTAAATGTCACCGTCGCCAGCCCCGAACAAAGGGCGTCAGTGCGGGGCGGACAAAGGGGCCCTGCAGCGCCCCGGGAGCAGCGCAGGAACCGGGGGTGTTTGGAAAATACCGGCTTTGTTCCGGGGGTGGCTTTGGGGACGGTGGGGGGGTGGGGAGAGGTGGCTCCATTCGTGGCCATTTCCCTTGTGGAGGTGGAGGTGGCCGGCGGGGACAGGGCACCCACGGCTTTCCCCACCCACCCAGATAACTCCTTGGCCGTCCGCACCGGGGGCTGCTTCCCAGGCCACGCCACCGTGACGCTGCAGAGCGGCGAGCGCCGGGGCTTGGCCGACCTGCGCCAGGGCGACTGGGTCCTGGGTGCGGAGCCGGGTGGGCGCCTGGTGCCCACCGAGGTTCTGCTCTTCCTTGACCGCGACCTGGAGCAGCGCGCCTCCTTTGTGGCCATCGAGACGGCCAGCCCTGCTCACCGGCTGCTCCTCACCCCGTCCCACCTGGTTTTCGCGGCCCGCGGGGCGGCCAACACCACCTTCCTGCCCGTCTTTGCCCGCCGTGTGCGCCCTGGGGACGCGGTGCTGGCCCATGGCGCTGGCGGGCAGGGGCTGCGCCCTGCCCGGGTGCTGCGGGTCTCAAGGGAGGACGGCGTCGGGGTCTTCGCCCCGCTCACCTCCCACGGGACCCTGCTGGTCAATGGGGTGCTGGCATCCTGCTACGCCGTCCTGGAGAGCCACCGCTGGGCCCACTGTGCCTTCGCACCGCTCCGCCTCTTCCACGGGCTCCTCTCGCTGCTGCCGCTGCATGCCGAGGCTGGGAACGGGACGGTGCCGGAGGCCGGGATGCACTGGTACTCCCGCCTTCTCTACCGCCTGGCTGGGGGAGTGCTGGGCCACGAGGCCCTGCAGGTATAGGGGGTCCCAGCCCCTCCCAGTCACTGCACTGTAGATCATGCTACACACTGGAAATGGGGGGCTCCAGCCCTGGCCCCTCCTTGAACCCAGGGAGGAGCGATAGGGGTACCCCCGGCCCAGTGGGGAGGTTGGGGTGCCCTCAGCTCAGCTCAGCTGGGGACAGGGTCCCTGGGATGGGGCGTTATGGGGTGGCACAAGAACCTGGGTTCAGCCATCTCCTGTGCCCCGGAGCCCTCCTGCAGCGCTGCTTGGTCCCTGAGCACAGGACCCTGTGTGTTCTCCTGCTATTTATTGCTTTATTAACCACTGTGGCTGGGGCTGCTGCCTGTCGAGCCCAGGCTGGGCACCATCAGACCCTCCCCTAGGGCTGCATCCAGCCCAGGGAAGGCTGAATCCAGCCCGGGGGATGCCGGATCCAGTCCGGGGGATCCCGGATCCAGTCCGGGGGATGCCGAATCCAGCCAGGGGGATGCCGGATCCACCCGGGGGGTGCCGGGCCCGGCTCTAACCGTGCTAACCGCTAACTCGCCCCGCTTGAGAGGTCTATTTTTCTATTTATAAATGATAATATAAATGCTCCCGCCCGCGCCGCGGGGCAGGGCCCAGCCCGCTCCTAACCACGACTGTGTCAGAAACAGAGAATCCTGCTATTTAAGTCTTTGGGTAAATAAAGAGACTCTATGGCCCTTGTGGAGCCCTGCCTGGCGTTTGGGGGGGGGTGGTGGGGTGTCTGGGAATCCCGGTGAGCTGCGGCATTCCAGGGCATGGGGGTCCTGTGGTGGACGGGGGTACCCCGAGTGGAGTCCCTGGGATGGGGGTCCCTGCGGCTGAGCGCGGGGGTCTATGGGGCTGAGGGTGGGGCACTAGGACGCGTGTGCGGCCACCACGTGGCTCCGGCCGTTCCCTCCCGTTTCATGAATGGAGCCCCAGCGCCCCGCGCGGCCTGCAGGCCCCGCCCCTTTCTCGTCCTCCCGGCCAATGGGAGCGGGCGGGCGGGAGCTGTTGTGTCACGTGGAGCCTCCGGTGTAGTGCTGGCGGCACCGCCTCCCCGAGCCGCGGCGGGCGGTTTATAACGCTGGTTTCCGCGCCCGCCCGCGTTCCCCCCGCGCCCCCCCTCCCAGCCGCGGCTGGGGCCATGCCGCTGGTTCGCCACCGCAAAGTGCTCATCCTGGGGTACCGCGCCGTGGGTCAGTGCGGGCCGGGGGGCGCGGGGCGGGCTGCACCCCCGGGGGGGCCCTGCTCCGGGTGGTGGGGAGCGGGGCTGCCCCCAGGGCACGGGGGTGCACCGCGGGGGGGGGCTGTAACGGGCTCCGTGAGTGCTTCCCGCAGCAGCGAGATCGGAGCACGGCGGGTCCCTGCCCCACGTTGGCGTTGTGAGGCTGTGCTTAGCCCAGACACCCCTCTCGGGAGCACCCCGACTCCCCCACCCCGTCCCCACCTCTGTGCTTGTCCCCCCCCCCGTCCAGGCAAAACCTCCCTGGCCCATCAGTTCCTGGAGGGGAAGTTCGTGGAGTGCTACGAGCCCACGGTGGAGAGCAGTAAGTGCCACACCGCGGAGGGGTCCCCCCCTTCCCGCTGCCCCCGTGGGGTCGCGGGTGGTGGGGACTGATGTGTCCCCACTTGTGGGCTGTGCCCCAAAGGGGGCTGAGGCACCCTCGGAGTGTGGGGACGAGGGAGAAGTGGTCCCAGGGAGCCCCGTTAACCTGGCGCCACCTCCGCAGCCTACAACAAGATGGTGGTGGTGGGCAAGGACGAGTTCCAGCTCCAGCTGGTGGACACGGCCGGGCAGGTAACGCTGAGAGATGGGGGGTCCGGGGGGTTCGGGGCTGCTGGACCCTGAGCCCCCGACCCTGGGCTCTGCCCTCCCTAGGACGAGTACAGCATCCTGCCCCACTCCTTCATCATCGGCATCCACGGCTACGTCCTGGTGTACTCGGTGACGTCCCTGCGGAGGTGAGGGGAGGACACGCACCACTTCGCGGTGGGGGGGGAAACAACACTGGTGGGGGGCAGTGCCTGGCTCTCCCCATCTTCTCCGCAGCTTTCAGGTGGTGAAGACCCTTCACAACAAGCTCTATGAGAGCCGGGGGAAGACGCGGTACGTGCTGCCCCTCCTGGGGTGGGGGGGGGTCCAGGCTGGGCCGGCCCCTTACCCTCCCTGTTACCGCAGTATGCCCGTGGTGCTGGTGGGGAACAAGGCAGACCTGTCCCTGCAGAGGTAAGTGGGGGGTGTGGGAGTCCTGTCCCCCTTCCCTAAGGAGCCGGTGCCATCCCACCCGCCCTCTGCCGTGTCAGCCGCCGGGAGGTGAAGACAGATGAAGGGAAGAAGCTGGCGGAGTCCTGGGGGGCAATATTCCTCGAGTCCTCGGCCAAGGAGAGCCAGGTCTGGGGCAGGGGAGGCCGTGCCCGCACCCGGGGCTGGGTCCCCGCAGCGCTGGGGCTGATGCGTCCCCTCGTCCCCAGGTGACCCACGGCATCTTCATGAAGATCATCGAGGAGATCGACCGAGTGGACAACGCCTACAGCACATCCACCGGCTGCCGCCTGATGTGACCCCCCCGTGGGACCTTCCCCCCTACCACGGCACAAGGGCTCTGGGGCCACCTCGTCTCACTTTGCACTGTGGGACCCCTCACTTTGCACAGACTCTGGGGTGCACGAAGGGCTGGGTGTGGGGCAGGGGTCCACATCCCCCCATGCACTGGGCACCGGGTGACTGCGGGTGCTGCCCCGGCGTGGGGCTGCGGGCCGGTCCTGCCGCGCTCGGGGCACTCGCGGCTGCGGGGCTGGAACAATTAAACTTTGTTTTGGCTGTGACCCCCCCTCCGAAGCTGAGTTGGAGGGGGGCTGCTTCCCCAGGGGTGCAGGGGGTGAGGGAGCATATGGGGACCCCCCAGCACCCAAGCATTGGGCCTGAATGGGGCTCAGCATCCCCCTCGGGGGGGGGGGCTCTGCGGCTCTGTACCCCCAACCCGCAGCGTAGGCTGGGGGTGGGGGGTCTGCGGTTCCCACGTGGCAAGGGTTCCCACCCAGCCAGGCCAATTCCTGCCACTTGATGATGGGGGACGAGGAGGTGCCAAGGGGGTATTGGAGTGCAGGCGAGGGGGGTCCTGCACCCCCAAAGCGCCCCCCCCAGCCCCAGAGCTGCCTTTCCGAACCCCGTAGCTGCCCTCGGTGCCCACCCCGGGGCAGCAGGGTACCGAGTGGGCCCGGGTCCTCCCTCCCGCTGGGGGGCGCCCGTGGGGCTCCCCGTGTGCGTGGCCTCGGACGCCCGGTACCGGGAGGGGCTTAGGGCTGCCGGGGCGGGGGGGAGCAGAGCCCGAGAGCAGCACCGGTGTCACGGGACTCGGCCCCTCCCTCCGGCCCCGGTTCACAGGGGTGGGTGTGCTGGGGGGCGTGGCCTGTCCCGTGCCCGGTTCCGCCCCGCCGTGCCCACGTGCGCGCCGCTCGCCCCGGCGCCGCCGGGGTTAAACGTGGCGGAGGGATCCCTCCCTCCCGGCAGCGTGCGCTGCGGCCGTCGCCGTCACACACCCCCCCTTCCCCTCCGCGGCCGCGCAACTCCCGCCGCGCAACGTCTCCCTCCGCCCGAGCCCCCGCCGCTAAATAGTGCGGGCGCGGCGCCCCCCCCTCCCGCCTCTGCCTCGGCCGCGGGCCCCGGGGGCGCAGCGCGGCGGCCCCGGTGGGGCGGGCGGGGGCGGGCGGGGCGGGGCGGGGGGCGGGCGGCGGGACCTACTTTCCTCTGGAAATGGCCGCGCCGGGGAGCACCGTCCGCCCCGCGCCCCGAGGCCCGTCGGCGTAGGGCGGCCGCGGGGGTAAGCGCCGGGCGGGGGACGGGGGGCGGCCCCGAGGGGGCTCACGCGCGGTCGGGACCGGGGTCCAGCGGCCCCACAACGGGGGAGGCCCCGCGCTCGGCCCCGGGCCGCGCCGCCGCCGCCCGGCCAGGCCTCTCCGGGCCCGGAGCGCGGCCCCCGGCTCCCTTTGTGTCCGCTACCGGCGCCGGTATCGCCCGCGGAACCGGTGCGGCTCCAGCCTGAGCCCGAGGCCCGGCCCGGTCCCGCGCTGCGAGGTCCCGGGGCCCGGGTAGGCCGCGGCGGGCCGGGGCAGTGGGCATGGCTCGCTCGGCCCCCCGGGAGGGCCCGGTCGTTCCGGGAGCGGCGGGAGGCGGCGCGGGGGCTCCGGGGCGGGTGAGGGGCGTCCCGCTCGGTGCTGCAGCCCCCCGGGGGGGTGGGCAGGCCCGGCGGGGCCCCTCCACCGCCCCCCCCCTCCCCAGCCCCGGTGCACGTCGGAGCCCTTCCGGGGAGGGCGCAGCGAACCCGGGGAGGCCGTAACCTCCTCCCGGGATCGCCGGGGGCGGGGGTCTGCGGAGCGGCGGTGCTGGGACAGGGACCCCGCTCCGAGCGCGGGGGTCTGGGGGCTGCCCCATTTGTGATGTTCTGGGATGGGGGGGGCACGGTCCCCCCGGTGCTGCCCGGTTTGGGGTCTCCTTTGCCGTGTTTTGGGGTGTACGTGAAGGCCCGGTGGGTCAGTGCTTGGGGGTGACCCCCCCTTGCACCCCTTTTGGGACCGTGTGGGGAAACTGAGCCAGGGGCTGCTGCTGGGGGGGGTGTCCCGGGCACCCTCATTCATCCTGCACCCCAAGTCCTGCTGTGGGAGGAGCAGGGCTGTCCTGAATGTGCCCCCTCGGAGCTGCCATGGGGGGGGTCCCCGTGGCACCCTGGGGGCTGGTGCCCCATGGAACCTTCCCCGTGGGTTTAATCGGGGTCATGCGGTTCCCGTGCAGCCTCAGTGGGGGAACTGTGGGCTATGGGGGGGACTTGGGGGGCTGGAGAGGTGGGGGGGGTGCAGGGTCCCCCATAGAGCCCATGGTCTGCATAGGGAGCGATGCTTCTGCCTCACTGAGAGTCCCACATTCGGTGAGGGCCTGCCCTGTCCCTTGTGTGGGGGGTCCCTGATGGCTCTGCCCCCCCCTGCAGCCGCGGCCCCCCCCCGAGGGACGCCGGAGGCAGAATGGACGAGCAGCAGCCGCCCAGTGAGGAGAAGGACGTGGCCGCGCCAGGTGAGTGCGGGCTGGGAATGGGGGTGCTGGGGGGAGGTTTGGTGCCGTGTCCCCCACCACAGGCGCTGATGCCTGCTCCCCCCCAGCCGATGGGGCCGTGGCTGCGGAGGAGATGGGCAGCGCCGAGGGGGACCCCCTGAAACCCCCCGAAGGAGCCTCCGCGGGGCCGGAGCCCGAGGGCACGGAGAGCACAGACACGCAGGGACCGCCCCAGGCCAGCAGGTGAGGGGGGGGGTCAGGGGGTGACACGGAGCTGAGGGGGGGTCCCAGTGCTCCTCACCCACCCCCTGTGCTCACCTCTCGCAGCCCTCCCCTGCGCCGCTGCGCCCTCTGCAACTGTGGGGCCTGGAGCCCGCACGGGCAGCAGGAGCTGCAGCGCTTTGAGCCTGCACCGGACTGGCGCGAGCGGCTGGGGGGGCACGAGCCCCCCGAGGGGCTTGAACAGGGACCCCCGGAGCTGGAGCCAGAGCCGCTGGGGGATGACCCGGCCCAGGTCGGCTTCTCGGAGGGGGTGACGCTGGCACAGCTCTTTGAGCCCACAGGTGAGCATGGCTGCAGTGCCAGTGTCCCCATCCCACTGCTCCCTACATCCCCATCCCATCACCCCAGTGTCCCCATCCCACTGTTCCTGATGTCCTCATCCCATCACCCCAGTGTCCCCATCCCACTGTTCCTGATGTCCTCATCCCATCACCCCAGTGTCCCCATCCCACTGTTCCTTATGTCCTCATCCCATCACCCCAGTGTCCCCATCCCACTGTTCCTGATGTCCTCATCCCATCACCCCAGTGTCCCCATCCCACTGTTCCTTATGTCCTCATCCCATCACCCCAGTGTCCCCATCCCACTGTTCCTTATGTCCTCATCCCATCATCCCAGTGTCCTCATCCCACTGCTCCCTACATCCCCATCCCACTGTTCCTTATGTCCTCATCCCATCATCCCAGTGTCCTCATCCCACTGCTCCCTACATCCCCATTCCACTGTTCCTTATGTCCTCATCCCATCATCCCAGTGTCCTCATCCCACTGCTCCCTACATCCCCATTGTTTGTTTTTGTGTTTTGTTTTTGTTTTTGTTTTTGTGTTTGTTTTCCCACTGTTCCTTATGTCCTCATCCCATCATCCCAGTGTCCTCATCCCACTGCTCCCTACATCCCCATCCCATCACCCCAGTGTCCCCATCCCACTGCTCCCTACGTCCCGATCCCACTGTTCCTTATGTCCTCATCCCGTCATCCCAGTGTCCTCATCCCACTGCTCCCTACATCCCCATCCTATCATTCCCAGTGTCCCCGTCCCGCTCTCCCCATGTCCCATGCCCGGTGCTGACCCCAGCTTCCCGCAGGGCACTGCTGGGTGCACCGCTGCTGCGCAGCCTGGGCGTGCAGTGCGGAGCAGGAGCCGGGAGCTGTGGACAGAGCTG
Source organism: Neopsephotus bourkii (assembly GCF_033783945.1). NCBI lineage: Eukaryota > Metazoa > Chordata > Aves > Psittaciformes > Psittacidae > Neopsephotus > Neopsephotus bourkii. The sequence continues at coordinate 147,958 of NW_026901551.1, forward strand.
TTTTCTCAGGGATCTCACAGGTACCCGGCCCCGGGGCGGGGGGGGGGCACCGGTGGGGGCTCCCCTGGCCCCAGTGGTGACCCCCCCCGGGGCTCTGTGCCCGCAGCAATGTGAACACTGCCGCCGGTGGGGGGCCACCATCCCGTGCCGGGCCAGTGCCTGCCACCGCCGCTACCACTTCCCCTGCGCCGCCGCCAGCGGCTGCTTCCAGTCCTTGGAGACCCTGCGGCTCCTGTGTCCTGAGCACGTGGCTGAGGCAGTGCAGATGGGTGCGTGTGGGGCTGGTGCCCCCCCCCCCAGCACTGGGGGTGTCCTGGGGGCCGGAGCCCGGTGTGGGGTGCCCCTGACCCCCCCTTGTCTCTGTGCAGAGGACGTGCGGTGCCCGGTGTGCACGGGGCCGGGGGACCTGCGGGACCTGGTGCTCTGCACCGGCTGCGGGCAGCACTACCACGGGCGCTGCCTGGACGTCACCCTCAGCCCCAGCAAGCGCTCGGGGTGGCAGTGCCCCCAGTGCAGAGTGTGCCAGGCCTGCAGGTGAGCCCCGTCCCCATGGACACCCACAGCGAGGGGTGCATGGGGGGGGGTCACCACCTTCACACCCTCTGCACCCCGCAGGCAGCGCGGTGACGCCTCCAAGCTGCTGGTGTGTGAGGGCTGTGACAGGGGCTGCCACACGTCCTGCATGGAGCCGGCTGATGAGGGGCCCCCCCCCGCCTCCTGGAAGTGCATGGTGGGGCCTGGTTTCACCATGGGGGGCTCAGGGGGTGCTGTTGCCCCCCCGCCCCCCATAACAGCTCTCTGTTTATCCCCCCCAGAGCTGCTGGGTGTGCTCGGAGTGCGGGCGGCGGGAGCCCGGCTCCCGCTGGTGCTGGCGCTTCTCAGTGTGCGAGAGCTGCCACCAGCACCGAGCCGCCAGCGGGGCCCCAGGGACCGCACCGGAGCCCCCCGCCCTGACGTGAGTGTGCATGGGGGGTGCTGGGGCTGGGGGGGCTGGGCCCTGCACCCCTCACCTTGTGCCCCCCATGCAGGTTGGTGTCTCCCCAGCGCACTGCGGTGACGGATGTGCCTGGCCCTACCCCTGAGCCAGAGCCTGTGGGGTGCAGTGAGGAGGCCCAGGCAGGGGGGGACCCCAAAGAGGGACCCCCAGGTGATGGCGGGTCCCCTCCTGGCGAGCTGACCCCTGTGGAGGTGCCCCCCGATGAACTGCCCCCTGATGAGCCCCCCCCGGACGTGCAGCCCCCCCCGGACGTGCAGCCCCCCCCGGACGTGCAGCCCCCCCCGGACGTGCAGCCCCCTGAGGAGCTCCCTCCTCTTGGGCTGCCCCCCAGTGAGCCACCCCCTGAGGAGCTGCCCCTTGAGCAACCAGCCCTTGATGAGGCCCCCGTTGACAGACCCCCCCTGGAGGAGCTGCCCCCCCGTGAACCACCCCCCAATGAGCCTCCCATTGAGCTGCCCCCCGAAATGCCCCCTGAAATACCCCCTTTGGACGAGTTCCCGCCCAGAGCCCCACTCTTGGACGAGCTGCCCCCTGACATCCCCGCCCTGGATGAGCTGCCCCCTGCTCAATCCCTGCTTGAGGAGTCCCCCCCCGAGGAGCTGCTCCCTGAGAAACCTCTTGAGAAGATTCCCTCTCATGAAACCCTCCTTGAGGAGCCCCCCCCCGGTGAGCTGCCCCCCAACACCCCCTCCCCTGAGGATCCTCCCCCTGCTGAGCTGCCCCCCGAAGAGCCGCTGCCCAGTGAGGAGCTGCCCCCCGAGGAGGACCCAGCGCCCCCAGGTAAGCGGGGGGCCTTGTTCTGCCCCCCCCCCCTTTGCCTTCTTTTGTCTCCCGTGGGTGCGGGGGTCACTCAACCGACCCACCTTCATTGCGGCCTGCTGGGGTGTGCCTGGGGGGCAATGGTGGCACAGGGGGTGGTGGGGCCCCCCCTCACCCCAACCACACCCCGCAGGTCTCCTCCCCGAGGTGCCTGTGGCAGAGGAGGCTCCGGTGCTGGCCCGGGAGGTGCCCCCTGAGGAGGAGATGGAGCTGGAGCCGGAGCTGCTGCAGCCCCCGGAGCCAGCCCCCCTGCTGCCGGCTCCCCCCGGTGGGTTTGGGGGTGCACTGGGGGGGGGGGGCTCTGGCTGGGGTCTTCTCTAACCCCTCTTTGCCCCCCCAGATCTCCGCGCCATCTCACCCCCCCCCCCTGCAGACCCCTCCCCTGCTGCCAATAAGGATGAGGAGCCCGAGCCCCCAGCACTGCCCGAGCCCCCCAGCAGCCCCCCGGCCATGGAGACTGAGCCCCCTGGCTCCCCACCGCCCCCCCTGGGCTCCCCTGCCTGTGCCCCGGCCCCCACTGAGCCCCCTGAGGACGAGGAGATGGAGACGGGCGGTGGGGGGGGGGTGTCTCCAGGCAGCACCCCCGGGGACCCCCCTGGGAGCAGCCCAGCCCCGGAGCTGGGGCCCTACCCCGGGCTGGCTGAGGAGGAGGAGGAGGAGGAGGAGGAAGCCCCGAGGCTGGAGCGGGAGGGCACCAGCGGCAGCTCCCCCCCGCTGAGCGAGGAGGAGGCGCTGGAGGAAGGCCGGGCCCGGGGAGACCCCGAGGCCAAGGGCTCCCCCTTGCTCCTGGAGCCAGAGGAACTGCAGCCCGAGACCCCCATGGAGGTGTGCACGGCCGGGGCCAAGCTGGACCGCGGGGACGAGGGCGGTGCCGAGCCCCCCACCCTGCGCCCGCGCCCCGACATCCTCAATGAGATCTCCAACCTGAGCCAGGGCGACACAAGCAGCAGCTTCCCCGGCTCCGAGCCGCTGCTGGGCTCCCCGGACCCCGAGGGAGCCGGGTCCCTGTCCCTGGAGCTGGGCCCGGCCTCGGCCGACGCCAGCCTGCAGAAGGAGGATGCGGGGTCGCTGCCGCTGGGCGCTGAGACCGATGATTCACTGCTCTTCGAGCCCGCAGCCAAAGGGGATGGGGACAAGAGCCGGCGCCGCAGCTCCCCAGGGCGCTCCCGTGTCAAGCAGGTACGGGGGGGGGGGCACCAAGCACCCACTGTGAGCCCTGAGCCTGCCCACGCTGCAATGGGGGCAGGATTGGGCCCTGCGGTGGGGTCCGGTGGCTCTAACAGCCCCTCTCCCCTTGGCCCTAGGGTCGCAGCAGCAGCTTCCCCGGGAGGAGGCGACCCCGAGGTGGGTCCCATGGGGCCCGGGGCCGTGGCCGTGCTCGCCTGAAGTCAACCACATCGTCTGTTGACACCTTAGCAGTAAGGATGGGTGCTGGGTACCTCGGGCTGTTGGGTGGCCGGGCTGGGAGCTGAGCTCCCTCGTCCCTTTCCCAACCATGCCAGGGCTTAGGAAAAGCCTTGGCAACCCCAGGGTTAGATGGGGAGGGAGGAAAGTATGTGACTGCTTGCTGTGCTGCAGCGATGTGCTGTGGGGCTGGAGGTTCACCCTACAGGCGTAGGACTGGTGGGCTGCGCAGTATGATCCTGCGCCCCCCAATGGGCATGGAAGGATCTGTGGTTGGGGATGCTGAGCTCCCTGCTCTGTCCCCAGCTCGCCGACGTGGAGAGCTCGCCCAGCAAGGAGGAGGATGAAGACGATGATGACACGATGCAGAACACAGTCGTCCTCTTCTCCAACACCGACAAGTTCGTGCTCATGCAGGTACTGGGGCGCTGTGGGACAGATGGAGGGATGGGATGGGACAGACGCTCCCTGCCTGGCTCCCCTCATGGTCCCTTTCCCACAGGACATGTGTGTGGTGTGCGGCAGCTTCGGGCGTGGGGCCGAGGGGCACCTCCTCGCCTGCTCCCAGTGCTCCCAGTGCTATCACCCCTACTGCGTCAACAGCAAGGTGAGGGCAACCGGACCCCCCTGGTACCCCTCAGCCCCACGCTGGACTGATGGGACTGTGCTGTGCCCCATGGGGATCCACGCAGCTGAGCCATGGTCATGGTCATGGCCACGTGGCTTTGGGCTGTCCCCCATGGCCGTGCTGTGCTCTGAGTCCTCCCATGGCCATCCCTGGCTCATGTTGCCCCCCGTCCCCGTGCCCAGATCACGAAGGTGATGCTGCTGAAGGGCTGGCGCTGTGTGGAGTGCATTGTGTGTGAGGTGTGTGGCAAAGCCTCCGACCCCTCGCGCCTGCTGCTCTGCGACGACTGCGACATCAGCTACCACACGTACTGCCTGGACCCGCCGCTGCAGACCGTGCCCAAGGGGGGCTGGAAGTGCAAGTGGTGCGTGGCCGGGCACCGGGGGAGCCTCGGGGGGGTGGGGGGGTTAGAGCTGGTGTTGACCCCCTGTGTCGGCCCTCAGGTGTGTGTGCTGCGTGCAGTGTGGGGCAGCGTCCCCCGGCTTCCACTGCGAGTGGCAGAACAACTACACCCACTGCGCGCCCTGCGCCAGCCTCGTCGTCTGCCCCTTCTGCCGCCAGAAGTACGTGGAGGACGATCTGCTCATCCAGTGCCGCCACTGCGACCGGTGAGAGGGGGGCTCGGCATGGGGTGGAGTCTGCATGGGGTGACACTGATGGGGGTCCCTGCTTTGCCTGCAGGTGGCTGCATGCGGCCTGTGACAGCCTCTTCACCGAGGAGGAGGTGGAGCAGGCTGCAGATGAAGGCTTCGACTGCAGCGCCTGCCAGCCCTATGTGGTCAAACCGGCCGGTGAGTGGCCAGGGTGGGGAGCATGTGGGGGGTGTAGGGGCAGGACAGGATTAGGGTTAGGGTTAGGTAATGGGTTTAACCTGCTAGAGGGGAGTTTGAGATAGGGTCTTAGGAGGAAGTTCTTCACCATGAGGCCGGTGGGACACTGGGGTGGGTTGAATGGAGAAGGTTTGGATGCCGCATCCCTGGCAGTGTTCAAGACTAGGCTGGAGCAACCTGCTCTAGTGGGAATTGTCCCTGCCTGTGGAACTAGATCAGCTTCAAGTCATTCGTAACCCAGACGGGGTTGGGATTCTGTGACATCAGGGGCTCACCTCCCCTCTGCTTTTCCCTCTGCAGCACCCACATCTCCCACAGAGGCTGCCTCGGTCAAGGCGAAGGAACCAGGTACGTGCGATGCAGTTCTTGGTGCCATTCCCATTGCCACGCACCCGGCGCTGGTTTTCACCCCCAAACCTGGCTCCTGTCCCCTCAGAGCCGCAGTATTTCCGCTTCGAGGGTGTGTGGCTGACAGAGACAGGCATGGCCGTGCTGCGCAACCTCTCCCTGTCCCCCCTGCACAAGCGGCGCCAGCGCAAGGGCCGCCCGGGCACCCTCAACGGCGACGGGGGCCTGGAGGGGAGCGACTCCCTGGGCCCCGATGACAAGAAGGACGGAGACCTGGATGCTGAGGAGCTGCTCAAGGCGGAAGGTGGGTGTTGGCAGCAGGGTGAGGTGGGGGGGGGCTCTGGACCCCGTTAATGTGTCCCTTGTTCTACCTCGGCAGTGGGTGTTGAGCACATGGAGTGTGAGATCAAGCTGGAGGCTGCGGCCAGCCCTGACCGTGACACTGGGGCCGATGTGGACTCGGGGAAGGGGCTGGAGGACCCGGAGGAGTGCAAGAAGAGGAAACGCAAGCCCTATCGGCCGGGTGAGTGCTGCCCCTGGAGCCAGGATCGCCCTCTGAGCCCCCTGGGGCCCATCCTCACGTCCTTATTCTGTGCCCTGACCCATCCCCATCACCTCTGCCTCTGCCCCCCAGGCATCGGCGGGTTCATGGTGCGGCAGCGCAAGTCCCACACGCGCCTCAAGAAGGTCTCGGCGGTGTTGGCTGAAGTGGGGCGTGAGGGGCTGAGCACCGAGGGGCACCCAGAGGATGGTAGGGCCTGGGGACACCCCTGATCCCTTCCCAGGGGTGCTGCTGCTGCCCTGCCGCTGGAGCAGCCCTGTACTGGGTGTGGGGAAGGTGTTAACAGTGGCTGTTGCAGGGGCTTCGGCTGACCTCCCGGCTGAGGGTAGCCTGGACCCGGGCTCGGGAGAGGGGGACGAGAAGAAGAAGCGCCGGGGAAGGAAGAAGAGCAAGTTGGAGGACATGTTCCCCCCGTACCTGCAGGTGGGGTGGATGGGGGGACATGGGGGTGGCTTTGGGGCAGGGCTGGAGGAGGCTTCGGGACGCACGGGGTGGGATGGATGGAGGCGTTTACACCATTCCCATTGGAGCAGGAGGCGTTCTTCGGGAAGGCGCTGATGGACCTGAGCCGCCGGGCGCTGCTGGCAGCAGGGGGTGTGGGGGACAGCGCTGCGCGCCCCTCCCTGGGCCAGGGCGCCCCCCGACACAAGGGGGACCCCAGCCTGGTTGGGGCACTGCAGGGAGCCCCCCACGACAGGAGGGAGCCTCCAGTGCACCCCCGAGGTGAGTGTGGGTCCCCATGGGCACAGCGGGTGGTTGGGGGTCCCTGTGTCACGCCTGCCCCACTGAGCTCTGCTGCCCCACTGATGTCTGGTGCCCCATAGGGGACGACAGCACTGACGGCAGCGCTGCGGCTCCCGATGATGAGGGCAAGGACGAGGCGAAGGGCGAGGACTTGGGTGAGCCCGCGGGACCCAAACCGCGTCCTCGCGGCCGCCTGTAGGGGGCGGTAGAGAGCGCCTGCCATCATAGAGACGGGGCTGCTGTGTGGTTGAGGGCGCTCTAGCCTGGGTGGGACAAGGGAGGGGAAACTCGATGGTGTCCCTCGGGGACCTCATGGCGCTGGTGGTCATAGAGGCGGCGCTCGGCGTGGCCCGGGTGGATGGGAACGCTCCTGTCCCCCTGGTGGACGGGAGGACTCCTCTTGCCAGGGGCTGAGAGCAGAGGAGGGTCCTGGGGTGCTGAGGGCATCCCCAGCATCTGCTGGTTCCTCCCTGCAGGCGCTGATGAGTCGAAGGACTCCCCGGACCCGGGGGACACGGAGAAGCCAGCGACCCCCGGGGAGGGCGCGCTCAGCTCCGACCTGGACAAGATCCCTACGGAAGGTGAGGAGCCCCCGTGCCCATCATCACCTCCTCCGCCTCCCATCACTGTGAGCCCGGCCCCATGGCACAGCTCCGCTCTTCTGCCCTTGCAGAGCTGCCCAAGATGGAGAGCAAGGACGTGCAGCAGCTCTTCAAGGACGTGCTGGGCTCGGCGGAGCGCGGGGAGCAGCCCCTCAACTGCGTGGCTGCTGCGATGGAGAGTGGAGGTGCGGGGCAGGAGCCCGGCCGGGCACAGCGCCCCTTCCTGCAGGGAGATCTCCAGCTGGTGGGGCAGGGTGGGTGAAGGGGGAGTTCTGGGGGGCTTCCCTGTTGCTGGGGGGGTGAATGTTTTGGGGGGGTCTTGCACTGTCTGAGGGCTGTGACCCCTCTCCCTTCACAGGGAGTGTTTCCCTGGGCTCTCTCTCTGGGTCCGTGTCCCTGGATTCATACCCGGGCGTCTGCCAGTCCCCGTTCCTCGACAGCAGGTATGCGTGGAGCCGGGGCCGGGCGCAGGGCAGTCGGTGGGGACCCCTTTGTTCCAGCCCATGACCCTCCCCTCTCTATGCAGGGAGCGAAGCGGCTTCTTCAGCCCCGACCACTGTGAGCCCGAGAGCCCCTGGGCCAGCAGCTCAGCCGCCACCACCCCCTCGACACCCACAACACCCACCACGGAGGGCGAGGGGGACGGCTTGTCCTACAACCAGCGCAGCCTCCAGCGCTGGGAGAAGGACGAGGAGCTGGGCGAGCTCTCCACCATCTCGCCCGTGCTCTACGCCAACATGAACTTCCCCAACCTCAAGCAGGATTATCCAGGTAGGGCTCTGGGGGGGCTGTCCTGTTCCCTGCTCCAAGGAGATCTTACCTGCGGTGGTGATGGGAGGCACGCAGGGGATGTGGGTCAGGCAGGGGCTAACGTCCCTCTTCTCTCTCTCTGCTCCTACCGGCCTCCCAGACTGGTCGAGCCGCTGCAAACAGATCATGAAGCTCTGGAGGAAGGTCCCTGCCACAGACAAAGCCCCGTATTTGGTGAGTGCTGGGGGCAGCAGTGCTGGGGCTGGGGGGGGGCTGGGGCGCCGGGGGGCTGGGAGTCAGCTCCTTCGTATTTTTGTTAGCAAAAGGCCAAAGATAACCGGGCGGCTCATCGCATCAACAAGGTGCAGAAGGTACGTGGGGGAGCGCGGAGGTGCCCGGCGGCCCCGGGGGTGTCCCATAGCCCCCCATCAGCCCCATAGCCCCCCATTAAGCCCCGTGCCCCCCCCTGATGGCCCGGCTCTCTCTGCAGCAGGCTGAGAGCCAGATCAACAAGCAGACCAAAGGGGAGGGACTGCGCAAGCCGGAGCGGCCCTCGCTGCACCTGCGGATCCCGGTGCCGCCGGGGACGCAGCCTGTCTACATCGGCAGCCCCCCCCCCGGTGCCGGCGAGGGCTTCCTGAAGCCCCCCCTGGGGGCCGGAGCGGGGCCGGAGTCTCCCAGCGAGCTCTTCCTGAAGCTGCCCCCCCAGTCCCCTGCCCAAGTGCCTTCGCATGAGCCCTACAGCGCAGCCCCTGCCTACGCGCTGGAGCCGCGCTTCCCCTCGCCCCTGGGCCAGAGCCCCACTGCGGGTGCTGCCTTCCAGCCCTTCTCCAGCCAGCCCCAGCCCCAGCCCCGCTCCGGGCCCCCCGACTTCCACCCCACACCGCCTGGCACCCCCCGGCACCAGCCCGGCACCCCCGACCCTTTCCTCAAGCCCCGGTGCCCCTCCTTGGACAACCTCTCGGTGCCGGGGAGCCCCGGGGCACGGCCCCCCGAGGCCCTGCTCTCTCCTCTCCCTTCCGGTGAGCAGAAGAAGGGGCTGGAAGTGAAGAAAGAGGAAGGGGGGGGCCTGGGGGTCTGCTCCCCCGGCTATGCCCCCCCCATGGGCTATGGGGACTCCCCGGGAGGCCCCCACCTCTCTGCGGTGGAGCTGAAGGGAGCCGATGTCTTCAAAGCCCCCATGACCCCGCGGGTGCCACAGGTGGAGCCGCAGAGCCCGGGGCTGGGGCACCGGCCCCCAGACCCCCACCCGCTGGCCCCTTCCCCCCCATCCCACCCCGAGCACTACCGGCAGTCGCCCTACCTGGACCCCTACGCGCAGCCCCCGCTGACGCCGCGCCTGCAGCCCCCCGATGCCTGCTGCGCCCTCCCAGCCCGTTCCCTGCCCTCAGAGCCCTTCTCCCGTGTCCCCGCCAGCCCCCAGTCCCAGTCCAGCTCCCAGTCCCCACTCACCCCCCGGCCCCTCTCCAATGAAGCCTTTTGCCAGTCCCCCGTCACGCCCCGCTTCCAGTCCCCAGACCCCTATTCCCAGCCGCCCTCCCGGCCCCAGTCCCGTGATCCCTTCACCCCCTTGCACAAGCCCCCCCGGCCCCAGATGCCAGAGCCGGGCTTCAAGGCAGTGGCAGCGGCCGGGGGGGGGTTTGGGGGCACCCCTGCCGGGGACCCCCATTCCAAGGCACCGGCTGGGCAGCAGCCGCCCTTCGCCCGCTCCCCCGGCGCCAGCGTCTTCACTGGGGGGCAGCCCCCCATGCGCTTCACCTTCCCGCCGGCCGTGCCAGAGCCGCTCAAGGGCTCCCCGTCCCACCAGCCCCACGGGATCAACAGCCATTACGTCCCCAGCAAGCCGCAGAGCTCGGCCTACTCCTCATCCCCCGGGTTCCACCAAGCCGGGAGCCCTCTGGGGCCAGGCACCACGGGCACCGACACCTACAGCCTGTCCCCGCTCCGGCCGCCCTCGGTGCTACCGCAGCAGCCCCTGGCCGCCCCACAGCAGCAGCAGGACCCCTCTGTCCCCTTCCTGCCCCGAGCCGCACTGGGGCCAGGGGGTGACAAGAGGGAGGAGGCAGCCGTGGGGCTCTCGGCACCCCAAAACCGGGACCTGGCGGAGCTGCCCCCCAGCCAGGATGGGCCTCTCGGCACCATGAGCCAGTCGGAGCTGGAGAAGCAGCGGCAGGTAAGGGCTGGGCTGGGGATGTGAGGGGGGAACCGGGGCCCTTGTGGTGGGGTTGAGGGTCCGGTGTCTGTGCTCTGGGTCCTGACTCTGTGTCCCAGCGCCAGCGGCTCCGGGAGCTGCTCATCCGGCAGCAGATCCAGCGGAACAGCCTGCGGCAGGAGAAGGAGAGCGCAGCGGCGGCGGCAGCCACGGCCTCCCCGGCAGCTTGGGCACCCGAGGCCGGCAGCCAGGCCTTCGAGCTGAGCCGCGCCATGGCCCCGTACCCAGCGGCACAGGTAGAGCGTGGGGCACGGCTCTGCTGGGAGCCCGCGGGGGGTGCAGCGGTGATGCTGAGGCTTTGTCTCCCATCCCAGGACAAGAGCCTGCTGGGGACCATGGCCACAGGCGCCGGGAAGCTGCCTGGCTCCGTCATGGTGCCGGCAGCATTCACACAGGATGATCGGCTGTCGCGGCCCCCACCGGCGGCCACACCGTCTGCTATGGACATCAATGGGAGGTGAGTGCCCTACGGCAGGTTGGGCACCAGCAGGGCTTCACCCCAACCCTTCCCCGTGGGGAGCACCACAGAGGCTGTGGTTTCACTGGGAGCTCATGGTGCTGCCTGTGGCAGTGCCGATGGATCCCAATGCCGCCGTCACGGTGTCTTGCAGGGCAGCGGTGGGGCCCCCTCAAGCCTTCTACCCCCGCGGGGTGTTCCCGGCGCCATCCCCGCAGCAGCACCTGTGGCAGCAGCAGCAGCAGCAGCAGGCGGCAGCCGCCGCGGCCCTGCGCCTCCCGGTCACATCCCGCTTCGCCCCGCCCGGCGCTGTCAGCGCTGTGGGCAGCCTGGGCACCCGCGATGCGGTGCCCGCTGCGCCCACCGCCATGGGTGCTCCGTTCATCGAGCTGCGCCACAACGCGCAGAAGGGACCCGGGGGGGTCCTGGGCTCCCCCTTCCCGCAGCCGCCGCGGCCGCGCTTCTTCCTGCCCGGGGAGGAGAGCACGGCACCGGGGCTCTGCGCCCCCGTCATGCCCATGCAGCCGCTGCCGGTGCTGCAGCCGCAGAAGGTGCCGGTGCTGCTGCCGCCCGCATCGCCGCAGGGAGCCGAGATGAGCAACAGCCACCACCAGCCCCACGGCAAAGCGGCCGCGCCGCTGCCAGGCCCCAGCATGGAGCTGCCGCACGTCCCCCTGCGCCCGCTGTCCTCAGGCTCTGCCCTGCGCCCCGATGCTCCCAAGGATGCTCCCGCAGCCGAGCCTGCGCTGGCTCCGGCCCCCGGGAAGAGCCACCTGAGCCTGGAGGGGGGGCGCCTGCCCTGCGAGGTGCCAGTGGAGCCCGATCTCGACGATGACTTCGGTTCCCACAAAGACCTGGAAGATGACGATGATTTGGCCAACCTGAGCCTGGATCCGGATGTGGCCAAGGGGGATGATGACTTGGACAACCTGGACAGCCTGGAAACAGCGGATCCCCACCTGGATGACCTGCTGAACGGGGATGAGTTCGACCTCCTGGCCTACACCGACCCCGAGCTGGACACGGGTGATAAGAAGGACATCTTCAACGAGCATCTGCGCCTGGTCGAGTCGGCCAATGAGAAAGCCGAGCGCGAAGCCCAGCTGAAGACAGAGCCACCAGCTCCCAGCTTGAAGCTCCCTGACCCCGGGGATGGCAAAGACTCAGCTGCATCTGTGGAGGACCAGGAGGTGCCCAAGGAAGGGCTGATGGGCTCTGGGGTTGGCCTGGGCTCTGCTCCTTGCCCTGCGGACACCGCGGAGGTGAAGGTGGGTTCGCTGCCCTCTGACATCAAGCCCAAGCTGGAGGACGGATGCCTCAAGACCTCTCCCTGTCAGTTCACTGCCGGCGGCCCCGAGCGGCTCCCGGTCAAGTCGGAAGCGCTGCAGGGCACAGACAAGATCTCTGCCTCGCTGGGGCTGAGCCTCAAGCCCAGCCAGAGCCTCCTGAGCCCTGGTGCTGGCCCGGCCCGCCTCGGCTTGACCCATTTCCCGAGCAGCGGCCACGCTGCGGTCCCTGTGCCGGAGAAGGACCCGTACGGCAGCCGGGGGCTGGCTTCTGCCCCGCTGGGCCCCCAGGGCAACCCCTTGCTGGAGAAGTTCGAGCTGGACAGCGGGGCCCTGGGGCTGGGCAGCGCCCGGCACTCCCCGGCTGATGACCTGGACAAGATGGAGAGCTCGCTGGTGGCCAGTGAGCTGCCGCTGCTCATCGAGGACCTGCTGGAGCACGAGAAGAAGGAGCTGCAGAAGAAGCAGCAGATGTCAGCACAGCTGCCCCGGGGCACCCCGCACCTCCCGGGGCACCCCCTGCTGCACCCCGCACAGCCCCCCGAGGGGCAGCCCCCGCGCCTGGGCACCCCGCAGCCCCCGCTGCAGCTGGGGATGGTGGCCAGGCCCCCGCTGATGCCAGCGCAGCCGCCCCGGCTTGGTGCCCCGCAGCAGGGCCCGGCACTGGCCCCGCACATGGGCATGGCCCCCGCGCAGCCCCACATGTTGGCAGCCCCCCATGGCGTGCAGGTGGCCCTGGCGCCGCCACAGCAGCAGGGCCAGCAGCAAGTGCTGGTGCAGAAGCCCATGGCTGGGGTGCAGCCACCTGCCCTGGGCATGAAGCCCCCTCAGCTCGTCATGCAGCAGCAGTTGGCCAACAGCTTCTTCCCAGACACAGGTAGGGGCTGTGGGTGAGTGGTTGGGGGAGGCCCCTTTTGGGTGGATTTGGGGTTGGAAAGCACCTTAAGATCATCCAGTTCCAGCACTGGCATCTGGGCAGGGAAAACCTCACATGGGGCCATGTCACCCAAGGCTCTGTTCAACCTGGCATTGAACATTGCCAGGGATGGGGCAGCCCCAGCTTCATTCAGCCTGTTCCAGTGTCCCACCACCCTCACAGGGAAGAACTCCTGCCGTAAATCCAACCTGACCTTTCCCTGTTTCACTTTAAACCCCTCACTGTTTGTGGCAGACCTGGACAAATTTGCAGCCGAGGACATAATGGACCCCATTGCCAAGGCCAAGATGGTGGCACTGAAGGGCATCAAGAAGGTGATGGCTCAGGGCAGCATTGGGGTGGCCCCGGGCATGAACAGGTACGGAGCGTGGCAGACAGTGGGGCACACTCTGGGTGGGCACACAGTGCCTTGGGGCTCATCTCTCATCTCTGTCCCCCCCAAAGGCAACAGGTTTCTCTGCTGGCCCAGCGGCTCTCGGGGGGCCCATCTGTCTCTGAGATGCAGAATCACTTGCTGGCGGGGAGCGGACAAGTGAGTGGGGTGCCCGGGGTTGGTCCCTGCTTTGGGGCTCTGGCAGGAGCAGCACTGGGGACAGGCTCTGGTGTCCCCAGTGTCCCCAACCCTCCCCTCTCTGGCAGGAGCGGAGCGGCACAGACCCAGCCCAAGCGCGCCCCAACCCCCCCACCTTCGCGCAGGGCGTCATCAGTGAGTACTGCTCTGGGTAGCACTGCAGGGGCTCGGGAGCTGGGCTGGCTCCGGGGCTGCTCCCCTCTGACCTCAGCCCTTTCCCCGCTCCCACAGACGAGGCGGACCAGCGGCAGTACGAGGAGTGGCTGTTCCACACGCAGCAGCTCCTGCAGATGCAGCTGAAGGTGCTGGAGGAGCAGATCGGGGCGCACCGCAAGTCACGCAAAGCCCTGTGTGCCAAGCAGCGCACGGCCAAGAAAGCCGGGCGCGAGTTCCCTGAGGCCGATGCTGAGAAGCTGAAGCTGGTGACGGAGCAGCAGAGCAAGATCCAGAAGCAGCTGGACCAGGTAGGATCCTGAGTGGAGGTGGGCGCTGCCTCCCTGGTGCTACCCCCCCGCCATCCCCGGGGCTAACCCCGCGCCGTGCCCGGCAGGTTCGGAAGCAGCAGAAGGAGCACACCAACCTCATGGCCGAGTACCGCAACAAGCAGCAGCAGCACCAGCACCAGGCCTCAGCCGTGATGGCCCTGAGCCCCTCGCAGAGCCCCCGTCTCATGTCCAAGCTCCCCGGGCAGCTGCTCTCTGCGCACGGCGTCCAGCAGACCGTGGGGACCGTGGTGGGTGCGCAAGGCCTCGGCCAGCAGCCAGGGCAGCCAGGGGGGCTGCGCCTGCCCCAGGGCGGCGTGTCCATGGCCGTGCAGCAGGGCCTGTCCTTCATGGGCCAGCAAGGCGTGGGGAGCGCTCCAGTGCCCAGCACCTCCAACGCGTTCTTCGCCGGGAACCCCGCGCTGCGCGGGCTGGGCGCAGACGCCCGCCTCATGCAGGAGAGGCAGCTGCAGAGGATGCAGCTGGCCCAGAAGCTGCAGCAGCAGCAGAACATGCTGGGACAAGTGTCACTGCAACAGCAGCAGCAGCAGCAGCCGGGGCTGATGGGCCAGGCGTCACTGCAGCAGTCCGGTGTGATGGCACAAGCGTCAATGCAGCAGCAGGGCGTCATGGCACAGGCGTCCCTACAGCAGCCAGGAGTGATGGGACAGGCGGGCATGCAGCAGCAGAGCGTCGTGGGCCAGGTGTCAATGCAGCAAGCAGGTGTCATGGGACAGACCTCGATGCAGCCACAGGGCATGATGGCCCAGACGTCGATGCAACAAGCGGGTGTCATGGGACAAGCTTCAATGCAACAGCCGGGTGTGATGGCACAGACATCCCTGCAGCAGCCTGGCATCATGGGACAAGCATCCATGCAGCAGCCCGGCGTGATGGCACAGGCATCCGTGCAGCAGCCCAGCGTCATGGGACAAGCAGCCATGGTGGGGCAGCCCGGCCTGCTGGGCCAGCAGCAGCCCACCCCAGCCCCACAGCCGGGCACGGTGGGGCAGCCCATGGTGCCGAAGCAGCCGGGGCTGGTGGGCAGCCAGCAGAGCGTGTTGGTGCAGCAGCTCTCCCCACAACAGCAGCCGGGCTTGCTGGGCCACACGCAGGCAGCAGGGCTGCAGCACCAGCGCCAGGTCCTGCTGGCCCCACACCAGCAGCGGGTGCTGGGCTCGCCCCAAGTGGCCCCGCAGACTCCGGGGATGCTGAGCCACCGGCTCGTGCTGTCCCAGCAGCTGGGGCAGGCGCGGGCACTGCTGGCCCCGCAGCAGCAGCAGCAGCAGCAGAACTCGGGTCTCCTGGGGCTGGGCCAGGGGCAACCCTCGATCCAGCACTTTCCGCAGCACGGCACAGGGGCCCAGGCCCCCTCCGTGCTGCACCTGAGTCAGGGAATGCAGCCGGCCCCGGCGGCCCTGGCTGCGAAGGAGCAGCCCGGAGGGGTGGATGGCAGCGCCCTGCCCGCCGAGGGCAGCGAGAGCGGAGCGCAGCTGCACGGGGAGCAGCAGGGAGCCCTCAGCGAGCCCCCGGCCCCCAAGCACCAGGCTGAGCTGGGGCAGGGCCAGGGCCAGCAGCTCCTCTTGGCCTCGCCGCAGGCAGCGCTGCGGGCGGGCTCCGTGCAGCCGGGCTCCCTGCTCCCCGCACCCCTGCAGAGCCCCGGCGCTGCCCACCCCGAGCACGGGGACGCTGCTGGGGCGCTGGAGCCGCCGCTGGGCTGCGGGACGGGCCCGGCGCAGGGCTTGGTGCTGCCGCGAGCCCTGGAGCAGCCGGGCAAGGGGCAGCCGCGGCTCCAGAGCCCCGTGCAGCACAAAGCAGCGCCGGCAGCGGGCTCGGCTGCGCTGCCCTCGGGGCTGCTGGGGCAGGTGCCGGGGCCCATGATGGGGCAGATCCGGGCGCAGCTCCAGGGGGTCCTGGCCAAGAACCCGCAGCTGCGGCACTTGACGCCGCAGCAGCAGCAGCAGCTCCAGGCGCTCCTGGTGCAGCGGCACCAGCAGAACCTGATGCAGCAGAGCCAGGCGCTCCGGACCCCCGGCCCCTTCCCCGGGCAGGCCCCAGAATACGGCTCCACCGCCCGGCAGCCCCCCCGCCCGCCAGGGCCCCTGTTCCAGCCCCGGCCGGGTGCCCCAGCCGAGGCTCAGCCGGGCTTTGAGCAGGGCCGGGCGGTGCCAGGGCAGCCCCCCCAGCAGCCGCTGACGGAGCTGGTGCAGGCAGCGCTGGCTGCCCGCGGCCCCCAGCCCGGCCTCGTGCGGCTCCCCACACCGCCGGCCCCCTCGCCCCTGGGCTGCGCCCCCCAGCCCCTCGCCAGCCCCGAGCAGAGCCCTCAAGAGCCAAAGAAGATGTCACCAGGGGTCCCGGCCTTGGCCCCCAGCCCTGCGGCACCCATGGAGCAGGGGTCGGCACCGAGCGGCACCATCCCCGACCCACAGCATGGCCCCTGGGACCCCGAGGCACCCGGTGCAGAGCCCAGTGAGACCCGCATCAATGGGGCAGGGCCGGAGGGGGCCCCCGCAGCCGGTGAAGCCCCAGCAGTGCTGGTGAAGCAAGAGCCGAAGGAGGAGGCGGTGGCGGTGGCGCAGTGTGAGCTGGATGGAGATGAAGCCCCTAAAGCAGAGGCTAATGGGGACCCCGGGGCCAGCCAAGCCAACAGCCTCCTGGCCCCGGGCGGCCGCTCTGAGGCCGGGCACCTCCTGCTGCAGAAGCTCCTGCGAGCCAAGAACGTGCAGCTCTCGGCGCAGAGCCCGGGCGAGCTCAACGGGCACACGGAGAACCGGGGCACCGGGATGGAGCCGCGGCCACCGCTGGTGCTGCTGGGCCGGGAGGTGAGCGGGAGCCGTGGGGCAGGAGGGGCTGGTGGCTGTGGGGCTGCGCTCATCCCAGCGTCCCCTTTCCCTCCACAGGACCCCTCCATCGCCAGGAAGCCGGCGCCCACCAAGCCCAAGCGGGTGCAGAAGAGCAACGAGCGGGTCCCAGCCTCCCGCAAGAAGCTGCGGAAGGACGAGGGGCTGCGGCCGGGGGAGGCCCTCATGAGGCAGCTGAAGCAGGTACAGCCATGGGGCAGGGCTGTGGGCAGGGGGCTGCGCCGCTCCCCCGGCCCCTCCTCACCGCTCTGCCCGCAGGAGCTGTCGCTGCTGCCGCTAACGGAGCCAACCATCGCGGCCAACTTCAGCCTCTTCACGCCCTTCGGCAGCAGCCCCATCAATGGGAAAAGCCAGCTCCATGGCGCCTTCGGCAGCGCCGTGCTCGACAGCGTGCCCGACTACTACTCCCAGCTGCTCACCAAGGTAAAGAGGGGGGGTTTGTGCTGTTGGCCCCCAGCGTGGGGCTGCAGCACCTCCTGGCGCTCACCCCCCTTGTCTCTCCCTGCCCAGAACAACCTCAGCAACCCCCCCACGCCGCCCTCCTCGCTGCCCCCCACGCCGCCGCCCTCCGTGCAGCAGAAGATGGTGAACGGTGTCACGGCCCCAGAGGAGCTGGGGGAGCAGCCCAAGGACCGCGACCCGGCCCGCGAGCCCCATGGCCACAAAGGTGATGATGAGGGTGGTGGGCACACGGGTGGCGCAGACCCCCCCTGCTTCCCATCGCCCCCTGGTGATCCCGGCCCTTTCTGTGTGCAGACACAGCAGCCGTGGAGGTGAAGAGCCTGGACCTGCTGGCAGCTCTGCCCACCCCTCCTCACAACCAGACCGAGGATGTCAGGTTAGTGCTGGGGACCCCCCTGCCACAGGGACCTCTCCGTGGGTGACACCTTCCCTGATGCCTCCCTCCCCACAGGATGGAAAGCGACGACGAGAGCGATTCCCCCGACAGCATCGTCCCGGCCTCGTCCCCTGAGAGCGTCCTGGGCGAGGAGCTGCTGCGCTTCCCCCTGCTCAGTGAGGCCAAGCCGGAGCTGGAGGAGCGGGTGCTGTCCCCCATCATCCCCATCATCCCCCGGGCCAGTATCCCAGGTGGGCTGCACTGGGATGGGGGGTACATGGAGCAGGGCAGGGGGGGCTGGGGTGCATGTGGAGCAGGCAGGAGGGGGTTGGTGGGGTATACGGACCGGGCAGGAGCATCCATGGGATGTACAGACCATGCAGGGGAGGGGGTCTGCAGGGCACTTGAATTGGCTGGGAAGGGGTCTATGCAGTGGATGGATGGAGAAGGGGTCCCTAGGCGTGGAGGAGCAGAGGAAGACTCTTTGGCATGCACTGGGGCTGGCCTGTGCCCTGTTCCCACACCCCAGCCTGTCCCCACAAGGTGATGGAGTCCCAGCACTGGTTCTGCAGGGTGTCTGGTGCTGGGGTTGAGGCTGCGCGGCTCTGACCCCCTTCTCCGCACCCAGTGTTCCCCGACACGAAGCCCTACGAGGTGCCGGAGCCCTTCAGGGCTCCCCCTGGGAAGGTGGGCTCCCCGTGGGAGAAGGGTAAGAGCAGCGAGGTCTCTGTCATGCTGACGGTGTCTGCAGCAGCCGCTAAGGTGAGTGAGGGGCTGGGGACAGGTGAGACCCGGGGGGTCCTGCGTGGTGGCATCGGGGTCCTGGGCCTACCCCCTCCTCCTTTCGCCCAGAACCTCAATGGGGTGATGGTGGCCATGGCCGAGCTGCTGAGCGTGAAGATCCCCAGCTCCTATGAGGTGCTGTTCCCTGACGGCGCTGTTCGAGCGGCTGTGGTCGAGGCCAAAAAGGTGGAGACGGACGTGGCTGGTGAGCATCTGCCTTGTGCCCATCGTCCCCCTCGTGCCCCCAGCCTGGGCACCCCCTGATGGGCTCCTGCCTTTGTCCCCAGGGGTGCTCGGTGCCAAGGAGAAGGTGGTGTTGGCAGGGAAGGTGCCGGACAGCAGCTCCGAGTGGCTGAAGCAGTTTGATGCGGTGCTGCCCGGGTACAGCCTCAAGGGCGAGCTGGACCTCCTGACCCTGCTCAGACAGGTCAGCGCGGCACAGGGGTACCACCGGGGGTAGTGGGGTGCAGGAGGGGGCGCTTTGGGACCAAGTGTGACCGTGTAGAGGGCTGGTGCGGAAGGGGATGGTGAGGTTTGGGGGTCCCCATCCCCAGGCTGCTCTTACCTGTGTCCCCTCCCGGTGCTGCAGGAGAGCCCAGTGCCCGAGAAGACCCTTCACCACTGCTACGTCAACAACGTCTCCAACCTGGATGTGCGGCAGCTCTCGGTGATGCCGCAGGAGCCCTCTCCCCCGCTGTCCCCCTCCGTCCCCTCCCCGTCCACCCCCACTGAGGCCGCCCGGGTCCCTGACCCTGAGGCAGCCCCCGAGGCAGCCCCGGCCCCGCTGTCCCCGCTACCCCCAGCCCCATCGCCAGCCCCCCAGGAAGAGGACGGGGCCGCGGGTCTCCACTCGCCGCCGCGCTTCAAACCGCGCTCGCGCCCACCCGAGGACGGGGACGAAGCGCGGCCGCGGCTCAAGAAGTGGAAGGGGGTGAGGTGGAAACGGCTGCGCTTCCTCGTCACCATCCAGAAAGGGGGGGCCAAGCGGGACGGGGACAAGGAGATCGCGGAGTTCATCGACAAGCTGGGCACCACGCTGCGCCCTGACAAGGTGCCGCGGGACCTGCGCAAGTGCTGCTTCTGCCACGAGGAGGGCGATGGTGCCACGGACGGGCCCGCGCGCCTGCTCAACCTCGACCTGGACCTCTGGGTCCACCTCAACTGCGCCCTGTGGTCCACCGAGGTGTACGAGACGCAAGGAGGGGCCCTGATCAACGTGGAGGTGGCTCTGCACCGCGGGCTGCTCACCAAGTGCTCCCTGTGCCAGAAAACCGGCGCCACCAACAGCTGCAACCGCATCCGCTGCCCCAGCGTGTACCACTTCGCCTGCGCCATCCGCGCCAAGTGCATGTTCTTCAAGGACAAGACCATGCTGTGCCCCGTGCACAAGCTGAAGGGCCCGTGCGAGCAGGAGCTGAGCAGCTTCACCGTGTTCCGCCGCGTGTACATCGAGCGGGACGAGGTGAAGCAGATCGCCAGCATCATCCAGCGTGGCGAGCGGCTCCACATGTTCCGCGTCGGGGGCTTGGTGTTCCACGCCATCGGGCAGCTCCTGCCGCACCAGATGGCCGATTTCCACAGCGTCACGGCCCTCTACCCCGTGGGCTACGAGGCCACGCGCATCTACTGGAGCCTGCGCACCAACAACCGCCGCTGCTGCTACCGCTGCACCATCTGCGAGAACAACGGCCGCCCCGAGTTCGTGGTGCAGGTCATCGAGCAGGGCCTGGAGGACCTGGTCTTCTCCGACTCCTCGCCACAAGGTAAGCGGGAGCTGCAGGTGCTGCGCTGCTGCTCTCCTGTGTCCCCTGCCTTCCTCCTGCATCCCATCTTCTTCATTCCCTGCCCTCCTTCTCCATCATGCTCCTGCATCCCCAGCTCTCCTGCTCCATCCCCTGCCTTCTGCACCCCCTTCCTTCCTTCGTCCCCAGCTTTCCTCCATCCATCCCCTGCCTTCCTCCATCCATCCCCCACCTTCCTCCATCCATCCCCCGCCTTCCTCCATCCATCCCCCGCCTTCCTCCATCCATCCCTCACCCTGCTGATGGCTGAGCTGCACCGAAACAGATAGAACTTGGCAATGGGAAGACCTGGGGTGGCTGGAGCTGGAGGCGGGTGGGCTGCAGCGTTCCCTGGCTCCAACCCTTCCTTTCCCCGCTGCAGCCGTCTGGAACCGGATCATCGAGCCAGTGGCGATGATGAGGAAGGAAGCTGACATGCTGCGCCTCTTCCCCGAGTACCTGAAGGGCGAAGAGCTCTTCGGCCTCACGGTGCACGCGGTGCTGCGCATCGCCGAGTCGGTATGTCCTGCGTGGACTCTTGGGCCTCCTCTCCTCTATGGGGGTCACCCCCCATTGCGAAGGGGCCCTGTGGCTGTGGTGTCACCGTTCAATGTCCCCTCCCCGTAGCTGCCCGGTGTTGAGAGCTGCCAGAACTACCTGTTCCGGTACGGGCGGCACCCGCTGATGGAGCTGCCGCTGATGATCAACCCCACCGGCTGCGCCCGCTCCGAGCCCAAGATCCTCACCCACTACAAGCGGTGAGTGGGGCTGGGAGCCCCCGGGAGAGCCGGGATCCCATGGGATCGCTCAGCTCTGACCCGCTCTCACCCACACTGGCAGGCCCCACACCCTGAACAGCACAAGCATGTCCAAGGCCTACCAGAGCACGTTCACCGGTGAGACCAACACGCCCTACAGCAAGCAGTTTGTGCACTCCAAGTCCTCCCAGTACCGGCGCCTGAAGACGGAATGGAAGAACAACGTGTACCTGGCGCGCTCCCGCATCCAGGGGCTGGGGCTCTACGCGGCCAAGGACATTGAGAAGCACACCATGGTCATCGAGTACATCGGCACCATCATCCGCAATGAGGTGGCCAACCGGCGGGAGAAGATCTATGAGGAGCAGGTGGGGATCCAATGGGATGGGGGGGGTCTGGTGGGATGTGGGGGCCTGGGAGCAGCCACTGACACCCTCTTCTCCCCGCCAGAACCGCGGCATCTACATGTTCCGCATCAACAACGAGCACGTCATTGACGCCACGCTGACGGGGGGCCCGGCCAGGTGAGCACGAAGGGGCTTTAGGGGTGGTGGGACCCCCCCTGGGTGGGCGCTCACCCGCCCAGCACCCCTCTCTGTGCCCTCTCCAGGTACATCAACCACTCGTGCGCCCCGAATTGCGTGGCTGAAGTCGTGACCTTTGACAAGGAGGACAAGATCATCATCATCTCCAGCCGGCGCATCCCCAAGGGGGAGGAGGTCAGGCAGGGACCCTTGGGGGGGGCCTGGGGGCTGGCTCTGGCCTGTGGCTGACTCCGTGCTCCCCCACAGCTCACCTACGACTACCAGTTCGACTTCGAGGACGATCAGCACAAGATCCCCTGCCACTGTGGAGCCTGGAACTGTCGCAAGTGGATGAACTAAGAGGGATAAGAAGGAGCCGGGGGGGGAGGCGCACACAACGCCCCCCCCACCTCACCGCCACCTCGCCACGACCCAACTGGGGGCCACGGGAGGTGCCGGGGGGGCCGGGCCGCCGGCCCTGCCCGCGCGGGACGCCCGGACGGACGCACGAACTGGCAACTCAGGGTTTTCTTTGCTTCGTCCTGCGAGGAATCAAGTGTTTGTGTCGGGGGGGGACCCCGGCGAGAGAGAGAGAGAGAGAGAGAGACCCCCCCATCTCCATCGCCCGCCTCCATGCGGGGTGGCAGCAGCAGCCGCGGCACCGGAGCTGGATCCGGCTTTTTTTCCTCTCTCCCAACTTTAGGGTTATATTTTTTTTTGGTTTTGGTTTTTTTTTGGTTCCTTTTTAATTTTATTTTCCCTTTTTTTTTTTATCTCCGTTTTTTTTTTTGTTTTTTGTTTTTTTTTTTTAGAATCTAATAACATTTTTGCTCGCTAAAAGTACCAAGTAACAGACTCCTTGAGCTCGACAATCCGGGCTCTGCGCCGCCCGCGGCCAGAGCTCGCTCGGTTCCTTTCGAATCTCTTCTTGTTTGTGCGTGTGGACGAGACCCGCGGCGAGGGCCCCCCCGGCAGACACAGGAGCTTCTGCACCCAAACCTACCTCATTTGACGTCTTAGATTATGATTCTTTTACCTTTTCTGTTGTGATTTTGAAATGTGAGACCCCCCCCAACCCCCCCCAATCGGGGCCTCCCCACCATGGGGGGGGGTTCCCTTCTCCATGGGGATGTGTCCCCCCCCCCTCCTCTCTTTTGATGTGGCAGCAGGAGCCCCCCTTGCCAGGCTCCATGGCAAAAGGGGGGGGACGCCCTTGTCCTTGTCCCCAGCCCTGCGCAGTGCCAAGGTGCGAGAGGGGGATAGGGGGGTGCCGGCCCTGCTCTCCCAGCAATGGGGGAGCCCCCCTACTCGCATCAGCCCCCATAGTGGGGGGCGGCCACTGTCAGCGCAGGGTGGGGACGGGGGGGGAAGGTTATTTATCTATTTATACCTTATATTGTATATACGAGATGGGGGGGGTCTTTGTGCTCTGCTGGGCTGAGATTTGGGGCGTGGGGGCACGGGGGGGCCGAGGCATTTTGCAACCCAATCTCCGACGTTTTGGAGCTATTTTGGGGGGGGGGGCTTGGGGGGGCTCAGAGAAGCCACTGGGCATTACACAGCAGCCCCCCCCTGCTGCCAGCTGCGCCCCCCCCCCCCAGGGCACAGCCCCCCCCCGGCACAGCGGGGTCGGGATCTCAACGCACAAACACATCGCGCAGAGGGGGACTCCCCCGAACTCCCCCCTTTCAGCCCCCCCTGTTGTGATGGGGATGGTGCAAAGCGATGGGGGGGGGGCGCGGGGGGGGGGGTTTGAAAAGCTGCTTCCGCAACCTTAAAAAAAAAAAAAAAGCTGCAAAAAGGTTTAAGGTGAAAATGTTTTAAAAAAAAAAAAAGAAGAAAAAGTTAAAAAAGGACAAAAAAAAAAGCCACAAACCCGCGAGTGGGGGCGGGGATGGGCGTTCGAACGGTTCCGCGAGCGTTCGGAAGTGCCACGAGCGTTCCTGTACAGCCCCGGCGCCGCCAGCCCCGTTTTTACCGAGTCCGCAACCACTGGATGTTATTTTAAATAAAGCGCGTGAGAAGCCGCTGCCTCCCTCCATGGGGGGGCCGAGGGGGGGCATTGGGGGGCGGGCGGGTCCCTTTGGGGCCGCCCCATCGGGTTGAACCGAGGGCACCGGTGTCAGCGCACCCCCCCACCCCCCCCTCCGC
The DNA here is from genome assembly GCF_033783945.1 of Neopsephotus bourkii. NCBI lineage: Eukaryota > Metazoa > Chordata > Aves > Psittaciformes > Psittacidae > Neopsephotus > Neopsephotus bourkii. The sequence goes on from NW_026901551.1 coordinate 171,283, forward strand.
TCCGTGACCCCCGGTGGGTTCTGCCCCCACAACCGGTGACTCCCGCCCCGGGGTGCCGGGACCCGACGGGAGGGGAAAGGTCGGGAACGGGCATGGAGGGGGCGCTCGGTGCGGAAGGTTCCGGTGGTGGCGGAAGTGAGTGCCCGGCGCCGGGCGGAAGTGGGGAGGTGGCGGGACTGAGCGGGCCATGGAGGTGGGAACGGAACGGGAACGGGGACGGTGCTGAGACGGGACGGGGAGGAACGGGAACGGGGGGAATCGGGGACGGGGGGGAACCGGGTCCGGACCCGGCGCGACCCGACCCGAGCCGTGTCCGTCCGCAGGAGCCCGGCCCCGGGCCCGATCCCGGCCCGACCGCAGAGGTCCCGGCGGAGCTGAGCCCCCCGGGGCTGGAAGGTGACAGAGGGGTGGGGGGGGGCTCAGGACCCGGGTGCGGGGGTCCCGGGTCTGGGGGGCTGACCTCACGCTGCCCGTCCGCAGGGCCCCCCCCCCGCGGCGCCTACACCACGTTCATGAAGTCCCATCGCTGCTACGACCTCATCCCCACCAGCTCCAAACTGGTTGTGTTTGACACCTCCCTTCAGGTGGGTCTGGGGGCTCCTCACCCCCCCTCCCCGGGGCAGGGTCTGCACCCACCGTGACCCCCCCCGTGCCCCCGCTGCAGGTGAAGAAGGCGTTCTTCGCGCTGGTCACCAACGGCGTGCGCGCGGCCCCGCTCTGGGACAGCAAGAAGCAAAGCTTCGTGGGTGAGTGAGCGGGATGGGGGGGGGCAGAGGGGGCTGCGGGACCCCCCTCACCCTGTCCCCCCCCCCCCAGGCATGCTGACCATCACCGACTTCATCAACATCCTGCACCGCTACTACAAGTCACCCATGGTGAGGATGAGGGGACGCAGGTCCAGTCCCTGCCTGCCTTGTGCTTGATCCCGGTTGATCCCGGTTTGTGTCCTTGCGCCCAGGTGCAGATCTACGAGCTGGAGGAGCACAAAATAGAGACGTGGAGAGGTGAGGGGGTGGCTGCCGGTGCCTCCTGCCCGGCCCGGGGTGCGCAGAGCACCGGGGCTCTGCTCTGGGGGTGCTGCCGCTGCCCTCAGCACCTCCTCTCCCCGCAGAGGTTTACCTGCAGGACTCCTTCAAGCCGCTGGTCTGCATTTCCCCCAATGCCAGGTACCACAGGGAGCGGGACAGCGCTGGCAGCACCCTTGGGTGCGAGGCGGGGTCCCCAGTCCCGTTTCCCTCCTGTTTGCAGCCTCTTTGACGCCGTCTCCTCCCTGATCCGGAACAAGATCCATCGCCTGCCCGTCATAGACCCCGACTCGGGGAACACCCTCTACATCCTCACCCACAAGCGCATCCTCAAGTTCCTCAAGCTCTTTGTAAGTCCCATCCCTGCCCTGTGACGGCTCCGGGGACCCCCCTGCGATGTGCCAGGTACCACCGGGGCGCTGGAGCAGGGGGGTGGGTGGTGGAGGGCGGGTCCCCAGGACGCTGCATGGAGCCCACAGCCCCGGAGCCGGCCCGGGGGTCCCACAGCCCCCTCCGCACCCCCCCCCCAGCGCTCTCTGCTTTCACTCCTCAGGACCACGGCCCAGGCCCCCCATGAGCCGGGGGCAGCCGGAGCCGAGCCAGCGTCAGCACTGTCCCCCTCCCCGTCCCCTGCAGATAGCAGAGGTCCCAAAGCCCGAGTTCATGGCCAAGACGCTGGAGGAGCTGCAGATCGGCACCTACCACAACATCGCCGTGGTGCGCACCAGCACCCCCATCTACGTGGCCCTGGGCATCTTCGTGCAGCACCGTGTCTCCGCGCTGCCCGTTGTCGATGAGTCAGGTGAGGACGGGGCCTGGGGTGAGGCCACAACGTGTGCGGATGTCCCCAACCCCTGTGGTTGCCCCCAACCCCTGTGGCTCTCCCCAACCCCTGTGGCAGCCGTTCCCTTCCCTCCCCAGGGCGGGTGGTCGACATCTACTCCAAATTCGACGTGATTGTGAGTAGCTGTTGAGGTGGGGAAGGGGCAGTGCCCGTGCTTGGGGGAGGGGGGGGGCTCTGTGGGTTTTGGGGGTCCTCACTGTGTCCCCAACCCCTCCGCCTGCCCCAGAATCTGGCGGCTGAGAAGACCTACAACAACCTGGACGTGACGGTGACGCGGGCGCTGCAGCATCGCTCCCACTACTTCGAGGGAGTCCTCAAGTGTTACAAGCACGAGACGTTGGAAACCATCATCAACCGCCTGGTGGAGGCAGAGGTGAGCACCCCCGGGGGTGCCAGGCAATGGGGGGGGCCGGGGTCCCTGCAGCAGCCTCATTCCCCACCGTGTCCCCCTCAGGTTCACCGGCTGGTGGTGGTGGACGAGAGCGACGTGGTCAAGGGGATCGTCTCCCTCTCGGACATCCTGCAAGCCCTGGTCCTCCCGCAGGGCCCCTGAGGCATTTGGGTGGGGGGATCAGCCCTCCCCCAGTGCCCCCCCCATTCCTCCTCTTGGGGACACCCGGCTTGGGGGCCCCACTCACCAGCAGCATCCAGCAATAATCCAGCCCTGGGGTAGCACTTCCCTGCATGGGGAGACCTACCCACACTGCACCTTGTGCCCCAAAGCCTGGTGGGTGCTGGGGGGAGGCCCTCTTTTGGGTTCCCCCCCATACCCCACACCCCCTATGCAGTTTCACTGAATCTGGGGCTTTAATCGCCCTTACTCAGCTCTGCCCTGCCAGGGGCTGCCCCCCTGCACCCCCTGTGCCCCCCAGCACCCCCCCACGAGCCCTCTGGGTGACATCAGAACCCAGCACCGCTTCCAGTGTTGAGAGAAGCCACGAATAAACACAGAGCTGGCGTGATCCTGCCGTGGGGAGCGGGGGCTCCGGGAGGGGCTTCACCCCCCCATGGGTGAGGGGGAATCTGCTGAGCTCACCCAGACCCCAAATCCCTGTTTGTTCCGCCCGTGCCTTTACTCAAAGGCCGGGATTGGCGCCGGGACGGGGCCGGGGTGGGATGCGGGGACCCCCCCACCCCGGTGTGGGGGGGTCCCGGAGGGGCGCTCCCGGAGGGGGAGGCGCGAGGCCCTGCTGAGCCCGGCACATTCCTGCCCGGGGGGGAGGCCGGGAGGTGCCTGCGGCCGCGGCCAGTACCGGGCTCGGGAGAGAGGTGAGAGCCTGGACTGGGGGGGGGCTCCGGTGCCGTTGCCGGTGCCGGTGCCGGTGCCGGTGCCGGTGCCGGTGCCGATGCCGGTGCCGGTGCCGATGCCGTTGCCGGTGCCGGTGCCGTTGCCATGCCGCCGCCGGAGGGTTGCTAAGCTCCGCTCAGAGCCCGCGTGGGCTGCAGCGCTCGGTGCCAAACCCGCTTTGGCGCAGGGGGGGAAGGGATCCCGGGGGGGGGGGGCAGCACCCCCGGGACGGGCGCTGGGGTCCCCGCCGTGCGCCGCGGGGAGGCCGGTGCGGGGCCGGGCGCGGGGGGCCGTGGGGCGCACGTGCGGCACCGGCGAGGCTCCGGCCCCCCGCGGCCATGCAGCGGATCCGGGAGCGGACCCAGCTGCTGCTGCTGGAGATCGACACCGTCGCGTGTTGCAGCCCCCCCGGCGCCGCGATGGCCGCGGGGTGCGGGCCCGCGCCCTCATGGACCTACCGCCGCATCGCCAGGGAGTACGCGTGAGTCGGGGGGGGGGGACACGAGCATAGCGGGGGGGGGGGTCCCATCCCGCACTCTGCACCCTGCATCCCCCGGCCCTCACGGCCCCGTCTCTGTCTTGCAGGTACCTGGAGAAGCGCTTCGTGGCCGAGCTGGCCCCCCCTTGGCCCCCCGCTCACCCCCATCACCTGCAGGACTTCGCCTCCCGGCCCCCCCCCGCCTGTGAGACCCGGCCCCGGGCACCTCCCACCCGCTGCCACCCTGAGGGGTCCCGGGGCTGGCCCCCGCCGTGCGCACCCCGTGCCTCAGGGCCAGGGGCCAGGCCGGGCCCCCCCACCTACGAGGCCCACATGCAGCGAGTGCAGGCGGCCCACGCGCGCCGGGGGGGGCCGCCCCCCTACGTCTCTCCCCCCGCTTATGACGCTCCCCACCGCACCCTGCAGCTCCGGCCCCCCCGGGCCCCACGCAGCCCCCCCCGGGCCCCGCGGAGCCGAGGGGCTGTCCCGGGGGGCTGGAGCCACACTCTGCCCCGGGCGGCCACCGAGGCCCGGCTCCGGCGCCCCCGCGGGACGCCGCCATCCCCGGCGGGCCCCGGCACCCCCCGGCACAGCCAAACGCTGCCGCGGGCCGCAGGCAACCGGGCCCGGGCCCCGGGGGGCGGCGGAGAGCGGCGGGGGGCGGGGGGCCACGTCCTCATCGACGCCACCCGCGTGGTGGTCCGGGCCCAGTACGTGCCCCCCGTGCAGCGGCAGCAGGTCCGGTACATGGGGGGGTCCCCGGGCCCCGCCGCGCCCCCGGGCAGCCCCCCCGCACCCCCCGGGGCTGTCACCCCCCCGGCCGCCCCCTCGCCGGCCCGGGAGCCCCCCCGCAGCCCCTGGCACAGCCCCGGGGGGTGCGGGGGCCCACGGGGCCGGTTCCCACCGCGGCGGCCGGGGCTGTACACGCAGGCACTGCGCGAGGCCGTGTCCCGCATCCGCCGGCACACGGCCCCCGACTCCGACTCCGAGGCAGAGGGGGGCCCGGGGGGGTCCCGGTGGCGGCACTGCCGGGACCCCCACCCCTACAGCAGCAGCAGCAGCAGCCTGGAGAGCACCGGGGCCCCCCCGGGCACCGCCAGCCCCCCTTGGGCCTGAGGGGCGGGGCTTGGCGGGGTGGGGCCCGACGGGGCGGGGCTTGGCGGGGTGTGGTGGGGCGGGGCTCGGGGTTGACCCCAATAAAGGCTGCGGGATCGGCATGCGCCGCCTTCACCCCCTGTGTGTGTGCACGGACGGGGGGGGGGGAGGCATCGTCCTCTCCAGGCGCCCCCCACGGCCCTGCTCCTGCCCCACACACCCCAGCTAGGCCAGAGCCCACCCGCCACGGTGCCGGGGTCACTCGAAGGCCCCGGGTGTCCCGGTGGCTCCGCAGCTGTCACCATGGGGCTGGGACGTGCCCTGTTCCTCCCCCCTCCGGCCTCCCCATAATGACTGGGTGAGTGCAGCACCTCTGGCCCACTGCCACCGGCCCCACGTCACGGCCGGAGGGGGGACCCCGGGTGAGTCACGGTCCCCCCCCCCGAGAGGCCGCCACCTCTTAGTCACGCTGCGGGGGGGCCGAGCCCCGCGGCCAGAGGAAACCGCACAAATAACGTGGCCAATTTGCACGTTATTTAAAACCGGCTCCTCCCCCGCCCCCCCGACGCGACCCTGTCATTATCCCGGTGACACCGGCCCGGAGGTCACGGCGTGGGGCAGCGGCGACCCGGGGGGGCCCGCTCGTGGGGCAGCCCCGCGGCCACGTCACCCCACGCATCCTGGCACCGCACCGGGCCCTGAGCTGTGCCGGTGACCTGAGCCCAATGCGGCCGCGGCCTGGCAGGGCTTGATGCGGTTCGGTATGGCCCTGCCCGGCACGGCACGGCCTTGGCACTGCTTGGCACAGCTCAGCGCAGCTGCATGACCAAGCTCGGCTCGGCACATCCTGGTATGGGCGGCTCAGCTCAGCCCGGCTCAGCACAGCACAGGGCAGCGCAGCGCGGCTCGGGGCATCCCGGCTCGGAGCATCCCGGCTCGGGGCATCCCGGCTCGGAGCATCCCGGCTCGGGGCATCCCGGCTCGGGGCATCCCGGCTCGGAGCATCCCGGCTCGGGGCATCCCGGCTCGGAGCATCCCGGCTCGGCCCGGGCGTGCTGCCCGCCCTGGCCCGGGGTGTCCCAGACGCGGGGGAAGCGGCGCGGCCCTTTCCGTGGCTCCGCTCCTGCCCAAACCCCCACCGCGAAAATCACCTTCTAATTCGGGCTGCGCCGGCGCCAGCGCCGCCCCCCGGGGCCACCCCGGGCTCCCCCCGGCTCTCGCCGCTCCCCTCTGCCCGCGGGGGTGCCCACGGGTGGCACCGGGAGCGACCCGTCCGGTACCGGAGTCCCCGCACCGGGCCGCGGTACCGCCCGTAGCCGCCAGATGTCGCAGCGCAGCCGGAGACCGACGGCACCGGGAGCGCCGGGGGGCACCGAGGGTCCGGCCCCGGGAGCGGGGACCCTGCCACAGGGACCGGAATGGCCACTCTGGTGTCGGTGTCCCCAGAGGGCCGTGACCCGCGTGTGTCAGCGGTGCCGGTGTCCCCAGAGCCGTGTGGACACGAGTGTACCATAGAGCAGCAGCCGTGCCTGTACCGGTGTCCCCGTAACCCCATAACCCCCGTGTGTCACCATCACGGGCCACAGCGTGACCCGCATGTGCCGGCACCCACTGATGGCTCCTCCGTGCGTGTGGTGCCGGCCACACCGTGGCCATGCCACATCCCTCCTGAAGCACATCCCACCGTGCCAAGCGCCAGCCCCGGCCCTGCCGCGCTGCCGGTGCCGGCTGTGCCCGGTGGGAAGGGAAGGGAAGAGAAGGGAAGGGAAGGGGGGTGCGGTGAATGCCGCATTGTGGTGGGGTTGGAGTCACAGATAATTACCTCAATTAGTTACAATGGCAGAGTAATAAATACGGGCTTAGCGGCTCCTTCCCCACTGCGGCTTCTCAGATTAATCCAGCCCGGGCGAGCGGAGCTCAAAGGGATGATGGACAATTCATTAAACTCGCACAAGGCACCCGTGAAGTCCGGCGTTAGCCCCCGGCGGCTCCGGCTTTGTCCCTAATTGTTCGTCTCGGGCATTGGTCACCTATGAGGGAGTGGGTGACGGCGACGGTCCCCCCGCGGCTGGCATGCCCCGGGGATTAGAGGCCAGCCCTTGCCACCGTTGCTGGGCGCCTTGGCCCCGCGCCGGAGGAATGCGGTGGACGGGGAGGGGGGATGCGGCCGGACAAGCCGGGAGCTGGCGGGATGCGGGCGAGGGGAGCCGGGATGGGGCTCGGTTCAATGGCGATGGGATGCGGATGGACCCGGTGGTGGGATGATGCCACCGGGCAGTCGGCGCGGTTGGGAATGGCTCTGTCTCTGTCCTGCACCTATGGAAACAGCCCTGTGTCTTCTGTCCTGCACCTTTGGGCATGGCCCTGTCCTTCTGCCCTGAACCTCTGGGCACTGTCCTGAACCTCTGTCCTGCACCTTTGGGCATGGTCCTATCCTGTCCTGAATCTCGGGGCACTCTCCTGTCTCTCTGTCCTGCACCTTTGGGCATGGCTCTGTCCTTCTGTGCTGCACCACTTGGAATGACACTGTCCCTTTGTCTTGCCCCCTTGGGCAGTGTCCAACCCATCTGCCCTGCACCCCTGTGTGCCACCCTTCCCTTCTGTCCTGAACCTGAGGGCACCATCCCATCTGTGATGCACCTCTGGGAACGGCACCTTCCCTCTGTCCCGCATCCCTGCACAGACCCCCCCATGCCCCAGCCCTTCCCACCCCACATCAGGCCCAGCTTGTGGCCACCATCCAGCTGTTCCCCGGCTTCCCAGATGTGACGGGCTGACGCGGGGCGGGACCGCCCTGGCCCTGGCCCTGGCCCTGCTGCGGCAGCGGCTATTTCCAGCGCGGGGTGGATGTGTCCGCGCCGGGGAGGTCCGGACCCTGCAGCCGGGTGCCCCCCCCCCCCCCCCATGCCCGGGGCACCCCAGGCCGGGGGTCGCTGCGGTGCCCGGCGGTCACCGGCCCGCAGGAAAAGCTGAGTAACAGAGGTGACTTATAAGAATGTCATTATCTATATTCCTGACTGCCCACCGCAGGAAAACAGGCTATTTTCATGCCCTGTGCGTGTGCAGAATTTAGCAGGCAGATAACTCCCGGCAGGCGGGAGATGCTCCCAGGGTTATTTCGGGATGTGTTCCTTTCCAGTCGCTTTTCCTCGCAGTTCTTTTCTGCTCTTTCACCGCGCCAGGCTGTGTTTGTGCCTCGGCGTGGACAGTGGGGGCCCCCGGGGGTTATTTTCCCCCCTCCTTTGGGTCTAAACCATCAACTTTTCCACTATCGGCTCCGGGGGATATTTCGGGTGGTGGCAGCGTCATTCCTCAGCCTTTGATGCCGCCCCAGCTCTGGGGCTGCAGGGACCCCCCCACTGCAGGTGGGCACTGGGGCATCCCTGGGGCTGGATGTCACCGTGGCCCCGGGCTGGATGTGGGGAGGGAGGTTACAGCCTGGTCCAAGGTGTGGAGTTAGGGGGCAGAGGGTCTGTGTGAGCCCTGCACCTGCCCCAGGGGATGCCAACCCCGATGGGATACCCATCCCAGTGGGAATGTTGTCTCGCAGGAATGCCCTTCCCAGGGATGCCCATTCTATGCCCAGCACTGTGGGATGCTTATCCCAAGGGAAAATCCATCCCAGGTAAATGCACATTTCAGTGGGATACTCACTCCGGTGCGATACCCACCCCAATGGGATACCCATCCTAGTGGGATCCCCATCACAGGGGGATTCCCTTCCCAGTGGGATGCCTGTCACAGGGAGGAGCCCATCCCGGTGGGATGCTCATGCCACCAGGGCACCTGCCAGCGCGGAGCTGCACCCACCTTTGCCACGGCCTTTCTCGGGCTGCAGCCAGACCCCACGCACGATTGTGGGGCTGCGTGTGGGGCCAGTGGCCGGTCCCGGCCCCCTGGCCCCGGCCCCCATAACCCCGCTGCCCTCCCGGCCCCCCTCCTCCCCCGGAGCCGAGGGGAGCCGTCAGCGCCGGCCGGGAGCGGTGATGGACGAGGCTCATTCCCTGTCTGCTGCCTTGTACCTCCCGTGGCCGATCCCAGCGCCCGGCCCTGGCGGCACCAGCCCCGACGCCCCGGCAAATTCCAGTGCTGGAGATACCGCAGCCCAGGAGCCATGGTGATGGGCGCCCCGGCCATGGGGACGGACGCTCCGGTCGGGAGCGGCGGCGGCGATGCCTGGGGCTGGAGACGGGCACAGCGGGAGGAAGAAGGGGATGGGGATGACGGAGAGGAGGAGAGGGGTGGGCAGCCAGTGGATGCAGAAGTGATGAATGGACAGAGGGGCTGGACGCGTGCTGTAGGGGGCTTGTGTCCAGCCCCATAGCTTGGGGGACAGGGGAACATTGCTCATTCCCTCCCTTCCTCAGCCCCCCCAGAATGAACCAGCACAGGACTGATAAAAATATATCCTTTATTCTTCTCTAAAGGCTATCAGTGAAACCTGGAACAAAGCATTATTATTATTAATTATTATTATTAATTATTATTATTATCTTTTATTACAAAAAACAAGGCCTGGGGCCAGCAAAGTTGGGGGGGGGCGGCATCAAACCATCCACAATAAATATTGTATTTACAGTAAGAAGGGGACGGGGGTGGCCGGGACGGTGCGTGCCTGCACCGAGCCCCCCCCAGCCCAGCTGCTGGCCCCAGGGTGGGCCAGGCCAGGCCAGGCCGCAGTGGGTCACAGAGGCACCCATGGGTGCCTTCAATCCCACCAGACACTAGTCATTGGGGGTGGCACAGACCCCCTCCAGGGCCGGTGCAGGGGGGTCCCGGTGGGGGGGGGGTTCACAAGCACTCGTGCAGCACCTGCGTGTTGGTGCAGTTGAGGCAGCTGACGTGGCAGCACCAGTGGAAGGTGCAGTTGCAGCGCTCGGTGACGCGCTGGGTGCGTGTGCGGTACCCGCGCCCGCAGCACAGCAGCTCGCACCCATCCAGCCCCGGCGAGGAGCTGTTGCAGAACCTCCCGGCCGTCCCCGCCGTCCCCATCTTCCCGCTGTAGGTGCAGAAATTGGGCGACTTCTCGAAGTAGACGAGGTCGTGGGGCGAGGGGGGTTTGTGGGCCGGGTTCTCAGGCTCCAGGTGATGCAGCTCCACGCGCGAGGCCCGGTTGCTGCCCTTGTTGCCGTAGATGACGCGGGAAGCCCCGTCGAAGCGGTCCTTCAGGACATCGCCCACGGCGCGGAAGGTCGGCAGCCGCATCCAGCACGTGCGCACGGTGCAGGAGCCCGACATGCCGTGGCACTTGCACTCCTGGCGCATCTCGGAGAACACCGTCTGCAAGAGGAAGGGGGGGGCATGGGGCACTGCGAGCTCCAGCATCCCCGCTGCCCATCAGCACCGCGTCGTGCTCAGCCTGCCCAAAGCCAAGTGGGAAACCCCACTCTAACGGTTCCCAGTGTGTGCATGGGGACACTCTAGGGGCCTCGGTGGCCGTGCCTCCCCCCCCCGGTGCCGCCCGCAGCCCCCCTGTGCCCTCACCATGCGCCCAGCCTCGTTGTTGTGCAGGTTCATGAGGAATCGCAGGTCTCGGCCCTTCTCACTGGAGTCCACAAACTCCCTCCCGAAGAGGCGCCCGAAGTCGATGTTGTCGCTGCAGCCCCCCCAGTGCCAGTCGGGGCCCCCGGGGCCGCGGCGCCGGTAGTCACAAGTGCAGGACTCGATGGAACCCTCGGAGCAGGACCGTGCCACCGAGTGCGTGACACCGGCGCTGGTGATGGCGAAGATGAACGCGGTCTCCCGGCAGCCTGCGGACGAAAGCAGGGCCTCAGGGTGCTGTTGGGATGAAGAGGGGGCACCCAGCGGCACCCCCCAACCCGCAGCCACAACGGGATGCTGATGGGCTGGGAGCTGGCGATGCCCCGTGGTGACCGGAGGGCGCTTTGCAGAGCATCCCGGCTCTGGGGCGCCGGAGGGGGGGGGGGGGGTCCGGGCAGCCCCACGCCGCCTCCCGCCGCCCCGTGGCCTCACCCCGGTTAACGATCTTGCCGAAGATGTTGGGGCCCTGCGAGGTGGGGCAGTTCCAGCGGCGGTTGCGGAACTGCCACTTGCACTCCTTGATGGCGGTCTGGAGGCCGGAGCTGACGCTGTGCAGGATGCCGGGGTTCTGGCGGATCAGCTTGCGCTGCTTGCGGCTCAGCAGCTGCAGGCTGGGGTCCAGCACCAGCTGCACGTTCTTGGAGTCCGTCAGCAGGTTGGTGGACGAGGCCACGTTGATGATGCCCCTGCGGCACAGGAGGGGACGGTGAGCACCGGCATCCCGCTCCCCGCCTCAGCCCTCCCCTCTGATCCGCTACCAGAGCATCCTCCACCCCGCAGCCGCTGGTCACAGCCCCGATGGTACCCCCCGGTCGCACCTGCACGCCCCATCCTTGGCTACGGGGCAGCCGCCGCCGTGCCGGTGCCAAGCCCCGCTCCGCCCCCTGCTCCGGTGCCGGTGCTGCTGCCGGTACCGGCGGACTCACCACCACCGCCCGCTGTTGTTCACCGCCAGCGTGTTGGAGAGGGAGGAGAGGGCCAGCGCCCAGAGCGCCCGGAGCGCCAGCCCCAGCGCGGCGGCTTTCATGGCTCCGGCACCGGGAGACCCGGCAGAGTGCGCGGGCGAGCGGCCGCCGGGGTATTTATGGTGCCGCGGAGCCCCCGGCCCGGCCGCTACATCCACGCGTGTTTCCGGACGCGCGGGGCGCGGGGAGGGTGGGCGGCTCCGCTGCGGGCGGGTGAAGGGGGACGCGGGGAGCGCTGGCACCGGCACCGGGCTGCAGCCGGTGCCCGGGGCGCGGCGTCGGGGCTGCGGGGCCCGGAGCTCCCTGCCCGGTCCCTGGAGCGCAGCGTCGGGGGGTTCCGTGCGCGGTGCCCGCTGCCCGGTATCGGTGCCGGGCGGCCCGTGCGCGGTGCCCGGCGGCTCCCCGGGGAGACGGCGCGACTGGACTCGGCTCGGCGCGGCGGGTGCGCAGCGCTCAGCACCCGGGAGCATCTTCCAGCCCCTTCCCTCTTATAGGGGCGGCGCGGAGGGTCCCCGTGGGCCGGTCCCGCCGAACGGGGCCTCCCCGTGTCCTCGCCCTAACAATGGGGAGCGGCGGGGCCGCGGCACCTCTTATGGGGCTGCCGGAGCGGCGGCGCCGGGCCTGTCCGTCACGGCCCGGATTAGCCCGGCGGGTGGCTGAGCCCCGGGCCCGTGCCCAGAGCGCGGCCGGTGGGGCGGGGAGGGGGACACCCGGCTGCCGCCCCCCGCCCTCCCCGCGCACCGGCACCGGCGAGGGGAGCCAGGGACAGGTCCCGGCGCAGGGAGGAGCAGGACCCGGAATAGCCCAGGACGGGCCTGGACAGCGCCGGGCGCACGGAGGAAGCGGGGGCCGGGGATAGCCCGGGATCCCCCGAGGCAGCCCGGGGCGCACGGGGGAGTGGAGCGCGGGGATCTCCCGGGATAGCCCCGGGCACAGGGGGAGGCAGAGGCTCGGCACAACCCGGGGGCGCCGCGCCGGGACAGCCGGGTTCGGGGTGCGGGGACCGGACACGCAATCCCGGGGAGCGGGACCGTCGGGGCTGCGCCGAGCGCTGGTGCCGGTCCCGACCCCCCGGATCCCTCTCCCCTCCCGGTCCGTGCCCGGCGCTGAGGGGCGGCCCGAGCCGGTTGTGAACGGGGCCCGACGGCCCGTTTTGAGCACCGGGCCCCCGTGAACGGGGCCGTGGGCACCCGCAGCAGGTGCAGCCCCGTGCCCCGGGGCACCGGGCGGGTGTCGGGGGAAGGGACGAGGGGATGGAGCGGGACGGAGATGGGGGACCCGGACCCCGCATGCCCGCAAGTCTCAGTGGGGATGAAGCCGCTGCCCGCCCGGGTGCGGACTGCCCGGTGCGGGGCCGGAGGGGTGAGGGGGGGGGGCTGCGTTGATCCCCCCCTCCCGTCTTGGCGGAGTGCGGGTGGGGTAATTCCCCCGCAGCGGTTTCCTCGGACCAGTCATGCGGGGCCGGATTAGCCCCGCTCGCCCGTCACGGCCCGGGGCCGCCGCTCTCCATTTCAATTCAAGGGCGGACAAAGCCCAGGCTGGCAGCGCGGGGGGGGGGGGGGTCTAGCACCGGGACCCCCCCCCCCCCACCCCTCCTCCTGCCCGGGGTGTGCTCCAGGCCGGCGGCTCCTGCACCCCCCCCGCCCCGGTTCCCGGCCGGGCCGGGCCGTGTCCGCGCCCTCGGGCCGCCGCCCCGTCGGGGCTCCCGGGGCTGAGGTCAGCGGCCGCGGGGAGGCCCCGGGGCGCGGCAGGGAGGGCCCTGCCCGGGGCCGTGCCACCAGCGGCGGGGCCCAAACACCCCCGCTCCATCCCGGGACCCTCCCGGGGTCCCCGCGCCCCTGCTTCCCCCGTCCCGTCCGGCGGCGGCCCCAGGACAGAGGGGGCGATGCTGGGGACCCCCTCCCCTCAGCCCCGGGGTGTCCGCGGGAGAGCGCAGCGGCTCCTGCAGCCGTGGGGGCGGGCGGCGCTGCCGGTGCCAGTCCTGGACGGGGAGGGAGGGGCGGGGGGCACGGGTCCCTTCCCGCAGCACCGGACACGGGACGGACGGAGACCGGGAGAGCCCCGCGCCCGCTGACAGCCCCCCCCCGGGCCCCTGAACACCGGGGAGGTCTCAGTACAGCCGGTACCGGGTCCCCGTGGGGGGCGCATCCCTGTCCCACCAGTGCTGGTTTTGGGGTCCCCGGGGCACCCCGCTCTCCACGTAGCTCCCTCCCCCCGGGCTCTGTCCCCCGGTGCCCATAGAGGGGTCTGGTCTCACGGGGACTTCCCCTCCCGGTGCATCCCCCCCCCCCGCACTGCTGCAGCCGCTGCCATGGTAACGGCTCGCGGCTCTCGCGAGCTCCGCGCCCCCCCCTTTCCCCGCGAGCCCCCCCGGGCCCGGTACGGGGCGGGGGGGGCGGGAAGCGGAGGGCGGGGGGGAGAGGAGGAGTAAGGGGGGGGGGGCCACCGGGAGCTCTCGCGAGATCGGCGCGATCGGGCCTCCGCTTCCGGCGGCGGGAGCGGTGCAGAGTCAGCTGCGGGCGGGGGGAGCCACCGGTACCGGCACCGGCACCAGGTTTGGGGGGGGGGGGGGGACGGCGGCACCGGGGGGGGCTCGACACGGCGCGGGTGAGAGGGGGATGCGGCGGGGTTTGGGGGTGCGGACCCCCGGGGGGGTGCGGGCATCGCTCCGGGGGTGATGCGGGGCCGCAGCGGGGGGTGATGCGGGGAGGGGGAGCGGTTGGGGGGGGCGGTGCGAGCCAATGGGGTGCGTTGGAGGGGCGCAGTTGAGCGGGGGGGGGGTGATGCGGTCGAGGGGAGCAACGGGGGCGGCAGCAGCTCAGGGGCGGGAGGGCCTCGCTGCGGAGCGGGGGGGCTGCAGCGCGGGGGGGGGGGGTTTCGAGATTTGGGGGAGGTGCGGTTGTGACCCCCCCCCGAAGTGCTGGGTCCGTGCCTCAGTTTCCTCCAGTGCAGCCTTGGCCTGGCCCCTGGAGGTGCAGCGTGGGGGGGGGCACCCCCAGCACGGCCTCTTCATGTGGGGGGCAGCCCCATGGCCGCAGGGTTCTGTCCCACACAGGGGTGTCCCCGATGCCTGCACCCCCACCCCGTCCCGTGTTTTGAGGGTCTCCCCCCAATCCCAGCCCTGTGCCCCCGCAGGATCCGGCCTCGCCTGCGGACGGAGCCAGCGCCGCCGTCACCATGGGCAACATCTTCGGGAACCTGCTGAAGAGCCTCATTGGGAAGAAGGAGATGCGGATCCTGATGGTGGGGCTGGACGCCGCTGGGAAGACCACCATCCTCTATAAGCTGAAGCTGGGGGAGATCGTCACCACCATCCCCACCATAGGTGAGCAATGCCAGGGGTTGGGGGGGGCACCGGGCACGGACCCCTCCCCATCAGGGCTCCTTGGGATGGGGTTCGCGGCCCCCGCATGCCTCAGTTTCCCTCCGCTGTTGCTCCTCGCAGGGTTCAACGTGGAGACGGTGGAGTACAAGAACATCAGCTTCACCGTGTGGGATGTGGGTGGGCAGGACAAGATCCGGCCCCTCTGGAGGCATTACTTCCAAAACACCCAGGGTAAGTGCCCTGCATGGACACGGACTGGGGGGACAGGGTCACCGGGAACGGAGGGGGGACTGTGGGGCCGAGGGTCCTGCGCCCCCAGCAGCACCCGGTCGCCATCCCCAGGGCTCATCTTCGTGGTGGACAGCAATGACCGGGAGCGGGTGAACGAGGCGCGGGAGGAGCTCATGCGGATGCTGGCGGAGGATGAGCTGCGGGACGCTGTCCTCCTCGTCTTCGCCAACAAGCAGGTGGGGCCGGGACCATCCCCGGGGTGTCAGGGCCGGTGCCTGGGGGCCTGTGCCCATCCCCGGGGTGTCGGGGCCGGTGTCTGGGTCCCCGTGGCAGCCCCATTTCTCCCCTCAGGACCTGCCGAATGCCATGAACGCGGCGGAGATCACGGACAAGCTGGGGCTGCACTCCCTGCGCCACCGTAACTGGTACATCCAGGCCACCTGCGCCACCAGCGGGGACGGGCTCTACGAGGGCCTCGACTGGCTCGCCAACCAGCTCAAGAACAAGAAGTGAGCGGGCGGGCGGCTGCCGGCCCCCCGCCGTGTCCCCGGGGCCACCCCCCCGGACTCCCCCATCCCCACCCCGGTTGGGTTTTGCTTTCTCTTCTGGCACCGGTTGCTGTGGGGGTCTTTTTCCGCCTTGTTTTGGGGTCTCCCCTCGGATCTCGTGTGTGCGTGTGTGGAAATACAGCTCTATGGAACGTACCTGGGGGGGGGACACGGGGGCTGGGTGCCCGGGGGGGGTCACGCTGGGGTACCCCATCCCCGTGCATGTCCCCTCCCCTTCCTCTGGACCAAATGTGGGGGCTGCGGGGCCGCAGGGGGCATTTGGGACCATACACCCCCCACCCCTCCCCAGCCCCACATTCCCCTCCCCCCCCGGGGGTCCCACATGTCCCCGGCCCCCCCCATGTCACTTCGAGGCAGGTCTCCTCCCCTGCACCCCATCCCTGTTCCAGCATCGTGATTGTATGTCCCAGCCCCTCACGGACAGACGGATGGACGGCCCCATTCTGTACCCCCCCCCCAGCACCATATTTATACCCCCGGTCTGTGCTTGGTGTGACGTGTTGCTGCGGCTCTGCCCCGTCCAGGGACGTGTGTACCCCCCTCCCGGCCCCCCCTCCCTGCGCCTGAGACGGTGGGTGACCCCCGGCCCCCCCCTTGGATATTAAACATGTTTTATGTAGGGCTGCCCCATGGCTCTTCTTCCACAGCCCCCCCAAGCGCGGGGTCCGGGGAGGGGACGGTGATGGACAGCCCCGGGTTGGGTTTAATTAGAAAGAGCTTAACGGGGCAAGGGGAGGCTTGGGGGGGGGGGGGAACTCCCCTTTCCCAGGCTCATCCTTAGGGGAATATTGGATGAAATGGTAAATCCCATTAGTGCTAATCCCAACCGGGGCGTGGGGATGGTGCCAGCGCCGGCATAGCCGCGAGTGGGGCTCAGCCCCCCATGTCAGCCCCTAAGCAGGGCACCGGAGCTGCTGTCCCCATCCCTGTATCCCCTTTGGGTTGGTGCTGGTGCCACCGCATTGGGGGCTCCCCCTGCAGGGGGGGGGGGAGCCGGGGTTCCCCGGGAGCCGCGGAGCCGGTTCCCACCGGTGGCTTTGTGTGGCGGGGGCCGGCGCGGCGCTGACCCGGCGGCCGTAATCCCATTAATGCCCCGTCCCCCGCCGCCAGCGCGGTTTCGCCACCTCTCGGCAACCGGGGCTGGTATGTGCGGGCGCCGGTGGGGCCGGCGTGCCGATGCCGTCGTCCGGGAGCTGCGCCGGGGCCTGCGACGGCAACGGGGCCGCTGTCACCGGCGTAGGGCGGGGGAACGGGGCTGCCCCGTGTTCCCCAGGGCTCTGCAGTGACCCCAGGGGCAGGGGTTTGGGGATCCCCCTCCGTGCAGGGCCCGCTGCGGGGCTCAGCTTCCCCTGTCCCGCAGGGAAGGGTGCTGGGTGCGGGACGAGGGGCGCTTCGCACCCATGGGAGCCGGGTCCTGCTCGGTGCCGATTTCTCCGCGCTCTGCTGCCGCCTGCTGGTACCGGTCCCGCTGCCGGTGCCCTAGGACGAGCCCCCCGCCCGGCTCAGCGGGGACCACCGGGGCAGTCACCGGCCAGGGACCGGTGCTCGGTGGCAGCCCGGGATGGGCGGCACCGGAGCACGGGCGGACGCGTGTCCCGGACACCGGAGGGGGGAACCACCCGCTCCGGCCCCACCGGGGCTCGTTGCGGACCGGTCCCGGTGCCGGGGGGCGGTCCCGGGGGAGAGGCGGGGCCCGGGGTGAGCACGGGGCAGGACGGGGCGGTCCCGGTGCCGCCGCCGCCAGCCCGGCCATGCCGTCCCCCGCCGCGCTGCTGCTGCTGCTGCTGGTGCTGCTGCTGCCGCCGCCCGCCCGCGTCGCCGAGAGCGAAACCGAAACCGGGGCCCGGGACCTGCGGCTGGAGACGCTCGTGAGCCCCGGGGGAACCGGGAGGGGAGCGCGGGAACCGGGGCTGCGCGGGGAGCACCGGGCACCGGGCACCCCCAGCGGCGCCCTCGGGCGGGACCGGAGAGGGGGGGACCCCGGCGGTGCGGAGGGGAACGGGAGCAGCGGAGGGACGGGGCTACGCGGGGAGTACCGGGGCGGGGAGTGCGGCTCACGGGGCGCCCGGGGGGCACGGAGCGGGGTCCGCGCACCCCGAGGTTGGGGTGACCCCGTCCCGGTCCCCCGTGGCCCCTTCCCGTTGCAGGTGCCCCCCCCCGAGGGCTGCACGGAGCTGTCGGCGCCGGGGGACACGGTGCACATCCACTACACGGTGCGCGGCGGCAGGAACACGTCAGCACAGCGCTGCGCCGGGCGGGGCGGCTCCGGCACCGGCACCGGGGGGGGCATGGGGGAGGTACCGGGGAGATACCGGGGAGGTTCAGGAGCAGTCGTGAGGATGGCAAGGGGCTGGCACTAGGACGGGCATGCGGGTGGCACTGGGACGGGCATGCGGGTGGCACTGGGATGGGCATGCGGGTGGCACTGGGATGGGCATGCTGGTGGCACTGGGACGGGCATGCGGGTGGCACTTGGCACCTGGCACTGGGAGCAGCGTGGGGAGTTCCCCAGGGTGGCACCGGGGTGGGCATGGGGATGGCACTAGGATCTGCATTGTCCTGCGGAGGACAATGGGAACTGCCTGGAGCGGCAGTGGGGCAACCTCGGTACCTGTGTGGGGTAGAGCCAGGCCGGGAGCCGGTGCCAGAGCCGGTGATGGTGCCGGTGTCCCCGCAGGGCAGCCTGGAGGACGATGGCCGCATCATTGACACCTCATTGAGCCGGGACCCGCTCCAGGTGGAGCTGGGCAAGCGCCAGGTCATCCCCGGTGAGCACAGGGGGTCCCGAGGGATGTCACTGCCTGAGCCCAATGGGCTTTGGGATGCCCCCGGCCACCCCTGCTCACTCCTTTACTCCCCAATTCCTCACAGGCCTGGAGCAGAGTCTGCTGGATATGTGTGTGGGGTAAGCGGGGAAAGGGGCACAGGGGGGTGTCCCCAGGGCTACTTAGGGTGTGGGTCCAGCCCCACAGGGCACCAACAGTGTTTCACCACGGCAGGGAGAAGCGGAGAGTCATCATCCCCCCTCACCTGGCCTACGGCAAGCGGGGGTCCCCCCCCTCCATCCCAGGTGAGTGCAGCCCCTTGGGGCCCCCGGGGGGTCTCCGCCAGCCCCACTGAGGCTCTGTCCCCCCATTGCAGGGGACGCGGTGCTGCGGTTCGAGGTGGAGCTGGTGGCTCTGTCCCGTGCTGGTTACTGGCAGAAGGTGCTCAACAAGGTGGTGCCGCTGCTGTGCTTGGGGCTGGTGCCAGCGCTGCTGGGGCTCATCGGGTGCCACCTCTACCACAAGGCCAGCAGCACCAGGCTCTCCAAGAAGAAGATGAAGGAGGAGAAGAAGAACAAAGCCAAAAGGAAATAAAGCCTTTCCCTGAGCATCTGTGGCTGCTCCATGACTGCATGCAGCTCTGGGCTGCAGACACCTTGAACACAAATGAGAAGTGACAGACCCACACCAAAGCTCAGCTTGTTCCAGAAATAAGACCCCGGAACACAGTTTTGGGTGCAATTTAGCTCCTTTATGGCACCTCCAGGCTGTCCCAGTCGCTGCAGTGGCCGGGGCTGCACTGGGGGGTCTCAGGCGGTGCTGGTGGAGCCATGGATGGGCTGCAGTCGGGTCTTGGGGTGCGCAGCGCAGTCACCGCCGGTGTGGGGCAGGGCCCTGGGGATGCAGCTCTTGTGCTTGACTGCGAGGAGCGGGTTGGGCTCGCTCAGCACCTCCTGCGGGAGGGAGATCCCGGCCAGGTACTGCCGGAGCAGGTCCCGCAGGCGCCGGTTCCTGCGGCTCAGCGCCGCCCTCTGCCGCTCCAGCGCCTGCTCCTCCAGCTTCGCCTTGTTGAAGCGCTGCCAGAAGCGCTCCAGCCCCACGTAGTCCTGTACGGCCTGGGCGAGAGGCAGGGTAGGGGGTCCCCAGCCTGGCCATGGGTCGTTCCCGAGCCCAGATCCCGCCCCGAGCCCCACGGGGGCTTCAGCTCCTCACCCAGGCCAGCGGCTCCACCGGTGTCTCCTGGAGGACTTGCCGGGCATCTTCCTCCTCCTCCTCCTCCAGCGAGGACGGGTAAAAGGGCAGCACCTTCTCCTCCTCCGTCTCCATCCTGCGGCACATCTCGGCCAGGCGCAGGATGCGCTGGGCCTGGGGGGATGCAGGAGAGGGCAGGGAGGGCTGGGAAGGTGGAATTCCCACCCCGAGGGGCTCCCAGCACCTCTCACCTTCTCCATCACCCGGGCCAGTGCCTTGAGGGCAGCACCGCTCTGCAGGGTGAGCCTGAGGAGGCTGTCGTGGGCATCAGCACCCATCCGGTTCATCTCAGTCCTGAGCTCCCGGAGCTGCCCGAGGACCTTCCCCTTCTCCTCCTGCATGCGCCGGGTCTGCTCCTCACTCTCCTGGAGAAGAGCCACGAGTCGGCTCCTGACGGCTGCGATCGAGCCCTGGGGACAGTGGGGATGAGAGGGATGGGGCCATGAGGATAGGGACGGGGTCCCCAGAGCCCCCACTTCCACCCCTGCACCCCGCGGCAACCTGCAGCTTCTGCAGCTTCTTCGCCTGCGTCTCTACCTCCCTGGAGCTCTTCTCATCCTTCTGCTTGAGCGCCTCGAAAGCCACCCTCTGCCCCTCGGTGGCCTCGGCATAGCCCTGCAGGGCGCTTTGCACTTGCTTCCAGAGCTCCTCCAGCTTTGCCCTGAGCTGCAGGCGGGTGTACTGCTTCTTCTGCAGGCTCTGGGCACAGGCACAGCGCGTGTGAGCCACCACTCCCCAAACCTTGCCCTCGAACGCTCCTGGCCGGTTCCTGCCTCTGCCCCTGCCTCATTTTTGATGTCGTCCCGGGAGCTCTGGAATCTCAGCGTGATGTCCAAGTCGTTCTTGGCCTGATTCTGCTCCGTGCCCAGCGCCACGTCCTGCAGGTAGCAGCGTTCCCGCTCGTGCTGCTCCACGATGGTTCTCCTGTGGGAAGCACAGGGGAGCTGCTGGGAGAGGGTGGCCCCAGCGGGGTGCTCAGCACCAGCATGGGACAGGCAGCAGGTGCCACTGCCGCCCCCCTTGCCTCTGCCGCACCTCTCCTCCTCAAAGGCAGCCTGCACGGCCTGGAGCTGGGCCCGGTACCCGTCCTCCAGGCACGCCAGGCGGCAGCGCTGCAGCTGCAGGAGCCGGTCCACGTTGAGCAAGTGGCTGCGCAGGGCTCGGCCGTGCTGCTCCTCCGCCTCCTCCAGGTCTGCGGCCAGGGCCTGCAGGGTCGGGGCTGTCACAGGCCGCGGAGGGGGGGGGGGGTCCCGGTGCTGCCGCGGCCCCGCCGGCCCCGCGCTCACCTCGATGACGCCGTCCTTGCAGTCCATGACCCGCGCGAAGGCCCGGCTCAGGGCGTGCACGTCCCGGTGCAGCTCCGCGGCCTTGGCCTCCCGCAGCACCGCCCTCCATTGAGCATGGAGCTTGTGCAGGCTCAGGGCGCTGCTCTGCTCCTCCTGGGCCAGCTTGTGCTGAGCGGGGCACGGCCGTGAGCGGGGACAATGGGGGGGGCACCCGGCTACCCCATCCCATAGCCCCCCGGCTACCTTCAGGAACCGTGTGAGCAACTCCCCCTTCCTCTTGGCCGCCTCCTCCTCGGCCAGCGCTTGGCTCTGCAGCAGCAGGAGCTTGTCCTCCGCCGACAGGGCGGCTGCTGCCCGGGACCGGCGCTTCCCGGCCATGGCGGCTGTGCCCGGGCACAGGAGGTGAGGCTGGAGGTCCCGGCCCCCCCCATCTCCCCCCCGTTGGGGTCCCCCCTAACGCCCCCCACACTTTGGGGTCCCTCCAGGCCCCCCCTTCGCCGTCTCCCCCGCCCCGATGCCGGTACCGAGCGCGCCCCACAGCACCCACCGGCGTCCCACCGGTCTCCTAGCAACCGCCACTTCCGGTTTGGGCGGGAGTAGAGCCCCGCTTCCGCGGTCAGCCAGACGGGGCGCCCCCTGGCTTGGAGGAGCGTCTTCAGGTTGGACCCCCGCCTCTCCGCCATTGGCCTGCGAGCCGGCAGTCGCCGCGGTGATTGGCTACAGGGCGCCGCCGTGGGCGGGGCTCGGCGACCGCGGATTATATAAGGACGCTGCGGCGGCGGGGCGCAGGGCCGGCGGGTGGGTGCAGTGTGGGGGCCTCCGCGCCGCAGCCATGCGGGAGCGGAGGCCGGTACCGGCGGCCCCGGCCCGCTGCAAGCTGGTGCTGGTGGGCGATGTGCAGTGCGGTAAAACGGCCATGCTGCAGGTGCTCGCCAAGGACTGCTACCCCGAGGTGAGCCGGGACCGGCACCCAGCACCGGGGACCGGCACCGGGGCCGGCCGCTGACGCTCTCGGTGCCGTTACAGACGTATGTGCCCACCGTGTTTGAGAACTACACAGCGTGTCTGGCCAGCGAGGAACAACGGGTGGAGCTGAGCCTCTGGGACACCTCCGGTACCGGGGTCAATGCACTGGGATGGGTTCTCTCCGTTACCGGGGGGCGCATGAACGGGGCTTCCCTCCGGTACCGGGGCGGGGGCAGCGCTGGCCCCGGTGGGGCTTGATGTGGGAGGGGGGTTATCGGGGGAGGGTGGTTTGGGGTCTATGGGGATGGGGGGGCTGCAGCAGAGGGAGCCCTGCATTGGGGGGGGCTGGCATAGGGCCCCCGGGGTGCCATAGGGTAACCCCCTTCCTAACGGGGTTCCCCAATCCCTGTGACCTCTCCCCGTTGGATATTGGGGCGCTGCGTCCCTGCGGGGCTGCTTGTGAATGGGGGGTAACGGGGACCCCCGGATCTGCCTCTCCCCGCGGCGCTGGGGGGGCCGGGACAGCCCTGCCCGGGTGCTGCAGTGTCCCCCCCCGCCCGAGGGGGGGTCCCTGCCACCCGCGGTCCCCGCGTTGCCATGGCGATGCGCTGGCGCAGCCTCTTTGCTATTCCACGCACGGAGCGTCTGGGCTGCGAAACCCCCTCCGAGACCCTTCGGGGTCTGGGGGTGGCGATGGAGGCCCCCCCCGGGCACCCCAATACCCACAGGGGCTCCCCACTGCCCCCGCATCCCCCCCCGTGCCGCCTCTCCCTGCGGTCCCCGCGGTGGTGCCAACGGCTCCGGCTCCCTGGGGACCCCATGGGGGTGGCAGCAGCCCCCCCATGTCCTGCTGCCCCCCAAGACCCGGTGCTGCTGCTGGGGCTCCCCAGCGCGGGGGGGGGCGGTTGTTACATAAACACCACGGGATCCATTTCCCATCACTGATGGGCTGCGGGGAGCGGAGGTGGTGGTTTGGAGGGGGTTAGAGCTGCGTGTGCCCCCCCCAGCCCTGGCAAAGGGGGGGCTGTGACCCTTTGCCATCGCCTCCAGGGTCCTTTATGGGGGTGCTGTGCGGTGACCCCCCCCCTTTTCAACCCAGGTTCTCCCTACTATGACAATGTACGTCCCCTCTGCTATAGCGACTCGGATGCTGTCTTGCTCTGCTTTGACATCAGCCGCCCCGAGACCCTGGACAGCGCGGCCAAGAAGGTGTGGGGGGCATGGGGTGAGTGGGGGGGGGCTGTTTTGGGGTCCCCTCACACTGACACCAGCCCTGTGTCCCCCTCATTCTGCAGTGGAAAACAGAGATCCTGGACTATTGCCCCAACACGCGGGTGCTGCTCATCGGCTGCAAGACAGACCTAAGGACAGACCTGAGCACCCTCATGGAGCTCTCCCACCAGAAGCAGGCACCCATCTCCTATGAGCAGGTTGGGGGGTGACGTGTGTGTGGGGGGGTGTTGGGGTGCTCTGGGGGGGGGTTTGGCCTCACCAGGGGCTGTTGCAGGGCTGTGCGGCCGCCAAGCAGCTCGGAGCAGAGGGTTACCTGGAGTGCTCGGCCTTCACCTCGGAGAAGAGCGTCCACAGCATCTTCCGGACCGTGTCCGGCATCTGCCTCAGCAAAACCCCCCCGCAGCCCCCCCGGAGCCCCCCCCGCAGCCTCTCCAAGAGACTCCTGCACCTCCCCAGCCGCTCCGAGCTCATCTCCTCCACCTTCAAGAAGGAGAAGGCAAAAAGCTGCTCCGTCATGTGAAGGGGGGGGCGCCTGTCAATGACCCCCTCACCACCCTCCACTCCCCCCAGTGTCCTCCTGCCCTGAGCCCCCAGGATGGGGTGGGGGGGCTGGCCCTGGAGCCCCCCCGTGATGCCAATGGGGTGCCTGTCCCCTTCCCATCACCCTGCTTCCAGCCCCCATGGAGCTGCCATGGGTGGGTGGGGGGCTCTAGGGAGGGTGATTGGCAGCCCCCCAACCCCAGGGGGGGTTCATTCATGGACTCATCCCCTTTTGCCCCTCCCCACCCCATCCCTCATCTGCTGCTTGCCCCTGGTGGGGTGGGGGGCGCTGGGGGGGGCTGTTTTATGGACTGTCGTTGGGGGGGTGGGGGTCTCTATTCCATGGTCAGTGTTATTAAAAGCTTATTTATTATCGGAAATATAACGCCCACCGATGTGCAGCGGAGTGGAGTCCTCTTTTGGGGGGGGTGTCGGGGTTTAACGGGGGGGGCTCAAAAGGGGTCTTTCCAGCTTGGGAATGGGGTGCGCAGGACGCCGTGGGGTGCGCAGGACAGGGGGGGCGTCACGGTAGGGCCGGGGGTCACCGCGCTGCCGGCGGAGGGACCCGCGTGTCGCGGCGGTGCTGCGGCCACGGCGGGCGCGGGGGCTGCTGGGAGCTGTAGTCCCTGCGCGGAGGCGGCCTCGCCTTCCCAGCGTGCTCCGCGGCGGCTATGGCGGCAACGGGACGCTGAGGCCAGGAGCGGCGGCGGTGAGCGGGGGCGGGAGGGTCCGCGGGGGCAGCTGGAGCCCCGGAGCGGGTCCCCGGGGCTGGGCCCTGCTCCCTCCCGGGGCCGGTTCCCTGACGCTGTCCCCGCAGATGGCCGGGGAGCTGGCGGACAAGAAGGAGCGGGACGCGTCCCCCGCAGCCAAGGAGGAGCGGAAGCGCTCCCGCTCCCCGGACCGCGACCGGGACCGCGACAGGGACCGCAAAGGTTCCCCCCCCAAGGACAGGAAGCGGCACCGGTCCCGGGACAGGCGGCGGGGGAGCCGCTCGCGCTCCCGGTCCCGGTCCAAGTCAGCGGAGAGGTGAGGGGGGGGCTCCCCACCAAGGGCGGGTGCGGGGGGGTGGGGGCCGGGGTTGGGCCATAAGGACCCCGCTCTATAGGGATCGGCGGCACAAGGAGCGCGACCGGGACCGGGGCAAGAAGGAGCGGGAGCGGGACAAGGATGGGCACCGGCGGGACAAGGACAGGAAGCGCTCGAGGTGAGCCCCGGGGGGCTTCCGGAGGGCTTGGGGGTGCCCCGGCTCCCCCAGGAGCGGCTCCGCGGGGCCCCGGCGCTGTGCTCGGGTCCTGATGCCCGGTTCTCGGCTGGAAGCTTGTCCCCGGGCAGGGGGAAGGATTCCAAGGCCCGGAAGGAGCGGGATGCGCGCAGAGCGGAGGAGGAGGAGGAGAACGCCCTGAAGAAGGAGAAGGTGAGGAGGGACTCGGCTGGGAATGGCTTTGGGAATGTGGGAATCCTGCTGGCGAGGCAGAGTCCCCACTGGGGCTGCTGATGGGCTCGTCCCACGTCCACAGGCGCAGCCGCTGTCCTTGGAGGAGCTGCTGGCCAAGAAGAAGGCTGAAGAGGAGGCAGAATCCAAGGTGGGAGCTGGAGCTGAGGCCTTCTCCTTGGGATGGGATGGATGGGATTGGAGGGGGGGCACATCCAGACCTGCTGTGACCCTGCCCTTCTGTCCCAGCCCAAGTTCCTGTCCAAGGCGGAGCGGGAGGCCGAGGCGCTGCGGCGGCGGCAGCAGGAGGTGGAGGAGCGGCAGCGCCTGCTGGAGGAGGAGAGGAAGAAGAGGAAGCAGTTCCAGGAGATGGGGAGGAAGATGCTGGGTAAGGGGGTGCCCACCCCTGGAGCCCCCCCCCCCCGGCCCTAAGGGGGGTTGTGCTGGGCTCTGAGCCCTTCCCATGCTCCCCAGAAGACCCCCAGGAGCGGGAGCGTCGGGAGCGCCGAGAGCGCATGGAGCGGGACACGAACGGCACCGAGGATGAGGAGGGCAGGCAGAAGATCCGGGAGGAAAAGGACAAGAGCAAGGAGCTCCACGCCATCAAGGTGGGTCTGGGGTGACCCTGGGGGGGCCGGGAAGGGGGTGGAACCCCCCCCACTGAGCCTCTGCTCCCCAGGAGCGGTACCTGGGGGGGGTGAAGAAGCGGAGGCGGACGCGGCACCTCAATGACCGCAAGTTCGTGTTCGAGTGGGACGCATCGGAGGACACCTCCATTGACTACAACCCGCTGTGAGTGGGGGGATTCTGGGGCTGTGGGGGGTTCCCTGGGGGTGTGGGGCAGCTCCTGATGCTCCCACCCCTTGCTCCAGGTACAAGGAGAGGCACCAAGTGCAGCTGCTGGGCCGGGGCTTCATTGCGGGCATCGACCTGAAGCAGCAGAAACGGGAACAGTCGCGTTTCTACGGGGACCTCATGGAGAAGAGGCGGACGCTGGAGGAGAAGGAGCAGGAGGAGTGAGCTGGGGGGTGTCCACAGGGGCTCTGCTGGGCCTGGGTGCAGCTTGGATGGGGGCAGGATGGTTCCAGCCTTCCCACAGGGTGAGCTCCATCCCCTTCCTCATCCACACCCAGGGCTCGGCTGCGGAAACTGCGGAAGAAGGAGGCGAAGCAGCGCTGGGACGACCGGCACTGGTCCCAGAAGAAGCTGGATGAGATGACGGACAGGGACTGGCGCATCTTCCGCGAGGATTACAGCATCACCACCAAGGGGGGCAAGATCCCCAACCCCATCCGCTCCTGGAAGGACTCGTCCCTCCCACCCCATATCCTGGAGGTCATTGACAAGTGTGGTTACAAGGTGGGCAATGGGGGCTGCTTTGGGGGGGGGTCAGGGCTGGGAGGGGGAGTTCTGCTCTCATCCTGCCGCTCCCCTCGCCAGGAGCCCACCCCCATCCAGCGCCAGGCCATCCCCATCGGCCTCCAGAACCGGGACATCATCGGCGTGGCTGAGACCGGGAGTGGCAAAACAGCGGCTTTCCTCATCCCACTGCTCGTGTGGATCACCACCCTGCCCAAGATTGACCGGTACCGGGGGCTGGGAGCACTGCACGGGGGGGAGCCTGGGACACCACATAGGGCAGGGGGACACTGCACAGGGGGGGACACGTGGCACCGGGGGTGACGTGGCCATGCCCTGCCCGTGCCGCAGCATTGAGGAGTCGGACCAGGGTCCCTACGCCATCATCCTGGCCCCCACCCGCGAGCTGGCCCAGCAGATTGAGGAGGAAACCATCAAATTTGGGAAGCCTCTGGGCATCCGCACGGTGGCCGTGATCGGGGGCATCTCCCGCGAGGACCAAGGCTTCCGCCTCCGCATGGGTTGTGAGGTGAGTGCCCCGCATGGAGGGGCCCTGGGGGCCATGGTTCACCCCCAGCCTGTGGCCACCAACCCCCCTGACCCCCCCAGATCGTCATCGCCACCCCAGGCCGTCTCATTGACGTGCTGGAGAACCGGTACCTGGTGCTGAGCCGCTGCACGTACGTGGTGCTGGACGAGGCGGATCGCATGATCGACATGGGCTTCGAGCCGGACGTGCAGAAGATCCTGGAGCACATGCCTGTCACCAACCAGAAACCAGACACGGATGAGGCCGAGGACCCCGAGAAGATGTTGGCCAACTTCGAGTCAGGGAAGCACAAGTACAGGCAGGTGGGTGCTGGTGGGTGCTGCTGTGGGGAGCAGAGGGCTACAGGGAGCAGCAGCCCTGCTCCTGCCCCTCTGGGCCCATCGCTCCCTGCCCTGTGCTCCCGTAGACCGTCATGTTCACGGCCACCATGCCACCAGCCGTGGAGCGCCTGGCCCGCAGCTACCTGCGCCGCCCCGCCGTGGTCTACATCGGCTCCGCTGGCAAACCCCACGAGCGGGTGGAGCAGAAGGTGTTCCTCATGTCCGAGTCGGAGAAGAGGTGAGGACGGGGCTGCTGGAGCAGGAGGAGGGGTCTCGGGGGTGCTCAGGGGTGTTTGGGGGTGAGGGAGCTCTGGGACAGGCTCCACAGCCCCACTCTGCTCCTCCACAACAGGAAGAAGCTCTTGGCCATCCTGGAGCAGGGCTTCGACCCCCCCATCATCATCTTTGTCAACCAGAAGAAGGGCTGCGATGTGCTGGCCAAGTCCCTGGAGAAGATGGGGGTGAGTCTGGGCCGGACCCTCCCCGCTCTGTGTCCCCCCTGCCCATGGGTGGGGGGCTCCAGGCCCTGCCTGACCCCTCCTTTCCCCCCCTGCAGTACAACGCCTGCACCCTGCACGGAGGCAAGGGCCAGGAGCAGCGGGAGTTCGCCCTCTCCAACCTGAAGGCCGGGGCCAAGGACATCCTGGTGGCCACCGACGTGGCCGGACGCGGCATCGACATCCACGACGTCTCCATGGTGGTCAACTATGACATGGCCAAGAACATCGAGGGTGAGTTGGGGGGGGGGCAGTGGGGGGCAGTGGCGGGGGGGGGGCTATGGGGGGCCTGATCCTCCTCATCCCCCCCTTGCAGATTACATCCACCGCATCGGGCGCACGGGCCGCGCGGGGAAGAGCGGCGTCGCCATCACCTTCCTCACCAAGGAGGACTCGAGCGTGTTCTACGACCTGAAGCAGGCCATCCTGGAGAGCCCCGTGTCCTCCTGCCCGCCGGAGCTGGCAAACCACCCCGACGCCCAGCACAAGCCCGGCACCATCCTCACCAAGAAGCGGCGCGAGGAAACCATCTTCGCCTGAGCCAGGGTCCCCCCATGGGGACAACGCAGCCCCCCCCCCCCCCCATGGCAGCAGCACCAGGGGCTGCCGGGACCTTTTGGCTGCTTTTGGTGCATCCAGGACTGCCGACAGCAGAGACTTGGCCCAGGGCCCCCCTCGTTGTCCCAGCCCCGCTTCCCCCCCTCCCCATGGCCGGTGGGGCTCCGGGGGCCGGTTCCTCCTGCCGGGACCGGGCTGGTGCCCATCGGGGCTATTCCAGGCCCTTTCTTCTCTCCATCCTCGTGGTTTTTAGCTGCAATTCCAGGCTGCAGGAATAAACCCGGTCCCGCACGGCGCCTCCTCGTGCTCTCCCTGGCCCCGTGTCCCCCCCATCCCCTGTTTGTCCCCCCCCACACGGACACGGCCCTCGGAGCACTCTCGTGTTTCTGAAACTGGTTACAGGGAAATCAGTGCTTTCTACAAAAGAAATTATAACAAATCTGTGCCCCCCCATCCCCTCCCTGCGAAGGGCCCCGGGGGGGGGGGGTCTCATCGAGCAGCCCCCGGGGGGGGGGATGCTGTATTTACAGGACTCTGTGCGGTGACGTGCGGTGGCAGCTACAGGGACAGCAGGGATGGGGCAGTGAGTGCAGGCAGGGGGTGCCCCCCCCCGGCCGTGGGCAGGGTCTGGCTGCCCCCTCCCATCCACATCCCCAGTGGGGGGGGGGTTTGCAGTGGCCGGGATAGGGGGAACTTGGTGCAGAGCAAAGCGATTGGTGCAGCCCCGTCATGCCGGGGGTCCCATGCGGGGGGGGGTGGGACAGGCTGGGCCTGGGGAGGGACAAGGGGGGGGCACCTTCCCCTTCATTTGGGTCTGTGCTGCTCACCCTGCCCCCCCCCATGACCTGGCCCCTGTTTCCATGGCAGCGGATGGGGACGGGAAACTGAGGCAGGGAGAAGCTGCGTGGCTGAGCCCCGGTCCCTGGGGAAGGGGCAGGGGGGTCCCCTGGCCCCCCCCGCCCCCTGTGCTTATGGCTGAAGACGCCCCCCTAGGAGGCCCCCGAGAGGGGGGAGATTGTCTGAGCACCCCCAGTGCGGGGCTGGGGGGGGGGCGGCCGCTGCCCAGCCGGGCCCCCCCCCTTCCTTCCCTGCCCTCCCCTAGTAGCTGTCCTTGGCCCAGGGCCGGCTCCGCTGCCAGTTCCTGTCGTGGTTGCGCTCGCTCTGGCGCTCGGGGGTGCCGGCGCCCTGCATCCCGCTGTTGTGGTGCCGGTGGGGCTGGTACAGGTCGGGGTAGGGGTCCCCGAACCCCTCCTCCTCCTCCTCCTCCTCCTCCTGCAGGTGCCGGGAGCTGCGCTGGGACGCGGCCCCCCACGGCCGGGGCGAGTTCTCCCCGGCATCGTCCGACGGCATCAGGCTCTCGTGCTCCAGCGGCGAGTGCTCCCCGCGCTCCCCCAGCAGCTGCTGGCTCTGCGGGTACGGACGGGGCTGGGTGCATGGCCCCGACCCCATGGCGTGCATTGGGGTGCATTGGGGTGCGCCGTGGTACCTGCAGCCCCGGCAGCCCCGGGGGCGATGGAGCGGCGTGCGCGGCGTGCAGAGGGTGATGTGTGGCGCGCCAATAGACCTCCAGGTACTCGGCCAAGTGCTCGCAGGCGTCCTCCAGCTGGTTCTCGTCCAGGATCACATCAAACAGCTCCTGTGGGGGCACATAAAGGGGTCAGGGGGGGTCCGGACCCCACTTTGGGCTGTCCCAGGGGGGGTCCCCGTGGCTCACCGGGGGACACTGCACCAGTTTGTCGGCTGCCATCATCTGCACGTTGAGGTGCTTCACTTGGGACTTGCCGCGGGACTTGATGAGGCGCTGCAGGACCTGAGGGGGGCACAGGAGGGTGGTGGTGGCATAGGGGACAACTGGGACCCCCCCCAGACCCGCGGGTCCCCCCCACCTTGGGTGAGGACACCTTGACATAGACGATGATGGGCGCCAGGGAGGTCTTGGCCAGCTGGGCCGGGTGGTTGATGGTGTCGGCATCCAGCACCACAAGCTGCAGGGACTTGGCCAGCTCAAAGATGCGCTCGATCTCGCTCTGCACCTCGGCTATGGGAGGGACATGGGGGGGGGGGGCATGAGGCTGGGCTGGTTCCTTTGCGGGTCCCTGCAGCCCGGGGGTGCTCACCGATGCTGGAGCGGGTGGTGGAGCGCTCCAGGATCGCCTGCTTGCCCAGGTTGTTGAGGATGGAGCGCTTGGCCAGGGACAGGTCAGCCGTGATGTGGGTGATGGAGATCCTGGGGGAGGGGGGCAGAGGGGTGGCAATGGGGGCCGGGGTGTCCCCCTATGGCCATGGCATTGGAGCGGGGGCAGGGGCAGGGCCTCACCTCCCATCGAATCTGTGCTTGAGGAAGTCGAACAGAGCTTTCTGCATCATGTCCGTGACCTGCGCAGGCACCGGGAGCCGCAGATGGCACCGGCAGCGGGGCCCGGCCCCCCGTGGGCACCCCTGGGCCCCACCATCTGCCATGGGGTGGGCAGGGAGGGGACAAGGGGCTCAGGCCAACCCCCCCCCCCCCCCAGTACCTCGTATCCTTTCAGCGAGGGCCCCACCAGCACCACGGGCCGCATGGAGGGGACCACGTCGTAGGGTGGGATGTGCTGTGTCTGGAGGGGGGACACATCAGTGCTCTGCACCCCATAACTGGGGGTAGAGGGGGGTCTCTGCCCCATCTCCCCTCACCCCCGGGACTCACCTGCTTCTGCTTCTGCTTGGCTTGGGGAGAGAAGAGGCAGGGATTGGTGACAGCAAAGGGAGGACCCCCTGGGACCGCCCCCCCCGGGCCAGACCCGGCTCTTACCTAAGGAGGGGGGAGGCGATCGCCGGCTCCCGCTGTCGCCGAGGCCTGAGGCGTTGCCAGCTCTCCTGGGGGGGGGCAATGGGGGTCAGCGAGGTTGGGGGGGGCCCGGTTGGGGGGGGGGGGGGCGGTCCTTACCTGGCTTTCTGCTCCTGCTTGAGCCTCATGGCTTCCAGGCGCTGGGGGCTGGGGATGAAGGCGATGTCCCCCCCCTCCTTCACTAGGCGTCCAATCCACCAATCATTGCTGTATTTCTGGGGGGGCAGGAGCAGAGCACGGTGAGGCCTGAGAGGGGTGGGGGGTCCTTGGCCCTGATTCCCCCCCCACGGACCCCCTTTCACCTCCTTGATGTGCAGGAAATCTTTGGCTTCGAAGTTGATGGCGGCTCCTTGCACCGGGCACTCCTCGTCCAGCGCCCCGCAGTAGCTGACATTGGTGCGCACAGCGAAGGCGACCGGCTTGTGCTGGGGGGGGGGGGATAAAAGGGGCGGTTCAGCACCCCCAGACCCCGCCGAACCCCGCAATGTGCCCCCCCCCCCCCGTACCTTGGCCCTCTCGAGCTGCTGCTGGGCCTGGTTCTCCACCTCGCGCCGGGCGCCCTCCCGGTCCTCGTCCAGGGACACGTCGGAGTCCAGGGACGGGCGGCTGGTGTAGGAGTCCGCCGAGCCCTACGGGGCCGCGGCTCAGTGCGGGCCCCGGCACAAGGGACCCAGGGAGCCCCGTCCCGAAGCGCGTCCCAGCGAGCCCGGGGGGAGCCATGGGGGGACCCCGCTTGTGTCCGTCCCCCCCCCCCGCGGGTAATCGCCGGGCCCTGCTGTTGAGCTGCATTGAGATATTTATAGGCCCCTGGATGTGGCCGAGCGCCCCCCCCCTCGATCGCACCGGGGGTGCCCCCCCCACCGCAGGCAATATGGTTTCCCAGCAGGCTCCCCCCAACATGGCCTCCCCAGCACGCCCCCCCCCACCCCAGCATCGTCACCGCTCCCCGGAGCATCCTTCACTTCCCCACCGGTAACAGCATCTCCGCCCCCCCCCGCAGCCCCCGGCCCCGCCGCCCATGGGGGGGTCTGGATCACACCCCCCCCCCCCCATCACCCGGTTCCGGTCCAGGCGGCACCTGCCGGGGGTTGGGGGGGAGAGACCGGTTCCTTCCTGCGGTGAGGAACAAAGAGGGCGGCCGGACCCCCCCACCGGGCCCGGGCCCCATCCACGGGCACAGCCCCCAGTGCGCAATCACGGCTCCCCCCCCCCCCACCGGGCACGGCCGCACCCCCCGCCCCAGTTGTGCCGGTACCGGGGCCGGTACCTCGTTAAGCAGGAAGGTAGCGCTGGAGTCAGAAAACGACATAGACGGGGCGAGCCGAGCCGAGCCGCCCGCGCCCCCCCGCCCGCCTCCGGTACCGGCACCGGCTCCGGCTCCGGTTCCGGCTGCGGCTCGGGCTCCGCTGGCCCTGCCCGCTCCGCGCCGCCGCCGCTGCCGCCCCTCCCCGCCCCTCCCCGCCTCCGCCTCCCGCCGCCCCCCAGGGGCGCACGGAGCCGCCCCCGCCGGCTCAGCACGGGGCGAGGGGGGGGTGCCGGGGGTCGCGGCTCCCCCTTCCCGGTGGGACCCCGGTGCAGCGGGAAGGGCCCCGGGGGGGGCTGGGGAGGGGTTGCAAAGGGGGCAGCTCCCGGGCGGGGGGCGCTGCGCGGTCCCCGCAGGCCCCGGCCGGGGGTCCCGGGGCGGCGGCGGGGGGGTCCCCCCGGTACCTCCATGCTCCAGTGCGGCGGCCCCGTCCCGTCCTGCCCCGAGCCGGCGGCAGCCCCATCTGCAGGGCGAGCCCTGCGGCGGGGCCGGAGCCGCTCCCGCCCCCCCGCCGCGCCCCCCCCTCCCGCCCCCGAGGAGGGGGGCAGCGGCGGGCCCCAGGGGACCGGCGCGACCGCCCCGAACCGCGCAGCGGGACGGGCACCGGAGGGACCGGCCCGGGATGAGCGGGTCAGGCCCGGCGGGGCGGGGGCTGCGGGACCAGGCGAGGGCACCGGGAACCGGCCCCGGTACCGGGCAGCGCGGCGGGGCCGGGCCGGGCCCTCTCCGAGGTGCTGAAGGGGCCGTGACGGGCGCGGGGCCGGGGGTCACCGGGGGGACCAGGACGGGAGCGGCGCTGCAGGTGCTACCCCGGGAGGGAAAAGGGGGATCGGGCCCCTCTGCACCCCCCGGGGCCGCCCCTGCCGGAACCCACCGGGGCCTCCCCGGTACCCGCGGCCCCGCCGCTACTGGGGGGCTGCTGGGGCCGGGGTGAGCCGCGGGTGAGGGAAGGCGGGGGGGGCTCCGTGCCCTCCCCGGTGTCCCCGGTGCCGATGAACGGACGAGGCCGGGCGGCCACAGGGACCCCCCCGTTCCCCGTTCCCCCTCCGCTGCCTCAGTTTACCCGCGCCGCCCCCCTCTCTGCAGCGCCGGTGCCCGCGCCCGGCCCGGCCCTGACGCAGCACTCGCTATTTATAGCCGCGGGGAGCGGCTGCTGCGATGCCACCGGCGCCCGGTGCCGGCGCCCAGCCCCGGTTCCCCCCGGTGCGGCGGCTGGGGCGGGGGAGCTCGGCCGCTCCTCTCCGGCCCGAGCCTTAATGCGGAGCCGCAGCGCCGCTGCTCCCGAGAGCGGGAGGTGCCGGTGCCGGTGCCGGTGCGGGCCGCTCACCTGCCTGCGGAGGATGCTGGAGGTGGTGTCGGACGAGGTGCTCCCATCCGAGCGCTTGAACCGGCTCTTGCGCTTCGGGAGCCTCCGGGGGCTCTGAAGGGGGGAAAGCGGCAGGAGCCGCCGGTCAGGACCGAAGCGGCTCGGCCCCGGAGATGCGCTGCGGGGTAGAACCGAACCGGGCCGCACCGGGCCCGCGGGGGGCGGAAGGGCCCCGGTGCGTTCACCTGGAAGGAGCCGGGAGCCGCGGGCTGCGCCGGAGCGGACATCCCGGGCGGCACCCACCGGAACCCCCGGGATCCCGGCGGGGCCGCACCCGCACCCGACCGCGGTTCTCCACCGGGAAGGGCCGCGCCGCCGCCGCCGCTCTCCGCATCACACGGGGCCGCCGGGGGCGTCCCGGCCGTCCCCGCCCCCGCCTGCCCGCCCCCGCGCCCATCACTGTGGCGTCCGGCCCCGCGGCCCCCGCAGCCACCGGCGCCGTGTGCGTGTGTGTGGGAACCGGGGGGTGCTCACCGGGGATAGACCCAGCCCGCACCCCGCCGTGTGCGGGGGAACCGGCACCGGCAAGGAGCAGCCCCAGGGGCCGCCACTGCCGTGACCGCGCGTGGTCGGGGGTGCGTGAGCCCCGAGTCCCGCTCCAAACCGGGATGAGGCCCGCGGCTGCCGTGGGTGATCCCTGCCCCGCGTGGGGCAGCGCGGGGGTAAAGGGCGGATGCACTCGCCCCGCGCCTCGCGTCCCCGCCGTGCCCCGCACCGGGAGCACCGGTACCGGCCCCCCCGTACTCTCCCTGCCCCCCCCCGCGGCGGGACTTCCGCGTACGGGGCCGCGGGGACTCGGGCCCGGCGGCGGCTGCTAATTAATGATTAATGATTAATCTGTGCTCCCCGGGGGCCGCCGCCGCCGCGGAGGGGGAGGGGAGAGCGGCCGGGGGGGGGGCGGGTGGCCGGGAATAGGGGCGAGGAAGCGTCGGACCCACGGATACTGGGGGGCTGCGAGGACCCCGATGTGGGGGTGCCCTGAGCACAGGGCGATGATGGGGGGGGTGCGTGTGCACGGGGCGGGGTGCGAGAACGTCCGCGGGAGCGCGCGGGGGTTCGTGCACGCGGGTGCGCGTGCAAGGGTGCGTGCGCGTGCACGCCAAGGGTGCCCTGGGTGGGGGGGATTGCGCGGGTGCTTGTGCAAGGAGATCAATGGGCGAGGGGACCCGGGTGCAACACAAACCCGCGTGCAACGGGGCCGCCCGCGTGTGCGGGAGCGCGCACTCGCGCAAGGGGGGGTGATATCTGCGTGTGCAAGGGGCACACGCAAAGGGCTGGGTGCGTGTGCACGGGGAAGGTGGGGGGGGCGATGCGTGTGCGCGCTCCCGGCGGGGGGTGCCCGGCTGCGCGTGCCCCCGTTGTCCCCGCCATGTCGGTGTCTCTGTGTGTGTGTGCGCGCGGCCCCGGGGGTGCCGGTCCGCCCGCGCGCGCGCCCGCCGCCCCCGTGCGCCCGCCCTCGCCTCCCCCGCCGCACCGGGGCCGCACCGGGGCCGCCACCGCCACCGCCGCTGCGCCTTTAAGGCCGCCGGCCGGGAGCGCCCGGGAGCGGATCCGGGCGCGGGGGGGCGGGCACCGGCCGGGGCAGGGCCGGGGCCGGAGCTCGGTGCTGCGACCGGGACCGGGGCCGCTACCGAAGGGGGCTCGGCCTGGGCGCGGGATGGCGCGGAGGGGCTGCGGCGCTGCCGCCGTGTAGGAGCGGGCGGCGGCGGGGCCGTTCCCAGGCGCGGGGCCCCGCGGGCGGCGGTGGCGGCGTCGGCGGAGGTGAGCGGGGCCGGGCGGGAGCGCCGGGGGCGGCGGCGGCGGCGGGGACCGGGATCGCGGCGGCGGCGGCGGCGGCGAGGAGGGGGGGGGCGGCGGCATCGGGCTGGGCCCCGGGACGGCGGGAGCGGAGCGGCCCCTGGGGCTCAGTGCGGAGACCGGGAGGGAGCTGGAGGGGCCGCGGGGACCGGGCCGGGCTCGGAGGCGGGGGGAGGCGGCCGCCGCCGGTGCCGGCCCTTCCCGGTGTCCGTTCGCCCGCGGCGGGGAGCGTGCGCCACGTCCTGGCCGGTTCCCGGTGCCCCGGGGCCGCGGTGCCCGGTGCTGCTCCTTGGCCTCCGTTCAAGACAAACAGGGCCGGGACGCCGGGGACGGTTCCAGCTTTGCCGCAGGTCACAGCGCCCGGGCGGCCTCCGCAGGGCCGGGCTCCGGGCACCGGGCACCGGGGACAGGCGTTCCCGCCGGGGCCGTGGGGCCGGGGTTGGGGTCAGCATTCTCCGGCTGTGGGTGCGATGTCAGGGTGCGGGAATCGCTGCTTCCGCGGGCACCGAGGTCCCTTTCGGGTGTCGGGTGCGGGTGGGGGGGTGGTGCGCGGAGCGCTGCTGACCGCCCCCCGGCCCCCGCAGCATGTCGTGGTTCAGCGGCATCCTGGTGCCCAAAGTGGACGAGCGGAAGACGGCATGGGGGGAGCGCAACGGCAAGAAGGGCGCCCGGCCCCGCGCTGGCCTCTGCGGGCCCCGCTACATGAGCTGCCTGCAGGACCCTGAGATGGAGCCCCCGGGGCCCCCCCGAGGGCTGCGCTGCACTTGGCAGGAGGACCACTACGGCAAGAAAGGGCCCTCGGGGGACCCGGTGCTCAAACCGGTTGATCTGGGCTTGGAGGATGGAGAAGCCAAAGGGCCAAAGGGGGCCGGTGGCGGCCGCGGGGGGCGACTGTCGGCGGCCGAGTGCTGGCAGCGCCTGCTTCAGGTTTTCCGCTCCAAACACTTCCAATCGGCCAAACTGGAGCGGCTTTACCAGCGCTACTTCTTCCAGATGAACCAGAGCAGCCTGACGGTGCTGATGGGGGTGCTGGTGCTGGTGTGCGGGGTGATGCTGCTCTTCCACTGCCTGCCCGGCAGCCCGCACGTGCCGGCGGCCGCCGCGCTGGCCACTGCCACGGCCTTGTTCCTGCTCCTGATGGTGCTGTGCAGCCGCAGCGCCTTCCCCCAGGACTACATGTGGGTGGTGAGCTACATGGTGCTGGGGCTGCTGGCCGGGGTGCAGGTGCTGGGCACCGTGGCCGTGGCGCCCCAGAGCGCGGCCGAAGGCGTCTGGTGGAGTGTGTTCTTCATCTACATCACCTACACGCTGCTGCCGGTGCGGATGCGTGCGGCCGTGCTGGCCGGGGTCCTCCTGTCCTGCCTGCACCTCGCCATCGCCTGGCACCGCAACACCAACGACCCCTTCCTCTGGAAGCAGGTAGGGATGCAGGGTGGGATGGAGATCACCAGCACGGAGCGTCCAAACTGGGCTTGAGCTCTCTGCACATGGAACATTCTGGATGCAGGAGGGATGCCCGGGGCAGGGGGTCAGCGTCCCGTGGGCCGGGGGCCCCTCACTCTGCTGGCTCTGCACAGAGCCACCATTGTGGGCTTCACCAGCACCCACAAAGCCCCCGTTGTGGGGCCAGCGGAGTCCCCTGGGGGGATGCAGGGGTACAGGGGGGGTCCACTTGTCCCCAGAGCTGGGTGCTCCCCCCTCACTGTATGAGGCCACGATCACTCTTGCCCTGCCTGGCTGGGCCTGGCACCACGTGCTGTCCCCATGGGCATGGGGCAGGAATGCGGTGGTGGGAGCAGAGACCATAGGAGGGGAACCCCCCCTGTAAGCGGGGTTAACCCCACGCCGTGGCCCTGCTCCCAGCCCGCTGGAGCACTATAAATATCCTTGGCCCTGATCCCGGGGGACAGGGACCGGGATGGGGGAAACCACAGCGCTCCGGCTGCAGCCGTCTCCGCTTCCCGGCCCTGCCCCGGCTTCCTCTGCTTCCGAGGGCCCGGCTGCATCCGTACTCCCCTGTCCCGGGTCCCTGCACCCCCTTTCCTCCCTGTCCTGGTCTCCTACAGCCCCAGATCTCCCATGTTCACCCTGCCCTGCATCCCTGCATCCCTGCATCCCCCTGCTCCTTTGGACCAGCCCCCCTACATCAGAGTCAGACTTACGGGGTGCAGAGGAGGGTGGTAGAGCTGGGGGGGTCCCTGCTGAGCCTGTGCCCCCCCCCCAGCTCATCGCCAATGCCCTGATCTTCCTCTGCACCAACGTGGTCGGGGTCTGCACCCATTACCCGGCCGAGGTGTCGCAGCGCCAGGCCTTCCAGGAGACCCGCGGCTACATCCAGGCTCGGCTGCACCTCCAGCGCGAGAACCGGCAGCAGGTTGGTGGGGGGGGTCCCCCAATGGAGCTGGGGGGGTTGTTCCTCAGGGCCACCCCCCCCCCGGTAACGGGGTGCCACTGGGCTGCAGGAGCGGCTGCTGCTCTCGGTGCTGCCCCAGCATGTGGCCATGGAGATGAAGGAGGACATCAACACCAAGAAGGAGGACATGATGTTCCACAAGATCTACATCCAGAAGCACGACAACGTCAGGTAAGGGGGTCCTGGGGGGAGCTTGGGGGGGGTCATTGGGTGGGGGATGCTCCCCATGCCACACTCTTCCTCCTGCAGCATCCTCTTTGCGGACATCGAGGGCTTCACCAGCCTGGCCTCGCAGTGCACGGCGCAGGAGCTGGTCATGACGCTCAACGAGCTCTTCGCTCGCTTTGACAAGTTGGCAGCGGTGAGTTATGGGGCTGGGGGGGGGGGCTCAGGGGGCCCTGGACCCCCCCAGTGACCTCCCTGTGCAGGAGAACCATTGCCTGCGCATCAAGATCCTGGGCGACTGCTACTACTGCGTGTCGGGGCTGCCGGAGGCGCGCGGGGACCACGCTCACTGCTGCGTGGAGATGGGGGTGGACATGATCGAGGCCATCTCGTGAGTGGGACCTGGAGCCCCAGCCCCGGGCCCGGTGTCCCCGGGCCGGTGCTGAGCGGAGCCGGTGCCGCCCGCAGGCTGGTGCGCGAGGTGACGGGGGTGAACGTGAACATGCGCGTGGGCATCCACAGCGGGCGCGTGCACTGCGGCGTCCTGGGGCTGCGCAAGTGGCAGTTCGACGTCTGGTCCAATGATGTGACCCTGGCCAACCACATGGAGGCGGGGGGCAAGGCCGGGTGAGGCGGGATGGGGAACGGGATGGGATGGGATGGGCTGGGATGGGGAACGGGATGGGATGGGATAGGGAATGGGATGGGGAATGGGATGGGGAACGGGATGGGGAACGGGATGGGATGGGATAGGGAATGGGATGGGGAATGAGACAGGGAACGGGATGGGCTGGGATGCGGTATGGAATGGGCTGGGATGGGGAATGGGGTGGGGAACGGGATGGGGAAAGGGATGGGTCGGGATGGGGAATGGGATGGGCTGGGTTTGGGAAGTGGGATGTGCTGGGATGGGGAACGGGATGGGTCAGGATGGGGAACAGGATGGGCTGGGTTTAGGGTCAAGATGGGCTGGGGTGGGGAACGGGATGGGCTGGCTTTAGGTTTAAGATTAGCTGGGATATGGATTAGGATGCTCTGGGATAGGCACTGGGATGTGCTGGGGTAGGGACTGGGGTGAGCTGGTATTGGGGACAAGATGAGCTGGGATTGAGATCAGGATGAGCCTGGATAGGGACTGGGATGAGCTGGGATTGGGGTCAAGATGAGCTGGGATTGGGATTGGGATGAGCTGGGACAGGGATAAGGCCCAGGATGGGTGATGTGGTGCAAGGAAAGGGATCTCAGTGCCTTCATCCCGCCCGGCCCAGGCGCATCCACATCACTTGGGCCACGCTGCAGTACCTGAACGGGGACTACGAGGTGGAGCCGGGCCACGGGGGCGAGCGCAACGCCTACCTCAAGGAGCACAACATTGAGACCTTCCTCATCGTGGGCTGCAGCCAGAAGCGCGTGAGTTGGGGAGGGTTGGGGGGGGGAGCACCCCATACTTGGGGGTCACCCCTCATGGCCGTGCCCCCCCATAGAAGGAGGAGAAAGCCATCCTGGCCAAGCTGCAGCGCGCCCGCGCCAACTCCAGCGAGGGGCTGGTGCCGCGCTGGGTGCCCGAGCGCTCCTTCTCCCGCACCAAGGACTCCAAAGCCTTCCGGCAGATGGTGAGCGGCCGGGGGGGGGCGAGCAGCGGCCCCGGGGGGGGGCAGCGGCCCCGGGGGGGGGCCCATTGTGGTGGGCTCGGCTGCTCAATGCCTGCCTGTGGCTGCTGTTGGGTGCCCACAGCCCATGGACCTGAGGAACCCCCCTCGGGGCTCCCCTTGTCCTGAGCATCCTTTGGGGACCCCCCCAATCTTCACCAGCATCAGGAACCCTCAGGGCTCCCCCACCCTCACTGGTGTCAGACATTCCCACCCCTATCCTGGGGAAGAACCCCTGCGGATCCCCCCATCCCGACTCTGTCCCCCATCCCTGGGGATCCCAGGGGATACCCCATGGCCCTGTCATCCCTGGGGGTCCCTTTGTCCATACTGGTGTCCCTGAGACCCCCCCCATTGTGTCTCTGCAGGGCATCGATGACTCCAGCAAGGACAAGTAAGCATCCCTGCGCTGGGCAGTGGGGGGGTCACAGCCAGCTCCTCCATGGGGTGCTGACCCACCGCCGTCCGCAGCCGCGGTGCCCAGGAGACCCTGAACCCCGAGGATGAGGTGGATGAGTTCCTGAGCCGCGCCATCGACGCGCGCAGCATCGACCAGCTCCGCAAGGACCACGTCAAGAAGTTCCTGCTCACCTTCCAGACCCCCGAGCTGGAGAAGAAGGTTCCTGATCCCCCCGGAGCCCCCTTCCCAGCCCCTCATCTCCCCTCCATCCCCTGGTTCAGGGAACCACCCTGGTACCCTTCATCCCCTCCGATCTGTGCAATTGGCTCCATGCTCCCTCCATCCTCCCACCTCATCTCCATCCTGTCCCCTCTGTGTGCCCCCATCCCATCCCACTGATTCCATTCCATCCCATCCCATCCCATTGATCCCACCCCATGCCCCGCATCCCGCCGCGCTCACCCCTCTCCTCCCTCAGTATTCCAAGAAGGTGGATGACCGCTTTGGTGGCTACGTGGCCTGCACCCTCCTCGTCTTCTGCTTCATCTGCTGCCTCCAGATCGTGGTGTTCCCCCAGTGAGTGCTGCCGGCCCCCAGACCCAAACCCAGCCCCTCACCCCCCCTCGGCACTCACCTCTTCTCCCCCCAGCTCCCCACTGATGCTCGGTGCCTACATCAGCATCTTCCTCCTCCTCGCCACCATCCTCTTCGTCTGTGCCATCTACTCCTGCGTCACTGTGAGTACAGGGCTTTGGGGGGGGTGTCGGGGGGGGCTCTCTGCTGTGTGTGACGGGTCCTGCCCCCCCAGCTCTTCCCCACTGCGCTGCAGCGCCTCTCTCAGAGCATCGTCCAGTCCCGCGCCCGCAGCACCGCCATCGGCGTCTTCAGCGTCCTCCTCGTCTTCATCGCTGCCTTCATCAACATGGTGAGAACCGGGCTGGGGGGGTCTGGGGGGGCTGCGGGGGGGGGGCACCCGCTCACCCCTCTCCTGTCCCTCCCAGTTCTCCTGCAGCCAGGCGGCGCTGCGGGACTGCGCTGCCCGGGAGCTCAACGTCACCCCCGAGGCCGTGGGGCCCTGCGAGCTCCGTGCCCTCAACGTGGCCCTGGGAGCCCCCCCAGGGCTCTGCCACCACCAGGGGCTGGCCTGCGACTTCCCCGAGGTGAGCACCCGTGGGTGCAGGGTACCTGTGGCTGTGGGGTGCTGTCAATGGCACCCACGGGTGCAGGGTACCTGTGGCTGTGGGGTGCTGTCAGTGGCACCCATGGGTGCAGGGTACCTGTGGCTGTGGGGTGCTGTCAGTGGCACCCATGGGTGCAGGGTACCTGAGGCTGTGGGTGCTGTCAGTGGCACCCATGGGTGCAGGGTACCTGTGGCTGCGGGATGCTGTTGGGGACACCCATGGGTGCAGGGTACCTGTGGCTGTGGGGTGCTGTCAGCGGCACCCATGGGTGCAGGGTACCTGAGGCTGTGGGGTGCTGTCAGTGGCACCCATGGGTGCAGGGTACCTGGTACCTGTGGCTGTGGGGTGCTGTCAGTGGCACCCATGGGTGCAGGGTACCTGAGGCTGTGGGGTGCTGTCAGTGGCACCCATGGGTGCAGGGTACCTGTGGCTGTGGTGTGCTGTCAGTGGCACCCATGGCTGCTGCTCCATGCCGCGGTGTCCCTGCAGTACTTCAGCTACAGCGTGGTGCTGAGCCTCTTGGCCTGCTCCGTCTTCCTGCACATCAGCAGCATCGGGAAGCTGCTGCTCATGGTGGCCATCGAGGCCTCGTACCTGGTGCTGGTGGAGGGGCCTCAGGCCGCCCTCTTCGACAACGCTGACCTGCTGGTGGTGGCCAACGCCCTGTGAGTGCCCAGTGCCCCCCCCGGGGGTTCCTACCCCGGTGCTGGGTCCCCATCACTGACCCTGGCTCCTCTCCCCACAGGCCCCCCTTCAATGGGACCCAGGGTGGATGGTGAGTGGGGACCTGGCACCAGTGGGGACAGGGCAGACTCCTGGGGGGCTGTGCTGTGAGGATGGGGGAGATTTAGGGTCCCCGGGGTGGGTTTGGGGTCCCTGGGGTGGGCAGGGGGCAGGTTGGGGTCCCGGGGGCAGGTCGGGGTCCCTGGGGCAGATGAGGGTCCCCGGGGCAGGTCAGGGTCCCCGGGGCAGGTCAGGGTCCCTGAGGCAGGTCGGGGTCCCTGGGGCAGGTGAGGGTCCCCGGGGCAGGTGAGGGTCCCTGGGGCAGGTGAGGGTCCCTGGGGCAGGTGAGGGTCCCTGGGGCAGGTCGGGGTCCCTGGGGCAGGTGA
Organism: Neopsephotus bourkii; assembly: GCF_033783945.1. Taxonomy (NCBI): domain Eukaryota; kingdom Metazoa; phylum Chordata; class Aves; order Psittaciformes; family Psittacidae; genus Neopsephotus; species Neopsephotus bourkii. Next base: position 213,611 of record NW_026901551.1, read on the forward strand.
GGGTCCCTGGGGCAGGTCAGGGTTCTGGGTGCAGGTCAGGGTCCCTGGGGCAGGTGAGGGTCCCTGGGGCAGGTCAGGGTTCTGGGTGCAGGTCGGGGTCTGGGGCGTGTCCCGGGCAGTGGGTCCCGGGGGGTAGGGTCCCGGGGCAGGTCAGGGTCCCTGGGGCAGGTGAGGGTCCCTGGGGCAGGTGAGGGTCCCTGGGGCAGGTGAGGGTCCCTGGGGGTCAGGGTCCCTGGGGCAGGTCAGGCTCCCTGGGGCAGGTCAGGGTCCCTGGGCAGGTCAGGGTCCCGGGGGCAGGTCAGGGTCCCCGGGGCAGGTCAGGCTCCCTGGGGCAGGTGAGGGTCCCCGGGGCAGGTCAGGGTCCCCGGGGCAGGTCAGGGTCCCCGGGGCAGGTCAGGGTCCCTGGGGCAGGTGAGGGTCCCTGGGGCAGGTGAGGGTCCCTGGGGCAGGTGAGGGTCCCTGGGCAGGTCAGGGTCCCTGGGGCAGGTCAGGCTCCCTGGGGCAGGTCAGGGTCCCTGGGCAGGTCAGGCTCCCTGGGGCAGGTCAGGGTCCCCAGGGCAGGTCAGGCTCCCTGGGGCAGGTCGGGGTCCCTGGGGCAGGTCAGAGTCCCTGGGGCAGGTGAGGGTCCCCGGGGCAGGTGAGGGTCCCCGGGGCAGGTCAGGCTCCCTGGGGCAGGTCAGGCTCCCTGGGGCAGGTCAGGCTCCCTGGGCAGGTCAGGATGTGACCGTGCGGTGCCCGCAGCGCGGCGCAGGGGAAGGTGCCGCTGCGCATCGTGACGCCGGCGGTGCTGGCGCTCTTCGCGCTGGCCCTGTACCTGCACGCGCAGCAGGTGGAGTCCACCGCGCGCCTCGACTTCCTCTGGAAGCTCCAGGTAGGAGCTGGGGGTGAGGGGGGGGGCAGCAGGACTGGAACCGATCCCACCCCACAGAGTGATCCCATCCCTGAGCACCGGGACTGATCCTGATCCCGATCCCATCCCCATCCCCGGGACTGATCCTGATCCCGATCCCATCCCAAGGAGTGGTTCCCATCCCCATCCCTGGGACTGATCCCCATCCCTGGGAATGACCCCGGGTCCCATCCCTGGGGGTGATCTCCATCCCCATCCCTGTGCCTGATCTCATCCCCATGCCCTGGCACTGATTCCATCCCAGTGCTCCAGGATCAAACCTATCCCGTGTCCAATCCCATCCCCATGCCCTGGCACTGATCCCATCCCAGCGCCCCATGCCCAATCCCATGGTCAGCCCTGAGGCCCCGGTGCCCGTTCCACGGGTGCTGTGCGCCGCAGGCCACGGGCGAGAAGGAGGAGATGGAGGAGCTGCAGGCCTACAACCGGCGGCTGCTGCACAACATCCTGCCCAAGGACGTGGCCGCGCACTTCCTGGCGCGCGAGCGGCGCAACGACGAGCTCTATTACCAGTCCTGCGAGTGCGTGGCCGTCATGTTCGCGTCCATCAGCAACTTCTCCGAGTTCTACGTGGAGCTGGAGGCCAACAACGAGGGCGTGGAGTGCCTGCGCCTGCTCAACGAGATCATCGCCGACTTCGATGAGGTGGCACGGGGGCGCTGCGGGGGGCGAAGGGTGGGATGCAGGGGGTAAGGTGCAGGGGACAGGATGAGGGGATGGAGCTAACAGGGATGGGGGTGCTGGAGATGGAGAGCACAGGGATGGGGTGCAGGGGACAGGATGCAGGGGGTAAGGTGCAGGGGACAGGATGCAGGGGATGGAGCTAACAGGGATGGGGGTGCTGGAGATGGAGAGCACAGGGATGGGGTGCAGGGGATGGGATGCAGGGGGTAAGGTGCAGGGGACAGGATGCAGGGATGGAGCTAACAGGGATGGGTGTGCTGGAGATGGAGAGCACAGGGATGGGGTGCAGGGGATAGGGTACAGGACATGGGGTGCAGGGGACAATGCTGACAGGGGATGGAGCACCCAGGGATGGGTGCAAGGGATGTGCTGCAGGGGACAGTGTGCAGGAGATGGGGTGCAGGGGACAGTGCACAGGGGGACGGAGCTCTCAGTCCCCGGTGCCACTGCCCCGCCGTGGCCCCCCCAGATCATCAGCGAGCAGCGGTACCGGCAGCTCGAGAAGATCAAGACCATCGGCAGCACGTACATGGCAGCCTCGGGGCTCAACGCCGCCACGTACGACCGCGAGGGCCGCAGCCACATCGCGGCGCTGGCCGACTACGCCATGCAGCTCATGGAGCAGATGAAGTACATCAACGAGCACTCCTTCAACAACTTCCAGATGAAGATCGGTCAGCACCGCGCCGCGCCGGGCCCCTGCACCCCCTGCATGCGCCTGCCCCGGGCACACACAGAGCTCGCACCCCCTTCATGCACCCTTTATAGACCCTCGATGCGCTCCCGTAGATGCCCTTTATAGCTCCTGTTGTATGCTCTTTCTACACCCTTATATACTCCCTTATATACCCCACTTTACACCCTTTATACACCCCTTGTATACCCTATATACACCCCTCTCTACACCCTTTATCCATCCTTTATACACCCCCTTTATACACCCCTTATATACCCCTTATACAGCCCCTTATATACTCCTTATAAAGCCCTCTATACACCTCCTTATATACCCTTTATATACCCCTTATCCAGCCCTTATAGATCCCTCCACCTTTGCCATTGCACACCCCTTTGCCCCCCCAAGCACTCCCAAGCCCTTCTTTACCCCTTTCCCTTTCCCTGTCCCCCCTTCCTACCCTTTTCTCCTCTCCTCCCCACTGACCCCTGTCCCCATAGGGCTCAACATGGGCCCGGTGGTGGCGGGGGTGATTGGGGCGCGCAAGCCCCAGTACGACATCTGGGGCAACACCGTGAATGTCTCCAGCCGCATGGACAGCACCGGCGTTCCTGACCGCATCCAGGTCAGTGGGGACCACCCTGGGACCCCATCACATCATTGCCCCCCATTGCCCTCATCACCCCCCATCATCCCATTGCCCTCATCACCCCACTGCTCCCATTGGCCCCCATCACCCCATTGCTCCCCATCATCCCATTGCTCCCATTGGCCCCATTGCCCCCCATCATCCCATTGCCCCCATCACTCCATTGCTCCCATTGCCCCCCATCACCCCATTGCCCCCCATCACCCTATTGCCCCCTATTTCCCCCCATCACCCCATTGCCCCCCCATGACCCCACTGCCCCCCATCACCCCATTGTCCCCCCTTTAGGTGACCACGGACCTGTACCAAGTGCTGGCGGCCAAGGGCTACGTGCTGGAGTGCCGGGGGCTGGTGAAGGTCAAGGGCAAGGGGGAGATGACCACGTACTTCCTCAATGCCGGCCCGGGGGGGAGTTAGGGCCCCCCCCAATGAGGGAACCCCCAATTCCCCCCATTTAAACCAGAAACAAAGGGAGAAACAGACACGGGGGGGGCGCCCCAATGTGGGTGCTGAATGGGGGGGGGGTTAAGGTGCAGCCCCCCTGACCCCCCCCATGTGCCAAAGGATGGCCCCCCCCGGGGCTTTGGGGGGGGTTGGGGGTGCCCCCCCTCCACGTGCCAAACAAGTGCCGCTTGCGGGGGGGGGCAGGGCAAGCACCGCCGTGACCCCCCCGCTGCCCCCCCCCCCAGCCCCGGGGCTGCCAGTGGGGGGGGGCGCCCCCCTTTTAAATGCAAAAAAATCATGAAGTGACTTTTATTTTTTCCTCTTTTTTTTTTTTTTTCCTTACTTTTCGCTGTTTGGGGGGGGCAAGAACCGGAGGGGGGGCACCGGTTTCCCCTCTCCTTAGCCTCCCCCCACCCCAGCACAGACCTGAGGTACTTTGTCCTATGTGTGTACAGATAAATTATATATAAAACTCACTTTGGATACGAGCCGGGGCCTGGTGTGTGCGGTGGGGGGGGTGTGGTAAGGGGGGTCCCGGTACCGGAGGGGGGTGTCCCGGTACCGAGTAAGGGGGGGCCGGTACCGGAAGCGAGGCCCAATGCGCACGCGCGGCTCTTCTCCCGTGCCCCTCCCGTCCGTGCGCGCCGCCGCGACTCTGACGCAATCGCGTAGCGGTGCGTGCGTGCGTGCGTGCGTCGCTCCGTGCGCGGGCGCAGAGCGCCATGGAGGCGGCGGCGGGCGGCGGGGCCGGCGGCTCGGCGGGGCGCCGCTGGTACTTCAGCCGCGAGCAGCTGGACCGGAGCCCTTCCCGCCGCGCCGGGCTCGACCCCGACAAGGAGCTCTCGTACCGGCAGCAGGCGGCTAACCTGCTGCAGGACATGGGGCAGCGCCTCAACGTGTATCCGGCCTGCGCTAGGCCGCGCGGCCTGCGCTCGGGTAACCGCCGCTGCGGGGCGGGGAGCTCCGGAGCGGAAGGCCCTGGGCCGGGCCCGGGTGCACCGGGGCCTGAAGGGGGTGTGAAGGGGAGGTGCGGGTGCCGCTGGGTCTCTGTGTGTTTCCTTAACGGCGCCATCAGGTCTCAGCTCACCATCAACACGGCCATCGTGTACATGCACCGCTTCTACATGGTGCAGTCCTTCACCCAGTTCCACCGCAACGTAAGTGCTGGGGCCGGGGGTTGCGGGGAACCCCCCTTGGGTGACGCGGGGGGAGCAGCCCCTTTGGAGCTGTTGGGAGCCCCTGTTCTCTCTTGGGGGTTGGATTTGCTTCGTTACCTGGTTTATAAGTGAGGAACGAGCCTTGTGTTGTTGCTTGAAGCTTGAACTTCCTAACTCTTGGAAAACTGCTGGCTCTCCCCTCTGCAGGCCGTGGTTCCAGCTGCGCTCTTCCTGGCAGCCAAGGTGGAGGAGCAGCCTCGGAAGCTGGAACATGTCATCAAGGTGGCTCGTGCCTGTTTGCATCCCTTGGAACCGCCTCTGGAACCCAAGAGCGAGGTGAGTGGGGAGATGGGAATGGTGGGGAGGGTGGGATGGGGACGCTCAGTGTCTAAAGGGCTTCTCTTTCCTGTTTGTGTGCTCGGAGCAGGGTGTGGATGTGACTGTTCTCTGCTCTCCCCACACGCTGATTCCCTAGTTCTGGAGCAGCTTTATCCAGGGAAGCTGAAGGGAAATCAAGCAGCAAATCCCTGTCTGCCCATGCAGTGTCAGGGACCAGCACTGAGAGGCTCCCTGTGACAAGCAGGAGCTGGGCCACTGCTGCCTCTTTCCAGCCGGGAATCTGGGCCAGTTCCCCCATTCCAGTGGGATTCCCCCTTTGCTGCTGTGGTGGTGGTGATGTGCACTTACACTGTGGGTAACGCGGTGTCCTCTCACCCCAGGCTTACCTGCAGCAAGCCCAAGACCTGGTCATTCTAGAGAGCATCATCCTGCAGACCCTGGGTGAGTGTTCCCAAGCAGCCCGGCATTCCCAGAGCCAGGAATGCTCTGCAGAGCACCACGGTCTTCTCCACAGCAGGAGCCCAGGCAGCAAACTCTCCTTTCCACCCCCTTTCTCCTGTTCTCCTTGTCTCAAGTGTAACGCAGGAGCTGAAGTCTCTTTTCCCCCCTCCCAAAGCAGGTTTTGTGCTGCTCAGGTCCCGTTGTCCTCTTGAATTCCATAATGCTCCATAATTCCTACGCTCAGGAAGCAGCTTGTGCTGAGCCGAGCAGCGGGGCCTCCCTCGTTGCAGGGCCGCAGAGGCCACCAGGGCCACAGGGGCTGGTGCTGGCAAAGCAGGGGCCAAACTGCAGCTTCTCCTCTTGCCCTTTTACCATCCTGCTGCTTCTAGAATATTCCCCATGGAAAGAACCAAATCTGCTGCACACATGGACTGGTTTGAACTTCCCCCGTGCCTTTGGAGCTTCATGCCCACAGTGAATGGGAAGCTGCAGCGAGGCTGAAGCTCTGCAGTGCTGGAGCCTCCTTCAAAGGGAAGGCATCTGCTTCCTCTTAGCGTTTTGGGTGGCAGATGCCTTTGAGCAGATGCCATTGTCCCCTCCTTCCTCCCAGCTGCACCGAGAGGCTTTGTCCTGCTGGTGCTGTGCTGGTTTGTGTGCACTGAGGGCTCTCAAGCTACTTCTGGAAGCCTGGGAGCAGCAGCTCTGGGGTTTGTGAGTGAGGACCCCAAGTCCTGTGGCTGCGAGCGGAGCAGGGAAGGGAGGGAGCCTCCTCGAGGAGGTCCATGGGGTTCTGGTGCCTTCATTGTCTTCTCTTTCCAGGCTTTGAGATCACCATCGACCACCCCCATACCCACGTGGTGAAGTGCACGCAGTTGGTGCGAGGTGAGTGACGGGGCCGCTCCTCTGCAGAACTTCACCTGGGTGCTGGAAACCCCTTGTAGTGCCCCAAGAGCAGCGCCCTCCGCGTGCACCGAGCTCTGAACCCCTCCTTGCTGCGGGGCACTCGCACTGTTGTGGGTCTGTGTGGTGCTGAGAGGCCTGGGTTGGGCTGCAGGTGGTGATAGCGGTCACTTCACACACACTGACCCCTGCTCTTTGCTTTTCTCTTGCAGCCAGCAAGGACTTGGCCCAAACTTCCTATTTCATGGCTACCAACAGGTTATTGCTTTACAATCGCTTCATATTTGGCAGAGGGTCTTAACTGGAGAAGAAGTGGCACCAGTGGCACCAGTGACCCCAGGCACGGGGCAGCCTCTGAGCCAGTGGTGTTGGCTCTGAGCCCTTCCTCCTGCGCAGAACCAGCTGCAGCATCAGGATGGGATGCTCAGAACCTGCTTTATGGGGCGTGAGGTGGTGGTGAAGGCTCAAACCCCCCCCCCAAAGCACAAAGGGAGGCTGGAGATGCATGGATGGGGTCTCACTGCAGAGTTAGCCCTGAAGTGGGGCTGTGAAGGTTGGCACCAGGGACTGGCTGTACCCCAGAAGGCTGATGTAGAGGGGAAAGGGGCAGTTGGATGCAGGCGTGAGGCCTCACAAGGGAAAAGTCTTGTTCTTGAGCCTTGGAAGCAACAGAAGGCCTTTGGGTTTCCCATCAGGAATGCTCTGTGGGGGGCTGGCCCTAGATCCTGCTGTTCCCAGCATTTCCAGCCTTGCTTTCCCTGAATGAGCGGCTTCAGGAGCTCACGTTGGGAGCAGAGTGAGGTGTGGGCATGGAAGAGAGCTCCCAGGAGCGGTGGGACGGGAGGGAAAAGCTGGGATAGGCCCTGGCATTGGCTGGTTCCCAGCCCATGGCCTGGGGTGAGCGGTTGAAGGTGGTCTCTAATCCATGGGCACGATGTGGGTTTCCCAGAGGAAGGTGCTGTTGGTGACGTGTGTGTGGGAAAGGCAGCCCTGAGCTGGGTTTTATCCCTGCAGCAGCAATGGAATCACGGGTTAAGATTGGAATGGAAAGAAACCCAGGTGGAAAGGAGGAAACGCGGCCTCAGTGCGGCCTTAAAGTGATGCCAGGAGAGCCCACAGCGAGGAATTGGATTGATGAGGCAGATAGAGGTGTTTTAACTTGGATTTCCTTGTGGCATCATCCCGGGGCAGGGTTCAGGCTCCCTGAGCACCCAGCTCCACTTTGGAAGAGTGGCCAGAGGCTCCCAGTTCCCTGCCTTTGGCTTCTTGGTGTGGAGCAGCAGTGTGAGCTGCAGCTCCCTGTCCCCCTGCATTGCCCTGAGCAGTGTGGCCTGATCCCAGTGTGATGAGGAGCTGCAGGTCCTGCCATCCCATGGGGTGCTCCATGCACTCCTGCAGGTAGAGAGCAGGATGCGTGCTGAGGGCATCGCTGCTCCCCTCTCCCACCTCCCAGTGCTGGTGTCTGAGCTGCCCCATTGGAGCCCCCCACACCTTCAGGGCTCTTCCTCAGCTTGGGAAGAGCCAGCCCAGGAGCTGCGCTTGGAATTGCCTGGAGCAGAGCCCCCCCACAGCAGAGCTCGGGGCTGGCAGAGCCTTGACCAGAGCTGCCTGCACCCAAAGGAGCCCCAGCAGGAGCAGGGCTGGAGGCTGCAGGGTTGGAGCGGGGGCAGGACCCCGCGGGGGTGCCCCCCCTGTGTCCCCAGCCCCTGCAGTGGTGTCAGTGGGCGCTGGTGAGTGCTGAGGGTCAGGCTTGGGAGTTCATGGCTTTCTGTTTCTCTCTCCCTGCTGGTGCCGTCAGCCTGCATCTGACCACCTTCAGCCTGCAGTACACCCCTCCCGTTGTGGCCTGCGTCTGTATCCACCTGGCTTGTAAGTGGTCCAACTGGGAGATCCCAGTCTCCACGGACGGGAAGCACTGGTGGGAATACGTTGATGGCACTGTAACTCTGGAGCTCTTAGATGGTAAGTTTGGGAGCGAGGTTTTCCCCCCAAAAAAACAAAGGCTCTTCCGTTGTGTTGGCATCTCTGGTCCTGGGTCTGCCTTCAGCCCCGGCCCATGGGCACTGCAGGGACTCCAGGGCTTCAGGTCTTGCCAAGGTTTCAGTGCAGCAGCAGCTTCTGTGGTCCACCAGAGATGGCAAAAGGCACCGAGGGAGATGAGTTTAATGTGGTCAGTGATGGTGGCTCGCAGTGTTCCCCTCCTGCAGTAGCTCCATGGCAGCGGGAGCTGCATCCAACAGCGAGTAGGGGGTGCCCTGACGAGTGCTGCTCTGGCTGGGTCTGACCAAGGGGCCTGGCTTTGTGTCTCCTCTGCAGAGCTGACCCATGAGTTCCTGCAGATCCTGGAGAAGACTCCGAGCCGGCTCAAGCGCATCCGTAACTGGAGGGTAAGGACCTGCTCTGGGGTCCTGTGTGTGGCACCTCAGTGTGAGTGCGGTACTGGGGGCAGTGGGGGCACTGCCTCTGCAGGGTGTTGCTTCAGCACCAAACTGAGCTCTGTTGAGAAGATGATGATGAGGTTTCAACCTCACCACCTTGGCCTGGGGCTTTTCCCCCATGGGGAGGGATGGGGATAAAGCGGATCCAAGTGGGGGCCTGCCCCCAGCAGCCCTGGGCCAGCCCCAGTGACCCTGTGCTCTGCCTTGCCCCCCAGGCCACCCAAGCAGCCAGGAAGTCCAAGGCTGACGAGCACGGGGACGACGAGAGCCTGTCGGAGCAGACCATCCTCAGCATGATCTCCCGGAACAACAGCTCGGACATGAACATCGCGGGGCTCATGAGCATGTCCTCGTCCTCCAGCGCCGCGCTGCCGCCTGCCCCCGACTCCCCCAGCGAGCAGAGCAGTGATGCGGCCCAGCAGCAGGAGCACTGGTACCCCCCGGCCAAGCTGGAGCCAGCGCAGAGCCACCGGACTAGCGAGAGCTGCGGTGCTGAGCACCCCGGGCAGCAGCAGGATGGGGCCCCCTACCCGAAGCAGGGCAGCAAGAACACGCCGGCGGCCAAGGTGTCGCTCAAGGAGTACAGGGCCAAGCACGCCGAGGAGCTGGCGGCACAGAAGAGGCAACTGGAGAACATGGAGGCCAACGTGAGGTCCCAGTACGCCTACGCTGCTCAGAACCTGCTGGTGCAGCAGCAGCGGGAGGTGCAGGATAGGGACCCATCGCCCATCATCCTGAAGATCCCCATCGGCGGCCCCGAGAACCCCGACAAGGGGGACAAGGGCTCGGCGCTGAAGCTGAGGCTGCCGGTGAGCGGGGAGCGCCCGCTGCCCTCCAAGCAGGAGGAGATCAAGATGCGCATCAAGGTGCCCCCGGGCGGGGACAGACACGGCTCCTCGGACGAGGGCAGCGCCAAGGCCCGGGAGCACAAGGAGAAGCACAAGGGGCACTCCTCCAACCACCACCACCACCACAACCACCACTCACACAAACACTTCCCCCCCCAGCTCGGCGCTGGGCCCAGCGGCGCCGGCACCAAGCGCCCGGGGGACTCTAAGCACGGTGGCCAGCCCGGGGCTGTGCCCCACAAGAGCTACGGGCCCCTCTCCTCCTCCTCTTCCCGCAAGAGGCCTCTGCCCGAGGAGGCGGCCGCCGCAGCCCATGAGCACCAGCCCAAAGGCAGCAAAGCCTCCAAAGGCCCCGGGGCGCCCTTCCCGTATCCCCATCTCCCCACGGACGGGGGAGGCCTCCCCTTCGGTGCTGCCAGCAAAGCACGGGGGCCGCACAGCAAACTGGACAAGGGGCCTTCGGGGGCCAACGGGCACAGCTCCAGCCAGGCCAGTGACTACCAGGACACAGTGAACATGCTGCACTCGCTGCTGAGCGCACAGGGCATGCAGCCCACCCCCCCGCCCGCCTTCGACTTCCACTCCTATGGGGAGCTCCTGAACCCCCCCCGGGCTTCCAGCAGTGCCAGAGCGGCCCCAAGCACGGACAAACCGCGGCCCCCACCGCTGCCATCAGAACCGCCCCCCCCTCTGCCCCCTCTCCCTAAGTAACCCCCCCTTTTTACTACTGAATCGGCCCCGCAGCCCTGGGCTGCCCCCAAAGGGCTGTTTGGGCTCCACTGCCTCACCAGAGAACTATTTTATTATAATATAACTTTTATTATTGCTATTTAGAGCGGGCGTTGGTGAAGCTGTGAAAGGATCAAACCCCCTTGCTCTGGTCCTTGCTCCTTCCCTTTCCCACCCCCCCACTGACCTGCAGTTAATGGGGGGCTCAGTCCCTCCCCCCCCCCTTGTGGGGAACACACGTTTGGGGGGAGATCTGGGGGGTATTTAAAAGATGTCACAGAAAATTTAAGACGTTTTACAAATAATTTAAGCAGTAACTTATACCTTAGTGCTTCGTTGCCTTTAATCTGGGGGGGGGGTGGTTATTGGGGTGATGAGGGGAGGGGGAGATGAAGGGGAAGGCAGAGATCGGGGGCGATGGAGCTGCTCTGCTTTTGGCAGCCCATTTCCATCCCTCCGCCCCTGCTGCAGATCCCCCTTCCAGCCCCACCACCGATGGGAACGGGGCCTTGTGGGGTTGCTTTGGGGTGGTCGGTGTTGAACGTTGTTGGGGTGAGGATGCTCTTTGGGGCAGGGCAGCCCCGTGCTGTCCGTGCTGGGCCCGATCCGGAGGGAGCAGCGTTCCCCCACCTCGTGTCTGTGCGCTCGGGGAGCTCTCGTTCCACACCGACCCGGTTCTATGGCTGCGGAGCCCCGGTTAGCGGTCACCTCTCCCGCTGCCCCGGCAGCGCACGCGTATGCGGTTCCCGCCGCGCCGCTCTCACGTGACCCTCGGGGCGTGGCTAATCCCCGCGGAGTGACAGCTGCTCCCGCCAACCACGCCCGGCGCCGGCTCCTTCGCACCCACCGCTGACTGGCTGCCGGGTGGGCCAATGAGATGTCGGGGCGGGCCGTGCGCTGAAGCAGCAGGGAGGCCGGACGGCAGAGAGGTAAGATGGCGGCGGCGGGGCTCGTCCCCGGTGCGGCCCTTGCAGCGCTTCACCGCGGCCCCTCCGCTCTGCCCCGGTCCCTGCACCCGCATCGGCTGCGGGAACCCCCCTCCCCCCGCCGCCCTCTTCTCCGCTGGCGCTGCCCGGGCTGCTCCCCGGAGTTCCCCTCACTCCCGCCGCCCGCGGACAAAATGGCGGCGCCGGGGGCAGGCGGGCGCAGGGACTGCGCATGAGCGGCGCCGGGGCGCGGGGTGGGCGGTGGAGCACGTGTGCGGCGGGAGGGACCGGATGGACCGGGATGTGCGGGGGAGGCACCGGGAACGGGGGCATGGACCGGATGGGCCGGGAACGGGAGACGGGGATGGGGGGGGTGGGGGTGTAACACCGGGAGATGGACCGGGATCGGGGGCTCACCGGGAGCAGGAGTGAGCACCGGTATGTGCTGGGATGTACTGGAACACACCGGGAGCAGGGGATGCCCCGGAAAAAGGGGGATGCAGCGGGATGGACCGGGACCAGAGGTGGCCATCGGGGTGTGTTGGGATGTACAGGGAGCAGGAGTGAGCACCGGGATATAGCGAACTCCTGTATCCCCCCATCAGCTCCCGGTCCCTCCTTAGCTCGGAAGCATGAACCGGATCCGCATCCACGTGTTGCCATCGAGCCGCGGGCGCCTCCCGCCGGTGCCGCGGGCGCAGGAGCCGCTGGCCTGCGCGTTCACCCCGCGGGCCTGCTCCCAGCCCCGCCTGGACGGGCAGGAGTTCTGCATCAAGCACATCCTGGAGGACAGGACCGCCCCCTTCAAGCAGTGCAGTTACGTGTCCGCCAAGAACGGGCGGCGCTGCCCCAACGCGGCGCCCAAGACGGAGAAGAAGGATGGGTGAGTGCCCCCTGAGAGCAGGAGGGGCCTCTCCTGGTGCTGCTGCCGCCCTGGGGCTCGCTCCTTAGGGGCTGTTGGAAGCTAGAACAGGGGTTAGAAGCTAGCAGGGGTTGTCTGCTCGCTGGTCCATCTTCAGGTGGCTGCAGTGATGCAGGACGTGGTCAGAGCTGCAGCTCTGCTGAGGCTCCTGGAACCCGTGCGCTTGTGCTGCTCTGGTGCATAGAAAACAGGGAGGGAAGGACCTTGGTGCTCGGGGAGCGCAGCAGCAGGGCCCAGCTCCCCTCGTGTGGCCGCTGGGTGTCCCCATCCCCTCTGGGACCAAGGAGCTGCTGTGGGCCAGCTTGGGAAGCGAGGTGGGAATGGGTGGGAGCAGAACCCCCCCCAGTGGCTTTAAGGACCCAGCTCTGCCACCCCAGTGCCGTGTCCCTGCAGGCAGAGGCGCTGCCCGGCCTCCAGGGGCGGTGCTGAGCCCGTGTTTCCCCCCCAGCACCTCGCTGTGTGCAGAGCACGCCCGGAGGAACGCGCTGGCGCTGCAGGCGCAGGGCAGGAAGCCCCAGGCCGGGGCAGGGGGGGAGAACCTCCTGTGGCAGCTCAGCGCCTACGCCCGCGCCGAGGCGGGCGCGCAGCCTGCGGAGAGCAGCCGCAGCGAAGCCACTCGCATCCTGGGTAAGGGCCACGGGCAGGAACCCCCTTCTGGCATCGTGGAGTTGGGCTGGGGTTAAGGGAGCTTCAAGCTCCTCCAGCTCCCACTGGAGCAGCTTGCTCCAAGCCCCATCCAACCCATTCCAGTGTCCCATCACCCTCACTTCCAGCCTGACCCCATCACCCCTTGTCCCATCACTGGTCCCTCCCCAGCGTCCTTGTAGCCCCCTTCAGCCACTGGAAGCTGCTCTCCTCCAGCCCCAGTGTTCTCAGCCTGGTTCCATACAGGAGCTGCTCCAGCCCCTGAGCATCCCTGTGCCCTCTGGACTTGCTCCAGCAGGTCCAGTGCAGGCGCAGAGCCCCTGTGGGGTGCCTGTGTGTGCTGTGCTGGTGCAGGGGCACGGGATGAGGGACGATGTCCTGTCCCCGTGCATCCCATAGATGAGGACAGTTGGAGCGATGGGGAGCAGGACCCGGTCACCGTGGAGCAGACGTGGCGAGGGGACCCGGACAGCGAGGCCGACAGCATCGACAGCGACCAGGAGGATCCCCTCAAGTGGGTTGGGTGGCCCCAGGGGGTGCTTGTGGGTGGTGGTGGTGGTGGTGGGGTTACCCCTGGGGCTCCCACTTCTTGGTTGTTCGGAGTCTCCATTCCTCAGTGAGGTGTTCCTGCTGCTCCCCATGGCTCTGTGTGATCCCAATGGGCCCTGCTGGGTGTCTTCCAGGCACGCCGGGGTGTACACAGCCGAGGAGGTGGCTCTCATCATGAGGGAGAAGCTCATCCGGCTCCAGTCGCTCTACATCGACCAATTCAAGCGCCTCCAGCACCTCCTCAAGGAGAAGAAGCGGCGGTTCCTGCACAGCCGCAAGGGCGAGCACGAGGCCATAGGCAAGTGCTGGAGCTCTCTGCCCCCCCTGGAGCTTGGCTCTTCCAACCGGGGGGGTTTTGCCTTGGGAAGGGCTGAAACCACTGCAGGAGGTGGCTGGGGCTGGCCTCCTGCCTGCAGATGCTATCGTGGCCTTGGGAAGGTTCCTTTGCTCTTCAGAGTTGTCAGGAAATGGGACTACAAAGGGAATCGGGAGACAAAAGTGCTTGCTTTGCCTGGGATTTCCTGCTTTGGGGGTTCTGAATGCATGAATTCAGGCGTCAGGCCCTGTGTGGGGCACCCGAGGTTGGTTCCACCGCTTGTGCTCTGCTCCCATAGCCCTGCTAGCACAGATGCAGCTCCAGCATGGCCTCAGAATAGCTCCTGCTGGAAAAGGCCCTGGAGCATAAAAATAACTGCAGTTTGGTACCTACCAATTTGGTAGAGCTCTTTATAGGCACCCAGGGATGGAAAAGCAGCTCTCGCCCTGTAATTACAGCCAGGAGAGCTCAGGGAAGCTTCCAGACCTTGCACCAGGAGCTGGATGTGGAGAAACCCCTGTGCTGCTGCAGGAATCGCAATGGATCTTAACTGGGGAGGTGTCCCTGCCATGGACTGGGTGATTTAAGGCCCTTTCCAGCCCAGTTCCATGATTCCCCTTTATTCTGCTCTTACCTGGAGCATTGTGTGCAGTTCTGGTGTCCTCAACATAAAAAGGACATGGAACTGTTGGAACAGGTCCAGAGGAGGCCACGAGGATGCTCAGGGGCTGGAGCACCTCCCATATGGAGATAGGCTGAGAAAGTTGGGGCTGTTCAGCCTGGAGAAGAGAAGGCTGCGGGGAGACCTCAGAGCAGCTTCCAGTATCTGAAGGGGAGTTATAGGGATGCTGGGGAGGGACTCTTCATTAGGGACTGTAGTGACAGGACAAGGGGTAATGGGTTAAAACTGGAACAGGGGAAGTTTAGATTGGATCTAAGGAGGAAATTCTTTCCTGTGAGGGTGCTGAGGCACTGGAATGGGTGCCCAGGGAGGTTGTGAATGCTCCATCCCTGGCAGTGCTCAAGGCCAGGTTGGACGAGGCCTTGGGTGAGATGGTTTAGAGCGGGGTGTCCCTGCCCATGGCAGGGGGTTGGAACTGGATGATCTCAAGGTCCTTTCCAACCCGAGCTATTCTATGGTTCCACGATTCAAAGCTGTTTGGGATGGGATCTGCTTTGCCACCACCGGCTACGCTCCCAGCTCATGCACCCAACCCGGCTGCATCGGATGCTCTCCGGAGCACTGGGTACCAGGGAATGGGATGGAAGCGGTGGGGGGGGGGCTGTCCTGACCCTGACCCCCCCCTCCCTCCCCCCAGGCAGCAGCCTCCTGACGGGCGCCGAGGGGCTCCTGGCCAAGGAGCGGGAGAGCCTCAAGCGCCTCAAGAGCCTGCGGCGCTACCGGCAGCGCTACGGGGTGGAGGCGCTGCTGCACCGGCAGCTGCGGGAGCGCCGCGCCCTGGCCTCGGACGGTGCTGCCCAGCAGGTGAGCACTGAGCCGGGGTCCTGGGTGCGCTCCATAGCGGGGCGATGCCGTTGGTTCCCTGGGGACCCGAAGGCAGCCCCTTGGGTACGCATGGGGCTGAGTGCGGCCCCGTCGGAGCTGTCTCAAGCATTCCAGGACCGGGCTTGAGCCGGGTCTGGAGAGTTCTGGTCAATGGAAGGAGAAGGGCAGGATGGGGAGCCCTTGCTCTTGGGGTGCTCTGGAGCCAGGCCGTGGGTGCTGTGAGCTCTGAACCCTGCTCTTGCCTCGCAGGCCCACACCACCCGCTCCAGCCAGCGCTGCTTGGCCTTCGTGGATGACGTCCGCTGCTCCAACCCATCCCTGCCCATGACCAGGCACTGCCTGACCCGTATCCTTTGATGCCCTGTTCCTCTTTGCTGCCTTTGTGTGTCCCTTCCTCCTCCTCCCGCTCTCTGGCCCTCAATCAAGGCCAGCGGTTTGCTGTAGCCGCTGGTTTCAAACAGGAGCCCAGAGGAAGCAGCTCCCGGTCTGTTGGTGCTCCCATCCCCGTGGATCAACCAATTCGTGTGGGAGCAACAGGAGCCTCTGCCCGGAGCATCCCAACGGGGTCTCCAGGTCTGTGTCCAGGTAGCGTGGTGTGGATGTGCCCTGGGCTAGGTTTGGGTCCCACTGGAACTGCATTCACTGCTCGGCTTTGGGTGTTCCTCACCCTGACTCCCAGGGAGCTGCTGTGGTTCCTTTCCAGTGCCCATGGAGCTCACCCCAAAGCCAGGCTGGGTCCCTCTGGAGCAGCCGGAGCTCCAGGGTGGGGTTGGGATTCCCTGGGCTCGGCTTCTCCTGCCACCAGCACCACTTTGCTTTGCCCATGCAGGAAAGGGATGAGCCCAGTGCTGGGATGCAGGTGGAGCTTCTCCCATTGGCTTTATGGCTACCTCTAAATGCAGTGCTTGAGCTGAGGTATCCAGACAGATCCAGATGTGCCCTCAGAGGCACTTCCCCCTCCACATCTGCCCTAGGGAGAGCTTAGGAAAGTGGGTTAAACCCAGTGCCTTTCCCTGCTGGATGTGGCTCTGGAAGCTTAAGGGGGGGGGGGGTATGGATGTGTCTGACCTGGAAGCCTTGATTCCCACCTAAAACTTGCTTCGCGTTGTCATCTGCATGGAGATGGAGCAGGGGACGGGCTTGGGCTGCAGCTCCTTGCTCCTGCTGGATCTGGTTGTGATTAAAGGCAGGAAATCCCATTTACACCTCGGGCAGGAACAGGTTTTCCATTGGGAAGGCAAATACAGTGGGAAGATGGGAACACCGGAACCGAGCTCCTGCCTGTGGCCAAAGCATTGTGTGTGTGTGTGTGTGTGCACCGGGAGGGAGCTCTGCCTTTGGGATAGCTCCATTCGAGGGGTGCCGGGGGGTTCCTGCCCTGGGATGGATGGGGGGGGGGTATCCCCATTGGGGGGTGTTTTCCCTTGACCCCATCCACAGACATCTGCCAGGACCCGAGCCAGGCCCTGTTCCGGCCCTGCCGGGGCTCCGAGGACGTTCCCTGCTCCAGGGCCGTGCCCCTGAGCCTGGGCTCGGAGCCCAGCTGCCCCCTGCACCTCCGCCTGCCCCCCCCCATGTACGTGCCCGAGCAGGGCCCGGGGGGGCCCGAGGAGCTGGGGGCTGCCCCCACGGAGCTGTACCTGAGCGCGGCCGAGCTGCAGCCCTCCGAGAGCCTCCCATTGGAGTTCAGTGACGTGAGTGGGGGCCCGGCAGCAACACCCCCCCCTCCCCCCCGTGGGGCTCTATGGGGTCAATCCCCCCCCCCATCACAGATCCAAGGGATTAGGTTGGTTCTTGCTGCCTTAGGGCACAGGAGTCGCTGGGGATGGGAGGGGGTGCAGGAGGCTCAGAGCCCCCCAGCCCACTGTGCTCTCATTTAAATCCTTATTTGGGGCTTTCTAAAGAGGATTTTCCCCCTCTTTTCCCATTGGGAATAGATGAGGGGTTTAATCCTGGATTACTCTGCCCTGCTCAGCTTAAACCCCTCGGAAATGGGGTTAAAGAGCAAACAGCAGCAGGGCCCTTGGGGCTGCTCCTGGGGGAGGCACCTCCATGGGTGCTGAGGCTCCGGGTGCTGTCCCCTCAGGACCTGGACGTGGTGGGCGATGGGCTCCAGTGCCCCCCCTCCCCTCTGCTCTTCGACCCCTCCGTGGCGCTGGATCCGGCCCTGCGAGACGTGGCCGAGGCCGCAATCGACATCTTGGGCCTGGAGGAGCCCGAGGAGCGGGGCAGCGGCTTCCCCCCGGGCCCCGACCTGCAGGTACGGCCCCAGAGCCTTGGGGACCCCGAGCCCCGTTCATGGGGTTGGAGATGCACCCATGCACGGGCTCTGTGCCCTGCAGCCTTGTACCCATGGGGGGCCCTGGCTCCATGGCTGCTCAGTGCCACCCTTGTGCTGTCGGGCTCCCCCCGAGGCCCTCACTGAAGACCTCCAGTTCTCTGTAGCTGCCGGTTTCAAGCAGGAGCCCAAAGGAACTTGCTCCCGCTCCATTGGCGCTCCCAGCCCATGGAATTGCCAATTCCAGCAGGAGCAACAGCAGCCGGGGTGGGGGGGGCGGGGGGGTTCGCAGCCATCCCCGGTGCTCCTGCACCCACCCCTGCCTCTTGTATCCCAGCAGAGCCCCCTCGCACCGGAGGAAGCCGCTGCCTCCACCGAGCTCCACAGAGCTGCCAACGGGAACGTGGGGCCTGGATCCGGGAGCACCGGGACCTGAGAGCGGCTCCGGGGCTCATCCGGCACCGTCCAGGCTCGGGGGGGGGGGGGGCTCCGTGGGGAACCCCGCAATAAAGCGATGGAGCTCGGAAGCCGTGTCCGTGTCCTGCAACCGGGTGTGATGGGGGGGGGGGGGGGTGGGGGGCATCTCCGGTCCCCGCCGTGGGAGGCGGTGGCGGCACCGGGGCCCGCCTCCGGGCGCGGATTGGCTGCGGCGGGGGCGCAGGGCGGAGCCGGCCCGGTGGAGCCATGACGTCATCGCGGCCGCCAGCCCCGCTCCCGGCCATGCCGCCCCGCGCCGCCGCCCCGCCGTAGCCCCCGGTGAGTCCGGTCACGCCGCGGCGGGGGGGGGGGGGGGTCCCGGGGAGGCCGCGCTGTGGGGCGGGGACCGGGGGGAGCGGCGCGGGGTGTCCCGGCCCCCCCCCCCCGTGTCCCCGGTTGGTGCCCCCCGAACACTCCAGGGGGTCCCGGTACGAGGCGGCTGAGCCCGGCTTTGCCCCTGTCCCCGGTGCGGCCCCCACTGTGCTCCTCCATCCCACACTGGTCCCCCCTGCATCCCTGCTGTCTCCAGTGTGCTCCTGCTGTCCCCAGGGTTCCCACTGCATCCTGGTTGTCCCCTCTGAATCCCGGTTGTTTCCAGGGTCCTCACTGCATCCCTGCTGTTCCCACTGCATCCCAGTTGTCCCCAGTGTGCTCCTGCTGTCCCCAGTGTATCCTAGTTGTCCCCAGTTGTCCCCTCTGCATTCTGGCTGTACCCAGTGTATCCTGGTTGTCCCCAGTGCATCCCAACTGTCCCCACCACATCCTGCTGTCCCTCATATATCCTGGTTGTCCTCAGTGTCCCCACTGCATCGCTGCTGTCCTCAGAGTCCCCACTGCATCCCAATTGTCCCCACCACCTCCTGCTGTCCCCAGTGCATCCCGACTGTCCCCAGTGTCTCCACTGCATCCCAATTGTCCCCTCTGCATCCCTGCTGTCCCCAGTGTCCCCACGGCATCCCAGTTGTCTCTACCACATCCTGCTCTCCCCACTGCATCCCCTCTGTCCCCACTGCATCCCAGTTGTCCCCAGTGTCTCCAGTGCATCCCGGTTGTCCCCAGTGTCTCCAGTGCATCCCGGTTGTCCCCAGTGTCTCCAGTGCATCCCGGTTGTCCTCAGTGTCCCTGGGATGTCCAATGTGTCCTCAGCACGGCCCTGCTGCCCCAGGGCTGTATCTGCCTCATCCCGCCTGTCCCTGGGGTGTCCTTGCTGTCCCCGGCGCATCCTCCTGTCCCCGGGCTGTCCCCAGCGCGTCCCGGAGCAACCCAGGGGGGCTGCGGGCACTCGGGGCTGTCACCCCCATGACCCCAGTGTGGGCCAAGCCAAAGCCACCCATGGGGCCACAGCCCGGGCTCTGGGTGCCCCCGTGCTGGGACAGGGACCGGCAGCAGCGTCCCTCTATGGGGACCCCCGGTTGTGGCTCGGGGGGAGGGGGAGGCCGGGCTGCTCTTCCCCTCCAGACGGAGCCTCACTTCCCCCCGTGACGCAGCCGGAGCCGCGGCCGCTTCCTGCGCCGGGGCAGCCGCGGGCACCACCGGGACCTACCGGGGGGGGACACGGGGGCAGCACGAGCGAGGGGACCCGGTGCTGCCGTGCAGGGACCGGCGGCACCCGCGGGGTGAGGCCGAGGTCACCCGGGCCAAGGGGTTGGGGTGACCGGATGGGGCTCGGTGGGGGCGCGGGGAGCATCGCACAGGGCCCCCCGTGCCCGTGCCCCGAGCGGGCCCGGAGGCTCCGGTGGTTTCGCTGTTCTCGGTGCGTTGCTTGGGAAGAGGCGGCGGAGCTGGGGTGAGCCCGGAGCCAGGTCCCGTTCGTTGGGGTGCGGGGTCCCTGCCTGGAGCCCCGGCGACACCCCGAGGGGTCCTCAGGCTCCGGGGGTCCTCGTCCAAGGCGTGCTCCAAGGGCGTCCCTCTCCATGGGGCGTCTTTTACCCCCGGGGGTACCCGGTGCTTCCTCTGCCTCCGGTCCCCGCTGCCCCGGTCCCCCCCGCGCCGGTTCCTCGGGGCCGGCGCTGGCGGAGCCGCGCACCGGAGGCGGTGGCGGCCCCGGCTCCTCCCCGGCCGCGGCGGGAAGGCGGAGCCGTGGCCGCCGCCTCCCAACAATAGCGCGGCCGGGCCGGGATGGAGCCTCCGCTGCCGCCGGGACCGACCCCGGGGCCGCGCTGAACGGGGTCGAGAGGCGCTGCCGGGAGCCGCGGGCGTGAGTGCGCGGGGCCGGTACCCGGGGCCGGTGCCTGTTCCGAGGCGAGCGGCACCGGCGGCGGGGGGAGCCCCGGTGGGAGCGGGGTGTGCGGCACCGGGATGGGGGGGCCCATCTGCACCCGGGGTCCTGTGCACCGGGTGCTGCGCGTTCCGGTGCCAGCCCCTCGGGGGGGGGGGGGGGAGGCTGCACATCCCGGTGCGCCGGGGCTGGTCCCGGTGCGGGCCGCGGGGCTGCTGCACATCCCCGTGTGCGGGGACCGGGGCTGGTCCCAGCGCCCCTGCGCGCCCGGGAGGGGCTCCGGGTACCGGTGGGGTCGGGGCTCAGCGCCGGGGCTCCCCAAGGCCCCGTTCCCCCCCCTCAGCGCCGTTCTCCCGGGCAGGTGACGCCGCGGGGGAGCCCCGAGCGAGGACGCGGGGAGCCCGGCCCGGTGCTTGTCCCCCCGCAGCCCGCAATGTCGGAGAGCGTGGCCGAGGCGCCGGGAGCCGGGAGCGAGACGGGCACCAGCCATGAGCTGCTGCAGCGGCTGCGGGAGCTGGAGGTGCGGAGGGGCCGGGACCGCCGGGAGCCAGTGCCCAGGGCACCGCGGGGCAGGGCAGCGCCTCCCTGCCGCCCGGGACACCCGTCCCACCGGGCAGAGGATGGGGGGGTCCTCGTCCATCACCTGCCCTGGGCCTGGGCCTGGCAATGGCGCTGCCGTGGCTCAAGGATGGGGACACCAAGGACCCAGGGAGGGGGGACAGAGGAGGAGACCCCAAAAGCAGGGCCCGAGGTGCTGGGGGGGCACCCCCTGAGCTGTCCCCGCTGTCCCCAGGCAGAGAACTCAGCCCTGGCCCAGGCCAATGAGAACCAGCGGGAGACGTACGAGCGCTGCCTGGACGAGGTATCTCGGGGACGCGCATGGGACACGCGTGAACACGCGTGTGCTGGGCACGGGGCTGCCTGGGCCCTCACCAGGCTCCCCCCTCTGCTCCCCAGGTCGCCAACCACGTGGTGCAGGCGCTGCTCAACCAGAAGGTGGGTGTCGGGGGGGGGGGTGTTAAGGGGGGGACACGGGGGGCTCCTGGCTCATCCCTCCCCATCCCGCCCCATCAGGACCTGCGGGAGGAGTGCATCAAGCTGAAGAAGCGAGTCTTTGAGCTGGAGCGGCAGAACCAGGCGCTCAGCGACCTCTTCCAGCAGAAGCTGCAGCTCTCGGCCGGGTCCTTGCCCCAGGTAGGGCCGGGGCTGGGGGGGGACCGCACACACAGGGCAAAGCCTCCCCCCCAAACCTAACCCGGTGCCACCTCCTCCTCCAGCTGCTGCCGCTGCCCCTGGAGGACCCCAGCAGCCCCGAGCCGGGCTGTGCCGAGCAGCCGCCCCCCCCGCTGTCCCCCGGGTGCTGCCTCCTGCTGCCAGAGGTGGGTACCAGCGGCTCGGACCCCCCCGTCCCGTTCTACCCCTCCCCAAGCTCCTGCTATTGCCTTGCCCGCAATTATGGCTCCCCCAGCCCGTGGTACCCCCCCCTTTTTGGGGTCCATGGTGTCCTCCCCTCCGGTGTCCCCAGCCTTGAGCCGTGGCATCGCCCTTTCCAGGCCCATCTGCCCCTTGTACCCCCATCCCCAGCACGGGGGGGTGACGGTGCCCGGCCCCTGCAGGTGATGCCGCCGGTGCCGTCGGGCAGCCCCGGGCTCAGCCCCGCGCCCCTGGACGCCCTCTCCCCCTTCTTCAAGAAGAAAGCGCAGATCCTGGAGGTGCTGCGCAAGCTGGAGGAGTCGGACCCGCTGCTGGGCCCCCCCCCGGCCTCCCCCGGCTCCCCCGAGCCCTGCTCAGCCCCGGCCTGGGCCCTGTGCCCGCTGCGGGCGCCGGGGGCTGCCGGCGGGTGGCGGGGGGCCGAGGGCAGCCCCTGCTCCTCCCCGGACGAGCGCCTGGGGCTCAGCGCCTTGGCCGAGCGGCTGCTGCGGGGGGAGCCCGGCTGCTGCCGCCGCAACGGGGAAGCGCTCGGGGGCGGCCCCCGACAGCGGCGCGGAGGGGAGCTTCCCGCGTCCTTCCTGGGGCTCTGCGGCCCGGGTGAGGAGAGCCCCGAGGGGGGCTTCGCGCCGCTGTCGGCCGGGGGGGCCCCGAACGCGCTGCCCTCGCCCCCCAAGGTGCTGAAGCTGCCGCCCCCCCCCGCGGGGCTGCGCCTCAGCCCGCAGCTCGCTCCGGCCTCCAGGATCCCGTGTCGCAGCGGCAACCCCGAGGCCCCCCCCAGAGCCGCCTCCCCCGATGCCCCCCCCGAGCCCGGCTCCCCCAAGGCCCCCGTCCTCCCCCCGGCCCGGCCCTACGAGGCGGCCGAGCAGCCCCCGGGCCCCGCGGCCGGCGCCGAGCGGGCGGCAGCTTCGCCCCCATGCACCCGCAGGGGCACGGGGGGCTCGGCCCCGTCCCGGCGCCCCGGCAAGAAGCCCCCCGAGCCCGGCTACCTCCCCTTCAAGGAGCGCCTGGCGGCCCTGGGCAAGCTGCGGGGGGCTGAAGGCCGGGAGCCCCCCGGCCCGGGCCGGCCGGAGCGGGGCCATGGGGCTGAGCTGCGCCCCCCGTCCCGAGGGGGGGGCTTGGGGGGCAGCCTGAAGCACCCCGAGCCGGTGCACGCCGGGGAGCCCCTGGCGCGGTGCTACTCCTCCGGCTCCATGGGGGAGCCCGGCAAGGCGGGGGGCAAGGGGCGCCCCCCCGGCGGCAGGACCCCACCGCGGGCCCCCCCGGCGCCCCCTTCCAAAGCCCCCCGCAGCCCCCACGGCAGCCCCACGAAGCTGCCCACCAAGGCGGGCGCCGGCAAAGCCCCGCGGGGCGAGGAGCCGGCGGGAGCCAAAGCGGCGGCGGGGCCCCATAAAGCACCCGCGGCCCCCGAGCCCCCCTGTCCGGGCCCGCTGCCGGGCGCCCCCGCGCACTCGGCCATCGAGGAAAAGGTGATGAAGGGCATCGAGGAGAACGTGCTGCGGCTGCAGGGGCAGGAGCGGGCGCCGGCGGCCGAGGCCAAGGGGAAGGCGGCCGGGGGCTTGGCCAGCTGGTTCGGGCTGCGGCGGAGCAAGCTGCCGGCGCTGAGCCGCCGCGGGGACGGCGGCCGCGGGCGGGAGTGGGCCGGGACCCCGGCCCCGCTGCGCCGCGAGGTGAAGCTGGCGGCTCGGAAGCTGGAGGCCGAGAGCCTCAACATCTCGAAGCTGATGGAGAAGGCCGAGGACCTGCGCAAGGCGCTGCGGGAGGAGCACGCGTTCCTGCAGGGGCTGGCGCTGGAGAAGGGGCGGCCCCGCGGCGCCCCCCGCGGCCCCGGGCCCCTCCCGGTGCTGTACCAGGAGGTGACGGCTGAGACCTTCATGCAGCAGCTCCTGGACCGGTCAGTGCCCGCTGCGGGGCGGGGGGGGGGTGCGGGGGTCCGGGGTGCCCGCCCCACGCTGTGCGCTCCACAGGGTGGACGGGAAGGACGCGCCCTACGAGAGCCGCCTGGAGCACAAGCGGGAGCTCTGCGACCTCCGGAGGGTCCCCCCCGACGCCAAAGACCCCCGGCTCTGCCGCCCGCCCCGCAACGGCATCGTGGGGCACCTGCGGGAGGCCCCCGACAAGGTGAGGATCCCCCCCCCCCCAGGCCCTACACCCCTTCCCCATCGCCCCCCCCCCGCAGCTGCTCACCCTCCGCATCTCCCCATAGGTGCCGGATGTGGGGCTCCGGGACGAGCTGCCCTCGGATGAGAGCTTGTCTGAGTCGGGGACGTCGCAGCACTTCGCCGGTGAGGGGGCGCCGGGGGTGGGATAGGGCGGGATGGGGGGCACCAGGATGGACACCCCCGCCCCGCACTGATTCCTTCTCCCCTTGTGCCTGCAGCCTGTGGGTCACTGACGCGGACACTGGACAGCGGGATCGGGACCTTCCCGCCCCCTGACTATGGGGGGGTTCCCGCTAAGAGCACCCCAAAGCCGCGGGGCCGCCCCGAGCCGCTGCCCCCTGGGGCCGTACCGGGGCGGCCACCGGCCAGCACCAAGGTTCCACGCAAGGCCCGGACGCTGGAGCGGGAGGTTCCGAGCGCCGAGGAGCTGCTGGTGCCCCCCAAACACCGGAGCACCCCGACCTGCCGGCCCCCGGCCACCCCGGGCCACCGCGCCGGGCCCCCAGGTCAGCGGTGGGGACAAGGTGCTATGTGGGGGGGTGCTCAGCGCCCCATTGGGAGTCATGGGGAGGCCCTGCAGAGCGCACCGCCCCCCAGTTCCGTTGTTCCCTCCCCCAGACGCCGGTGCCGATGCGGGGAAGCCGCGGCGCGTCCAGCAAAGCAAGAACTGGACCTTCCCCAACGCCAAAGCCTGCGGCGCCGCCGACCCCTTCCTGTGCCCCGCGGCGGGGCTGGAGGGGCTGCACCGGCCCCCACTGGTAACGGGAGGGGAAGGGGGGGGGAACGCGGTGCGATTGGTACCGATGGGAAGCGGGGGGGGCCATCACTGACCGCGCCGTTCCCCTCCCCGCAGGCGCCCGCCTGCAGCCCCGCCGCGCACCGAGGGGCGTCCCCGGAGGCGCCGCTGCCGCCCGCCCTCAGCGCCAGCAGCAGCCGCACCCCGAGCGCCTCGGACGTGGGGGACGAGGGCAGCACCGAGGCGGCGTCGCGGGACGGGGGCCGCGGCCCCCCCGGGCTGGAGCACTCGGAGTCGCTCAGTGACTCCCTCTATGACAGCCTCTCCTCCTGCGGCAGCCAGGGCTGAGCCCCCCCCCCGGCCGCGCTCGCTCGTCTTCCACAGCCCCCCCAGGCCCTGCTCCCCGGTACCCGGGATGGGGGGGTCCCGGTGCCCCGTTACCCCCCCCCCATCACCCGGTTGTCTCCAATGGTGCTATCGCCGTGTACAGCCCCCGCCGCCGGGTTTTTAACTCAATAAAGATGCCCCCCCCTCGTGCCCCCCCCCCGTTTATTTATATAGTCCTTGTGCAGCCGCTGTGGTCTCTGCCCGCGGGATGGACACAGGGATGGACACGGGGATGGGGCTGAGGGTTCCATTCTGAGCGTTTATTGAATCATCCTGGTGTACAAAGAGAGGCGGCGGCAGGATCGGGATCGCGCCGGCCCCGCCGCTGCCTTCCCGTTGGATTTCTTGGCACTAAAGGAGAATCTGGCTGCAGGCAGGTCCCGCCGCCCCCCCCACCCATCCCGGGTACCGCGGGGTCACGGTGACTCTGGAAAGCTCCGGAACGTGTCAGCTGTGGGATACGGGACCTGGGATAAGGGCGGGGGGGGGGAGGTGGGAAATGGGGGTTTGGGGAGAGCCAAATTCCAGCAGGATCCACAAATTGGCCGGTTTCTAATCAAAGAAAAGCTTGAACAAGAGAAAAACCCACAGAGGCGAAAGCTTCCGGCTGCTCACAGCAGCAAAGCGCAACCCTGGAATGGACCAGAGGGAACGGGGATGGGTGGGATGGGGACAGGGATGGGGATGGGGTGGGAATGAGAGGGGGACGGCTCCACTTCAGCCTGGAGCCGCTTCACTTCTTCTCCTTCTTCTTGTTCTGCGGGAGGAAAGGGGGCGGTTGGGCACTGGGGGGCTCCGAGGGGTGGGTTTGTCCCCCCGAGGCCATGCCCAGGCCCCATCACCCACCTCGGTCATGCCCAGGATCATGAGCAGCTCCCGGAAGATGTTGACAAAGTCCAGGAAGAGATCGACGCAGTGCCTATGGGATGGGGGGATGAGATCAGGGGGGGCTGTCCCATCCCATCTCATCCCATCTCATCCCATCCCATCCCATCCCATCCCATCCCATCCCATCCCATCCCATCCCATCCCATCCCATCCATCCTGCATCCCCCCAGCACCCACCAGATGTAATCCTTGTCCCCGCTCTCCGCCTTCTCAATGATGAGCTGCGTGTCAAAGAGCACGAAGCCGCACATGATCATCAGCCCCAGGTAGAGGTTGGCCTGTGGGAAGAAATGGAGATATTAGATAGGAGTAGATGGGAGCTGATGTCCATCCATCTGTTCACCCGTCCATCATCCATCCATCTATCTGTCCATCTGCCCATCCATCATCCATCCTTCCATCATCCATCCACCCATCTGTCCATCATCCATCCTTCCATCATCCATCCACCCATCTGTCCATCATCTATCCATCCGTTCATCCATCCATCCTATGAGGGGCTCCTGGCAGGCAGAAGGGACCTCACTCACCGTGAAGAGCCAAGTGGATCCCATGAAGGCGTTAACCAGGGAGGAGAGAAGCATCAGGGTGAGGCCGGAGAGCAGGAATCCTGCAGGGAAAAGGCAGGGAGTGAGGCCTGGCCCTGCCCTGCCGTGGGGAGCCCCCAGACCCCCCCTGGTCCTTCTCACCTCCCAAGTAGAGGAAGCTGCGGCGCCGGGCATACAGGGCACTCAGCGAGAAGCAGGTGAAGATGGTGGCGGTGCCCAGGAAGGCGGTGGGGATGATGCTGGGGGAGAGAGCAAGGGGTGAATGGGGCGTGGGGGGCAATGGGGGGGCACCGGGAGCGGGGGGGCTGCTCCTACCTGGGGTTGATGGAGATGCACATCTGCAGCAGCGGCCCCAGGTTGATGCCTGCAAGACAGAGGCGGGCGTCACCGGAGCCATTCGGGGCTCTCAGCCCCGCTCCCCACGGGGCCCTGGGGGGGTCGCCGGTGCCACCCACCGGTGAGGAAGGCGAAGCCCGCCAGCATCCCCAGCCTCTTGCGCTCGGTGTCGCGGCTGTGCGGGGTGGCCGTGAGCCACATCATGAGCCCCAGCGCGCCCAGGCCCGTCAGGAGGCTCAGCTGTGGGGTGAGAGGCAGACGGGCACCCAGCATCGCACCGTGCAGAGGGGGTGCGAGCTGGGGGGGGGGCCAGTGGCGCCCCACGGGCACTCACCTGGAAGAGGTGGGTCACTGCATTGACGTACGCCCCCACGGCCGCCACCAACATGCAGAGGGCGAAGCTGGCGTAGACCCTCTTGAGATGCTCCTGGGTGGACGCCGAGCTGCAGGCGATGGGGGGGGGGACAGTGAGGGGCTGGCAGGAGGGAACCCCCCCCCCGAATCCCCCCCAATTTACTCACATGTGGGAGAACTTGAAGAGCGCGTCCAAGTTGATGCTGCGGTCGAAGACGTTCATGGCGCCGGGCAGGGGGGGGCCGCCGGCCGCTGGGCTGGGATCAAGCTGCAGGGGGAGCGCTGGGTCAGGGGGACCCCATTGGAGCCCTCACAGGGATAAAGGAGCCAAGGGGGACGCCCCCAGGAGCTGGTGCAAGCTCTGCGGGGCCTTGAGGGTGTCCCGGGGAGGGCCGGCCCCCCCGGAAGCTGCCGACAGCTGGGAAGCGGCTTTGAGCCCCGTAACGGGGCCCCCGGGGGGCTCCGCAGTGCTCAGCGGCCTCCGCCTGCCCCACAGCAGGGGGGCGGCACCGGGGCAGGGCCCAGGGCCGGGGCCCTTTCGGTTTCGACGGTGCCGTCCCCGCCCGATGCGGAACCGGGACCCGCACCCGGAGCCCCCCATCCCGGTGCCCTCCTGGACCCGGCACCGCCGGGACCAGGCCGCGGGGCCTGGGGGGGGGCGCAGGAGCGGCCGAGGCTGGGCCAGGCCCCCCCGGTGAGGGCCTTGGAGGGGTGGGAGCCGCCGGGACCCCCCCTACCCCCCTGCGGCCCCTTCGGGCGGGCGCTGCCCGGTGCCTACCCCCCGCGCCCCACTGGGGCCCCCCGCGCCGCCGCCGCCGCCGCCCTCACCTGCGCGGCTCCGCGTCCGTGCCAGGCCTCGAACGGTCCCCAGTCCGCCACGCCTCCGCAGCTCATTGGCCAGCGCGCCCCCAGGCCCGCCCTCCGCTTCGTTCTATTGGCTAACAACCGCCCCCGGGGGTGAGGCGGGGCGAGGAGCGGCTGACGCTCATTGGCGGCCGGCCGCGCCCGAGAGCGGCAGTTGGTCACACACCGCCTCCCCCGCACAGAAGCGCGACGCTCATTGGCCGGCGTAGCCGTCGCCGAGCCAATCGGTACCTCCCCACTGGATGCCGTTCCTCTTGAGCGCCCCCCGGTGGAGCCGCCGTTAGCCTGCCCGTCCTTTCGCGCCCCCTGGCGGCGCAGCCGCTCTCCGGGCCGGGGCGGGGCCGGGCGGGGCGGGGCGGGTCCGGGAGGCGGTGGCGGCCGGACGCGACGGGCAGAGCCTCCCCCGCCGCCCCCCGGTGCCTGGGCCGGGGATGGGGAACGTGGAGAGCGCGGACGGGGAGGCGCTGCCCCGGGGACCGGGAGCGGCGGCGGCGGCGCCGGGGGGGCCCGGGCTGCTGGCCCCGGGCAAGATGCCGATGCCGGAGCCCTGCGAGCTGGAGGAGCGCTTCGCCCTGGTGCTGGTGAGACCCCGATCCCCGCCGCGGCCCCGGGCGCCTGCTGCGCCCCTCAAGTTCCCCGTTCTCCCCGCCCCGTTCTCCATTGCGCTTTCCCCGAGCTCCGTTCCCGGTCCCCGGGGCTCCTCCTCCGGGTCCCGCCGCTCCCTCCCGGTCCGCCCCTACCCGCGACCCCTCCCGTTGCGCCCGCCGGGGACGAACCCCCCCCGCGCCGCGCTCCCCTCCCGGCGTCCGGCTGCGGGCGGGCACCGGCGCCAGGAGGAGCCGGGGGCGGGCGGGCAGCGCCGGTGCCGCGGGGGTGGGCAGCGGCCGCGGGGGGGGGGGGGAGCCCGTCCCGGGACACCCCCGGGGGGTGACGCCGCTCCCGGTGCCAGCGGGGGAGGCCCTCGGTATCCGGGGCTTGCTGCCGGGAAGGTCCCGTCGAGGCTGCGGACGCGGCTGGGTGCGGGTCCCTGCGCGGTCCCGGTGCCGCAATCCCGGCCGGGGCGGTGGCCTCCGCGCTGCGGTCACCGGCCAAGGCTGCGGTGCCACCCGGTACCGGGGCCGTCTCTGCGGTAACCCCGGCAGCGCCGCTGTCACGGAGGGCACCGCGTTCCCGGTTACCGGTCCGCAGGGATGGGAGGCGGCGGCAGGGCCACCCGGGCCGGGTGACACCGAGGGCTCCCGGTGGTGGCAGAAGCCACGGCCGGCCAGGAAATACCGAGCGTGGCCCTGGGAGCAGGAAGCGGGGGGTACCGGGAGGTCACCGGCACCCCCGTGCCAGGGGAACCCATTGCGGGTCCCCACGTCCCACGCGGGGCGGATGCGGGAGCCGGTCCCGGTGGGGCCGGTGGCGGGGGGGGCGCATCCTGCCGGGCGAGGCCGATGGCGGGGGGGGAATCTGGCACTTTGGGGGGTGGCACTGGGGGACCCCGGTGCTGTCGTTTTCCCCCTCCCCCGGTCCCGGTTGCTCCTCACGGGCTGGGGCTGCAGCGCCGGTAGCCGGGGACGATCCAGCCCCGGTGTCCCGGGATGGTCTCCCGGGGGGGGGGCTCATTCAACCGAGGGGGGGTCCCCGGTGCGGGGGGGCGGTGGCGGAGGAAGTGCCCGGCCGGGAGCGGCCCCGCTCCCACCACAAAGGCAGGAAGCGAGCGGCGGGAATGCCGGTGAGGGCGGCTGCGCTTCAAAGCCGCCCCCGGTGCCCCCGGCGGGGGCCCCTGCTCGTCCCCTCCACCAGCCCCGGGGTGTCCCCTGGGGCCCCGTTTTACCGGTGCTCGCCGTGTGCCAATAGCGGGGCCCTTTGGGGACGGGGGCAGCGCTCACGTTTTGGGGGTCCCCGTGGTGGTGGTGCCGGTGCCACCCCCCCCGGCGCTGTCCCCTGCCCAGGGGTGCCCGGCCTCGCCCAGGCGTTGTCCCGGTTTCCTGCTGCTCGCGGGGCCCGGAGGGGGACCAGGGAGGGATAATTTTAGCTGCCATGGAGCGGGTGGAGCGAAGACATCACCCGGCTGCGGCGGTGACCGGATCCCGGTAACGGCACCTCCCGCCTCCGGGGTGGCATCGCCAGGACAGCGCCATCCCGCACCCCCGTTTGCCGCCGGAGCATCCCGTTTGTGTCCTTGCTGGTCCGGGAGATGCCTCGTGTCCCTGTCCCGGTCCCCACCATCGAGATGCCCGGTGCCCTGGGCACCGCGCTCAGGGACCAGAGGCTGTGGTTCTGCGGCAAGGAAGCGGGAGCAGACAGGAAGGATGCGCGAGATTTGGTGCAGCCGGTGGCTGGCGCCTGGCCCTGGTGGCACTGCTGTCACCGTGTCACACTGCTGCTTGTGCCACTATCCCTGTGCCACACCGCTGTCCCCATGGGCTTCCCAGTGCCAGGGTCCTTGGCTGTGTCCTCAGCGGGTGGCAGTGTCCCCATGTCCCCCAGGAGTGACATCCCCCCTTTTGCCCCAGAGCTCCATGAACCTGCCCCCGGATAAAGCTCGGCTCCTGCGGCAGTACGACAACGAGAAGAAGTGGGACCTCATCTGCGACCAGGTTGGGGGCTATGAGGGGCAATGGCGGGTCCATGGCAGGTCCATGGGGGGCTATGGGAGGCTCTGCTGCCGTTCTGGTGCCACCAACACCCCCGTGTCCTCTCCAGGAGCGGTTCCAGGTCAAGAGCCCCCCCCATGCCTACATCCAGAAGCTACGGAGCTTCCTGGAGCCGGGCGTCACGAGGAAGGTGAGGGGCTGCAGAGGGGGTCTTGGGGGGGCTCAGGAGGCCTCAGGAGCCGGGGGGGGCCGGCTCAGCCTTGCTCTGCCCCCAGAAGTTCAGGAGGAGGGTGCAGGAGTCCACCAAGGTCCTGCGGGAGCTGGAGATCAGCCTGAGGACAAACCACATCGGGTGAGTCCGGGCTCCCGGGGGGGTTCATTGGAGTCCGCGGTGGGGGGGGTGTGCGTGGTCCCGGCCCGGCAGAGCCGCAGCTGCAGGGGAAGCCGGAGGCGCTGCAGGAACTGCTCCGGTTCCTGCCCCGGCCGTGCCGCGGGACCCGCGCTGCCGCCGCAGGTCGCGGGAGCGGATGCTGCAGGCGGGTGCCGCCGGTGCCGCCCCGTGTGGGAGCTGCTCCGGGCACCGGGAGGGGGGGGGGCTCCGTTACCGGGGGTCCGCGGGGCCGCTCGTGCACGGGCGGGGGCTGAGCCCCGCCACCGGCCCCAGCGCGGCAGCGGCTTTCGGCTCTTCCCCAACCACGGCCCGAAAATAGCAGCAGCCGGAGACAGGAAACGCGCTGGGGCGAGGGGCTGGCGCCGGCAGGAAAGGGGCGGCCCCCGGGAGCCCCCCCCCAGCTCCCACCGCTGCCTGACTCACGGGCTGCAGGCAGGGAACGGGGAGGGCGCAGGCAGGCGTGGGGTCCCCTGAGGCCTTGCATTCACATCCAGCCCCCCGGGGTGCAGCCTCTCCCTGTGCACACGGACCCGCTCCCCATGTGCCCATCCCTTGCATCCCAACGCCCTTCCGAGGGCACCCCAAGTGCCCCATCCCACCCCGGGGTGCTCTCCCCCAGCTCCCAGCTCAGCTTCCCGCGGGCCCGAACCCTCCCTGCCCTGCAGCCAACAGATAAAGCTCCCCGGGGCTGGAACCGCTGATAGCCAAGGGGGCTGCAACGGCCGCTGAGCCCGGGACACCCCCTCAGCACCCCCCTGTGCTGGGTTCCCTATGGTGGTGATGAGGGGATCACAGCGGGAGTGGGGGAGTCCCCAGCTCCACTGGGCTCTGATGGGTGCTCGATGCTGTAGGTGGGTGCGTGAGTTCCTCAATGATGAGAACAAGGGGCTGGATGTGCTGGTGAACTACCTGTCCTTCGCCCAGTGCGCCGTCATGTGAGTGGGGTGCTGTGGGGGGAGCTTGGGATGCTGGGGGGTGCCACATGGCAATTCCCTCCTATCAGCCCCTGATCAGCACCATGGGGTCTGGAGGGACACGAGATGCTCGTCCCCATCCTGCCCACCCGGGCTGGGGGTCCTGGGGCCCTCCTTGCGCCTCCCCCTGCTCCGCTGCTGCCACCCGCTTCAGCGCTTGCTGCGGTGGCTGCTGCTGCTTTGCGCCAAAGCCGTGTGCTCCATCCCTGTGTGCTCCATCCCTGTGTGCCCCCTTCCCTCTGTGCTCCATCCCTGTGTACCCCCTTCCCCATGTGCCCCCTTTCCTGTGTGCTCCCGTCCGTTCCCCGTGTGCCAGGTTGGATTTTGAGGGGCTGGAAGGTGAGGACGGCGCGCTGGAGAAGCTGCGCGCCTGGAGCAGGTCCATCGAGGATCTGCAGCCCCCCAGCGCTCTGCCCGTGCCCTTCGGCAGCAGCATCGCCCGCTCCGCTCGCCAGAGTGCCCTACGGTACGTACCCACCGCGGCCGGTGGGTCCTGCCAGTGCCATGCTCTGCCATGGTGTGTGCCTTGTGCCATCCTGCACTGATGTGTGCTCTGTGCCATGCATCATCCTGCACTGATGTGTGCCCTGTGCCATGCATCATCCTCCACCAATGTGTGCCCTGTGCCATGCACCATCCTGCACTGGTGTGTGCCCTGTGCCATGCACCATCCTGCACTGGTGTGTGCTCTGTGCCATGCACCATCCTGCACTGGTGTGTGCTCTGTGCCATGCACCATCCTGTACTGGTGTGTGCTCTGTGCCATGCACCATCCTGCACTGGTGTGTGCTCTGTGCCATGCATCATCCTCCACTGGTGTGTGCTTTGTGCCATGCATCATCCTCCACTGATGTGTGCCTTGTGCCATGCACCATCCTGTACTGGTGTGTGCTCTGTGCCATGCATCATCCTCCACTGATGTGTGCCTTGTGCCATGCACCATCCTGCCATGGTGTGTGCCTTGTGCCATGCATCATTCTGCACTGGTGCATGCCCTGTGCCATGCACCATCCTGCCTTGTGCCATGCATTATCCTGCCATAGCGTGTGCCCTGTGCCATACAACACCATCCTTCACTCGTGTATGCCCTGTGCCCTGCATCATCCTGCCATGGTGTGTGCCCTGTGCCAGCACCACCACCATGCCCTGTGCCACACATTGCCCACGGTGCACCCTGTACCTTGCCTGTGCCGTGCCCGGTGCCACCCGTGCCACATCCTGCACTGCCCCGCGTGTGCCGCTGCCGTCCCTGTCCCTGTGCCACTGCCTCCGCTCGCCCCAGCTCTGGCTCTGCCCCGGGGTAACTCGCCCCGTCTCTGCTTCCAGGCCCGGGCCCCCCTGTCCCCTCTGGCTCTGCTCTCTCTCTCTCTCTGCCGGTAAGTACCGGCTGCCGGCGCCGGCCTTCTCGCCCTCCGGTTGCTTCTCTCTGCCTCTCCCCCTCCCGAAGCCGCGCTGTCCCCGCCATGGTCCCACGGCTCCGGTGCAGCCCCGCTGCCAGGGTCCCGCTCACCGCCGCCCCGTGTCCCGCCCCCAGCTACGGGACGCTGCCGAGCCGCAGGGCGCTCAAGAACTCGCGCCTGGTGAGCCAGAAGGATGACGTCCACCTCTGCATCATGTGCCTCCGGGCCATCATGAACTACCAGGTACCGGGGCAGGGGACACGCACGCCCCTGGTGCAACCATCGCCGCCGTGCCGGTGCCGCTAACGCCATCCCTGCTCCGTCCCCACAGTACGGCTTCAACCTGGTCATGTCCCATCCCCATGCTGTTAATGAGATCGCTCTGAGCCTCAATAACAAGAACCCGAGGTAAGGGGGGGGTCTGGCAATGGGGACATCCCTGGTGCCAGTGTGACGGTGATAGCGTGGTGGTGATGATGGTGACGGTGTGGCTCTGCCCCAGGATGAAGGCGCTGGTACTGGAGCTGTTGGCAGCCGTCTGCTTGGTGAGGGGTGGCCACGAGATCATTTTGGCTGCCTTCGACAACTTCAAGGAGGTACTGGAAGTGGGACCAGGCTGGGGTGGGGGCACTGGGAACACCAGGATCAGGCTGGGAGTGAGGACCAGGATCCAGGGGATGGGGGCCCGTGACTGGGGTGGGGGGAGCTCCACATTCACCTCATATCTGCTGCCTGCTCAGGTCTGCAAGGAGAAGCACCGCTTTGAGCGGCTGATGGACTACTTCCGCAATGAGGACAGCAGCATCGACTTCATGGTGGGACACCGGTCTGTGGGACGGGATGGGATGGAATGGGATGCTGGGGTGGCCTCGGTGACACCAGCCCTGCCTGCAGGTCGCCTGCATGCAGTTCATCAACATCGTGGTGCACTCGGTGGAGGACATGAACTTCCGCGTCCATCTCCAGTATGAGTTCACCAAGCTGGGGCTGGAGGAGTTCCTGCAGGTATGAGGGGGCCAGAGGGGGATCCCTGATGGACCCCCCCTCCCCAATCCCTGACGCCGCCCCGATGCCTGCAGAAGTCGAGGCACACGGAGAGCGAGAAGCTGCAGGTGCAGATCCAAGCGTACCTGGAC
This sequence comes from Neopsephotus bourkii, assembly GCF_033783945.1. Taxonomy (NCBI): domain Eukaryota; kingdom Metazoa; phylum Chordata; class Aves; order Psittaciformes; family Psittacidae; genus Neopsephotus; species Neopsephotus bourkii. The sequence goes on from NW_026901551.1 coordinate 247,853, forward strand.
AACGTCTTTGACGTGGGGGGGCTGCTGGAGGACGCCGAGACCAAGAACGTGGCGCTGGAGAAGGTGGAGGAGCTGGAGGAGCATCTCTCCCATGTACGTGAGCACAGGGACACGGGTCCTGGCTGTGGTGACAATGGAGGGGGGGGTCCCGGTGCTGGTGTCACATCCATGCCCCCCCCCGCAGCTAACGGAGAAGCTGCTGGACCTGGAGAACGAGAACATGATGCGGGTGGCGGAGCTGGAGAAGCAGCTGCTGCAGCGGGAGAAGGAGCTGGAGGTGGTCAAGGTGAGGGGGGGGTCCATGATGGGGGGGGGTGTCCGGCCCCCCCCGCGGTCCTGACCCCCTCCCCCTGCAGGAGACCTACGAGCACACGAGCCACCAAGTGCGCACCCTGCGGCGCCTCATCCAGGAGAAGGACGAAGCGTTCCGGCGGCGCTACGGCTCCGAGCCGCCCCCGGCGCCGGGCACCGAGGCCCCACCCCTGCCCCAGCCCCTGCCCGAGCCCCCGGGGGACACCCCGAGGGTCCCCGTTCTGCCCCCCGCCGAGCCCGCGCCTCCCCTGCCGCCGCCTGCACCCCCCCTGCCGCCCCCCGCCCCCCCGCTGCCCGGTGAGTCCGTGGGGAGAGCCCGAACCGGGCACCGGGGTTGCAGCATCCCCGCGATGGGGAGGGAGGCTCCGAAGGGCGGCTCCTGAGGATGGGGGCACCCGAAACAGGGGGACGAGGCCTCACCCTCCCCTCTTTTCACAGGGAAGTGCCCCCCAGCACCGCCACTGCCCGGGGCTTCACCCTCCATCGCGCTCACTGTGGGGCTCTCGGGTATGTGGGGACCATGGGGGCAATGGGGTCTCAAGGTGCCGGGGTTGCAGTGGCCAAGGAAGGGGTGGCACCGGGGGGGGCAGAAGGGGGGGCTGAGGTGGCTCCTGCCCCACTGCAGCCATCCGCATCAAGAAGCCCATCAAGACCAAGTTCCGGCTGCCCGTCTTCAACTGGACCGCACTGAAGCCCAACCAGATCAGCGGGACCGTGTTCAGTGAACTGGATGATGAGCGGGTGCTGGAGGTGAGCTGGGACCCCCCCCCCCCAGCGGTGCCACCACCGCTGCCCCCTCTGAGCCCCCTCCTCACCCCACCAGGACCTGGACCTGGAGCGCTTCGAGGAGCTGTTCAAGACCAAGGCACAGGGGCCGGCGCTCGACCTGGTGTGTGCCAAGAGCAAGGGAGCGCAGAAGGCGGCGAGCAAAGTGACGCTGCTGGAGGCCAACCGTGCCAAGAACCTGGCCATCACCCTGCGCAAGGCCGGCCGAAGCACCGAGGAGATCTGCAGGGCCATCCACACGTGTGTGGGGGGGCAGCAGGGGCAAGGGGGGATGGTTGGGATGCACTGGGGATGGTTGGGGTGCAGGGGGATGGTTGGGATGCAGGGGATGTTGGGTGCAGGGGGATGGTTGGATGCAGTGCAGGGGGATGGTTGGGTTGCAGGGGGATGGTTGGGATGCAGGGGGATGGTTGGGATGCAATGGGAATGGTTGGGGTGCAGGGGATGGTTGGGGTGCAATGGGGATGGTTGGGATGCACTGGGGATGGTTGGGGTGCACTGGGGATGGTTGGGGTGCAGGGGGATGGTTGGGGTGCAGTGGGGATGGTTGGGGTGCAGGGGGATGGTTGGGGTGCAGGGGGATGGTTGGGATGCACTGGGGATGGGTGGGATGCACTGGGGATGGTTGGGATGCAGGGGGATGGTTGGTATGCACTGGGGATGGTTGGGATGCACTGGGGATGGTTGGGGTGCAGGGGGATGGTTGGGGTGCAGTGGGGATGGTTGGGATGCACTGGGGATGGTTGGGATGCGGTGGTTGGTGGGATGGTTGGGGTGCAATGGGGATGGTTGGGGTGCAGGGGGATGGTTGGGGTGCAGTGGGGATGGTTGGTATGCACTGGGGATGGTTGGGGTGCAGTGGGGATGGTTGGTTGCAATGCCTCCTGTCGGGGTGCACTGGGCGCAGGTTCGACCTGGCGACGCTGCCGGTGGACTTTGTGGAGTGCCTGATGCGGTTCCTGCCCACGGAGGCGGAGGCGAAGGCGCTGCGCCAGTACGAGCGCGAGCGGAAGCCGCTGGAGGAGCTGGCGGACGAGGACCGCTTCATGCTGCACTTCAGCAAGGTGGAGCGGCTGCCGCAGCGCATGGCCATCATGGCCTTCCTCGGCAACTTCACCGACAACCTCCAGATGCTCACACCGGTACGCGCCGGGGACGGGGGCTTTGTGCCCATGGGTGCACCCAACGGGACCCCACTGACCCCGCTCCCGTCCCCCTGCAGCAGCTCAATGCCATCATCGCGGCCTCAGCCTCTGTTAAGTCATCCCAGAAGCTCAAGCACATGTTGGAGGTGGGTTGGATCCTGCCCTCCATCCTCGCTGTCCCATATCCTGCTCCTGGCTGACCCCCTTTTCCTGCTGGGTCCCTGCAGATCATCCTGGCACTGGGCAACTACATGAACAGCAGCAAGCGCGGCGCTGTCTACGGCTTCAAGCTGCAGAGCCTGGACCTGGTGGGCAGCGCTGGGATTCCCCCATCCTAGAGCGGGCAGCGCGGGGATCCCCAGCTCTGAGCCCCCCATCCCGCATCCTCCGGCAGCTCCTGGACACCAAATCGACGGACAGGAAGATGACGCTGCTGCACTTCATCGCGCTGACGGTGCGGGAGAAGTACCCGGAGCTGGCGACCTTCTGGCAGGAGCTGCACTTTGTGGAGAAGGCGGCTGCAGGTACCCCCCATCCCGCACCCCAAACCCCCCCCGAGCACCCCCCGTGCGTGCCCTGAGCCCGGCCCCGTGTCCCCGCAGTGTCCCTGGAGAACGTGCTGCTGGACGTGAAGGAGCTGGGCCGGGGCATGGAGCTGCTGCGGCGCGAGTGCGGGCTGCACGAGCACAGTGTCCTGCGCGGGTTTCTGGCCAGCAGCGAGGGCAAACTGGAGCGGCTGCAGCGGGATGCGCGCACGGCCGAGGTGAGGCCCTTCAAGACCCCTTGTGCGCCCCCTGTGATCCCCTTGTTATCCCCTTGTGTGCCCCTTGTTGCACCCCTTGTGTGTCCATTGTGTACCCCTTGTGATCCCCTTGTTGCACCCCTTGTGTGCCCCTTGTTCATCCCTTGTGCTCCCCTTGTTGCACCCCTTGTGCTCCCCTTCTGTGCCCCTTGTGTACCCCTCATGCACCCCTTGTCTGCCCTTGTACTCCCCTTGTGCTCCCCTCATGCACCCCTTGTCTGCCCTTGTACTCCCCTTGTGCTCCCCTCATGCACCCCTTGTCTGCCCTTGTACTCCCCTTGTGCACCCCTTGTGCTCCCCTCATGCACCCCTTGTCTGCCCCTTGCGCACCCTTTGTGCACCCCTCATGTGCCAGCGCTGTCCCGGTCCCCGCTCCAGGACGCCTACAACACCGTGGTGCGGTACTTCGGCGAGAGCCCCAAGACCACCCCCCCGTCCGTCTTCTTCCCGGTCTTTGTCCGCTTCATCCGCTCCTATAAGGTGAGGCTGGGCCGGGAGCTGCCCCGGGGCGGGGGCTGTGCACAGGGGAGGGGACGTCCCCATGACCCCCCCTGGCTCCGGCAGGATGCGGAGCAGGAGAACGAGATGCGGAAGAAGCAGGAGGAGGTGATGCGGGAGAAGCTGCTGGCGCAGGAGGCCAAGAAGCAGGAGAAGGTGAGCGCGGGGGGAGGACACCAGTTCCCCTGGTGCAAAGGGGAACCCCCCCCCATCCCGTGCACCCCCAAACCTGTGCCCCCCCCCCCAGCGCAACAAGTGGCAGCAGCAGGAGCTGATCGCGGAGCTGCGGCGGCGCCAGGCCAAGGACCATCGCCCGGTCTACGAGGGCAAAGATGGCACCATCGAGGACATCATTACCGGTACGGCCCCTGCCGCCCCCGGCCCGCCCCCCCCCCCCCGGTACCGCCGAGCCCCGGGGCTGATGTATCCGTGTGCCCCCCCCCCTCCCAGCGCTGAAGAGCGTCCCCTTCACCGCCCGCACGGCCAAGCGCGGGTCCCGCTTCTTCTGCGACCCGGCGCATCACGACGAGTCCAACTGTTAGCGCCAGGTACTGCGGCACAGCGAGCCCCCCCGGTACTGCAGAGCCCCCCCGGTACTGCAGAGCCCCCCCGGTACCGCCGAGCCCCCCCGGTACCACCGAGCCCCTCCGGTACCGCCGAGCCCCCGGTACCACCGAACCCCTCCAGTACCACCAAGCCCTCCCTGGTACCGCTGAGCCCCCCTCCGGTACCACCGAGCCCCCCCGGTACCGCTGAGCCCCTGGTACCGCCGAGCCCCCCCGGTACTGCTGAGCCCCACCGGTACCGCCGAGACCCCCTCGGTACCACTGAGCCCCCCCCCGCCCCGCATGCCCCCTCCTGCACGCCCCCTCCCCGCATGCCGTCACCCCGGGGTGCCCCTCGGGTCCTGGTACCAGATCCCAGCGCAAGGCTCAATCCCAGCACCAGATCCCAGCTCGGTTCTGGCACCGGGACCTTGGCGCTGGATCCTGGTGCTATACTGGATCCCAGTGCAGGTTCCCAGTGCTATACTGGATCCTGGTGCAATACTGGATCCTGGTGCAATACTGGATGCCAGCAGAGGATGCCGATGCTATATGGGGTCCTGGTGCAGGATCTTGGTGCTATACTGGATCCTGGTGCTACACGGGATCCCAGTGCTATACTGGATCCTGGTCCTCACTGGATCCCAGCCGGTGCCTCAGCCCCTGACACAGCCCCTTCCCCTCTCAGCCCACAGGTGGATCCGGCTGTAGCTGTGGCAGGGCCTGGACCCCAGCATTGGATGGGGGGGCACTATCTGGACCCCTCCCAGCTGCACTGGGGCCAAGTTGACCCCTGGGGGTGCCCCCACCCCATTGGGGTTCTCCCCCACAACTCCCCATGGGGACCACAGGGCACCCCCCCCCGCGCTCGTCACTTTGACCACAGATGTGAACACTAATCGCCAAAGAAAAGGGACCAAAGCCAGGCTGGGGGGGGGGGAGTGGCAGGATGGTGCCCCCTCCCCCACCCCAGCCCCCCCCATCCAATCCCACCCCCCCCCCAGTGACTTTTTGTACATGTGAAATATACGGAGACTTTTACATGGCTGCTTCCTGCTTGGGGGGGGCACAGCGGGGGTTTGGGGAGAAACCCCATGATGGGAACCCCATGTCTGGGGGGGGCACATACATGCAGGGATGAGATCCTTAAATAGTGGGGTGCTATTAAATATAGGGGATTGAAGGGAGGGAGAAGCGCCCCCCATCACCCACCTCACTTGAGGTGGTCCCAGTGCACCCAGTGCTGGCAGCGGGGGGGAACTGGGAACAGTTTAAGGCTGGGGGGGCTTTGGGAGCAAAGGGAAAAGGGGATGGAAGGACAGGATATGGCCTGAGCATCACTGGGGCCAAAGGATGAGGCTCCAGCATCTCCACCATTGGGATACAAGGGGCTGGGAAGGGCAGGATGCAGCCCCAGATCCACCCCCCCAGCACAGTGGGGCAGAACCAGCCCCCAGGGCAGGGCCCAGCCCAAGGATTAACCCTGACAACAGGGAATAAAAGTTTCCCTTAATCCCCCCAGGGGATTACCAGCACCGCCGCGCCCAGGGCCGCATCCGGACCCGGCCCAGGACCCTTCTAATCCATGAGCACAAGTCCCTGGCGCCGTCCTGCTTCATTGGTGGTGCTGTGGGTGAAGCTGCTGCGGTCCCTTGTCCATCCCTGCATCCCTGTGTCCATCCATGGGGCTCAGCAGGGTCCCTGTGTCCATCCATGGGGCTCAGCGGGGTCCCTGTGTCCATCCATGGGGCTCAGTGGGGTCCCTGTGTCATCATGGGGCCAGGGGGTCCCTGTGTCCATCCATGGGGCTCAGCGGGGTCCCTGTGTCCATCCATGGGGCTCAGTGGGGTCCCTGTGTCCATCCATGGGGCTCAGTGGGGTCCCTGTGTCCATCCATGGGGCTCAGCGGGGTCCCTGTGTCCATCCATGGGGTCAGACGGATCCCTCCGTGCCCTCGGGAGCCTCCTCATGGGATGGGCGCCGCTCGGCCTGGGCCGGGGGGGCCGCCAGGGGCTCGGCTCTCAGCAGCAGGTTACAGCCGAGGAAGAGGAGGGCCAAGGCGATGGTGACACCAAGCACCAGGACAAGGGCGATCTGGGCGGCCTCAGCCACCCCCCAGGCACTGGTCTGGGCCAGTGTGGAGTTCAGCATCTCCTCCTCCTCCTCCTGGGAGCAGAGTGGTGGCAGTGACAGACGGGGAGGGTTTAAGTGATGTCAGGGACCGCCTTCATCACCCGCGGGGCCCCCCCGCAGAGCCCAGCACCAGGGGGAAGGAAGCGGCTTTGACCCCCCCTTGGTGATGCAGGCACTGACCCATCCCTTGGGTGCACCCGGGGGATCTCCTCTCCCTGGGGATGGGATGGGATGGGGATGGGGGGGGGAGCAGGGGGACCCCACTGACTGCCAGGACAGGAGCAGACTCCATAGGAAAGGAGAAACTCTTTATTGTTGCCCCCGCGGGGGCAGCAGCTCGTCCCTGGGGGTGCCACCCCAGGGGACAGGCAGGGACAGCGCTGGCTGTGCCGCACAGGGGGGGCTGGAGAGCAGGGCTGGCCGGGGTTCGGATGCCACCCCAGCTCCCAGTGCAGAGCCAGCAGCCCTCAGCCAGGCTGGGAGCTGCAGAGCCGGTTCTCCAGGCCGGGCAAGCGGCCCTGGTGCAAAACAAACAAGCAGCAACCCTCAATTAAGGCCCAGGCCAAGTCCAGCTCCTGGCAGAGGCTTTCAGGAGGTGAAGAGGAGGGATCCGAGGTCCCAAAGAGCCAGGGGCAGGCGAAGCTGCCTTGGTGGCACCTACAGGGCCAGAGTGTCCTTGATGAGGCGGCGCATGGTGGTGGTGACCGAGGTGCCCAGCGTGTCCGTGATCTGGTAGGAGATCTTGTAGAGGTAGGGCTGCACGTCCTTCAGGCTGGTGTCGAAGACGTTGTCCACCTCCGACTGCGTGGGCATCTTGGGCAGGTACTCGTGGCGGTTCATCACCTCCACGATGTTGATGATCTTCTCGCAGAGCTTCTCGCCCACCTTCTCGCGGCAGATCTGCCGCTCCTGCTCGTTGGCCAGGTTCACCACGTTCACCTTGATGGTCCACAGCTCCCAGGGGATGCACTCGTCCGAGAAGGGCCAACGCGACTTCTTCTTCTGGTAGAACTCCAGGGAGATCTGCCCCATCCCATCGCTGCCTGAGCTGCGCAGCGCATCCTGCAGGGACAGCACACGGCCCCGCTTAAGGAGGGGGCAAGGAAAGCCCTTGCCACTGTAGACCCAGCCCCGAGCTCCTGCTTTGTCTCCATGGGACCCCCCTTTACCTGAGCTCCTACTTTATCCCCATGGAACCCCCTTTACCTGAGCTCCTGCTTTATCCCCATGGAACCCCCTTTACCTGAGCTCCTACTTTATCCCCATGGAACCCCCTTTACCTGAGCTCCTGCTTTATCCCCATGGAACCCCCTTTACCTGAGCATATGCTTTATCCCCATGGAACCCCCTTTACCTGAGCATATGCTTTATCCCCATGGAACCCCCTTTACCTGAGCTCCTGCTTTATCCCCATGGAACCCCCTTTACTTGAGCATATGCTTTATCTCCATGGAACCCCCTTTACCTGAGCTCCGGCTTTATCCCCATGGAACCCCCTTTCCCTGAGCTCCTGCTTTATCCCCATGGGACCTCCTTTACCTGAGCATATGCTTTATCTCCATGGAACCCCCTTTACCTGAGCTCCTGCTTTGTCCCCATGGAACCCCCTTTACCTGAGCTCCTGCTTTATCCCCATGGAACCCCCTTTACCCGAGCTCCTGCTTTGTCCCCATGGAACCCCCTTTACCTGAGCTCCTGCTTTATCCCCATGGGACCCCCTTTCCCTGAGCTCCTGCTGTATCCCCGCGGGCCCCCCTTACCTTGAACTCCCCCACCGCCTTGCGCAGGGCCCGGTCCAGCTCCTCGGAGGAGACCCGGACGTAGGCGAAGTCGATGAAGTCGCAGTCCACGTCCTGCGTGCCCACGGTTCCGATGGAGTAGGTGCCCTCCTTCTTGTAGTGGAACTTGCCGGTGCTGCGGTGCAGCAGGACCGTGTGCAGCACGGCCAGCATCGCCTCCTCCACCTGCCGGGCCTCCACCGACACCTCCAGCACCTCGGCGCGGCAGTTCATGGCGGGGCCGGCTCGAGGGGGGCCACAGCACCGGGTCCTGCGGGCCGGGAGAGCCTCGTTGTGCCCGTACCCACCCCCGGCACCCACCCCCGGGGTCCCCCCCACCCCGCTCGCCCCCGGCCCCCTCAGCCTCTCCCCTGGCCCCGACCCCGCACTCACCGCCCGGGCCCGACCATCTGACCGCAGGGAGGAGGGAAGTGGAGCAGCCCATCTGCGATGGGGGGGGGCAGAACACGCCATCGACCAAGGTGTCAGCGCACCCCGCAGTAGAAGCCGTGTTTCCTCACTCTGCACCTCTCATTGTTAACTCTGTGCTTCTCGGTAGCGCTCCCCGGCTCGGTGCGGCCCCGGCGGCGGAATCGCTGCCCCCGTTCCGCGGCTCCCCCTCTCCGCTGCTTCCCGCTTGGTTCGTTCCGGAGAGATGCGCCACAGAGCTGGGCCCACCGCGGCGCAGAGCGGCACACGTCCTCACAGCGCCCCCTGGGCTGGAGGAGGGACTGCAGCGGAGCTGGCGCACCCCCATGACCCCCGGTGACCCCCCCCCAGGATGGGGACAGGGACACGCCATGGGGGACGAGGAGAGGACACAGGGACACAGGACGTGGGAACAGCAGTGTGAGGACCTGGGGAACGCGGGGACAGACGGACATGGGACCCTAGGGACATGGGGACACCAGGACACACGGAAATAGGGGCATGGGGGACACCAGAGACAGGGGAACAGAGGAATATGGGGACACGGGGCAGAGGGGATGCTGGAGACAGGGACATGGGGACACAGGGACAAGGAGGATGGATGGACATGGGGGAGCAGGGACAGGAGGACACAGGCACAGGGCACGTTGGCACCAGGCCACCCGTGCCTGTGTAGTCACACATGTGCTGGTGTGCACAGAGGGAAGGCTGTGGCCATGGCTTGTCACCCGGCACACGTGTGGCACATGTGTCAATGCCATGCGGCCCCGGGGCAGCCGGTGGGGCCTGTGCCAGCCCCGGGGCTATTTTTACCCAGCCCCACTGGCACCATTGTCCCCATCCCTCCTGCAGCAGACGCTGCCAAGGGGATGAAAAAAGGGATGAGGACAAGGTGGGTACCGTGTGAGACACTGTGGTGAGGGGACAGGGCCCCACCACCCTGCTCGGAGCCAGCCCGTGCCCTTGGGGTGCACAGTGGGACTGACACAGCAGGACACAGGCATTCCTGCCCCATGGCATGGCCATTCCTGCCCCACAGCATGACGTAGCTATTGCAGCCCAGCACCAAGCCATAAGCCCCCCTTTCCCCCCGTCCTTGCTGAATGAGGCCATCCTATTCCCCAAAACACCCCCACACCATGGCCCTGCTGTGCGTCAGCGCTGTCCCTATGGTGGGGGTGGGTGGCAGGGGGGGGGACAGAGGGACCCTTGTTATGTGCTGCCGCGGGTGCCCCCCCGGTCCAGCCCTTCAATGTGGCCCTTGTTCAGCACCGGCCCTTGGTGTCCCCATTGACATTGGCTCCAGGGCCAGGCTGTCCCCGGATGGATGAAGGGGACAAGCTGGGACACACACACACACACACACACACACACACACACACACGGCACCAGCTTGGTCCCCCCCACCCAGTGCACCAGGACCCCCCGCTCCCCCCCGCCACGTCTGGTGCTGGCACTGGCCACATCCCAAGGGACAAGGGGGACATGGTCACGCTTCCCGGTTATTTTAGGGATCATAAATCAGGCGGGCGACAGGTGCCGGGGGGAGAGTGACGGCTCAAGGGCAGCGGCGTGGGCAACGTGCGGCTCCGGGCCCCCCCACCCCGTCCCCAAACCACCCCCCCCCCAGCTGATACAGGCAGGGAGGATGCAAGAGGGAAACGGGCGCTTGTGGCAGCTTTCGTACAAGTTTATATACAGAAAATGGCCCAAAGAGGCAAAAAATAAAGGAAAAATATATAAAGGGGCTGGGAGGGAGTTTGAAGGGACCCCCCCCCCTCCGCGGCCCCCCGCTCTGTACAGGATCCGTCCGCTTGCTATTTACAAAGGGGGTGTTTTTACAGGGGAGATGGGGAGCACCGCGCCGGCGATGCCCCCCCCGGGGGAAAGGCACTGGGGCAGCGCCGTGAAGGCACACGTGGGAGCCGGGTTATCCCTGCGGGATAGGGGGGCTTCAGAAGGGCAGCGTGTCCATGAAGATCTTGTCGACGATGGGCGGGGGTGGCACCAGGTCCGCCAGCTTCAGGTAGAAGATGCGCTGCAGCCCCTGCGTGCAGAGGCTGCGCAGCTCCGGCAGCTTGCCCAGCAGCTTGGAGAGGCAGCCGGGGCGGGCAGGCTCCGGCCCCGCCGCCGCTACGTGCTCCTTCAGGCAGCCCACGATGCGGTTCTGCAGCTCCTCCACACGCTTGGGCTCCTTCAGCCCGTGGCGGTCTGGGAGGGGGGACACGCAGGGACGTGAGGCCATGGGGATTGGTGGGGATGGGGACAGCGCGGGGACAGGGCTGGGTCCCACCTGTGATGATGACGAGGGCAGCGAGGCAGGAGAAGGAGGGGACATCGACGCTCATGCGGTGCAGGCTCTGGGAGAACTCGAGGATGGCATCGATCCACTCGCCGAAGCCCCGCACGCACTGCAGGCGGTGCAGCACCACCCCGTTGCAGAAGATGAGTTTCCCTTCCTCTGGCTTGGAGCTGTGGGGACAACCGTGTGTCACCCCACTGAGCATGCCCCCCGGGCTCCCCACGCCGTGCCCCCGAGGCCCACCGGTACGCCAGGCGCAGGATGAAGAGCTCAAGGAAGGCAGATTCCAGCAGCAGGTCCTGGTCCTCCTTGGGCAGCTCAGTGAAGCCCTGGATCTTCTCAGCCCACTTGCGGATGACGTCCATGGAGCCGGTGAGCAGGTCATAGAACTGCTGCACGTCCACCGAGTCCTCCTTCTCGAACTGGCACGGCACCGACTCCTGGAACTGCCACGGGAACCGGGTTGGGAACTGGGTCAGGATCTGGCCCTGGAGCAGCCCCGGCCATGGCACAGGATGACACCGTCCTTACCTTGGAGTAGTCAAGCTTGGCGGCACTGGGGATGGAGTCGATGTGTGCTCGCACCAGGGAGGTGATGAGGCTCATGGGGGATGTATCCGGTGGCTGCTTGGGCTTGGAGGGCAGCCGGCCCCGCCGCCCCTTCAGGCTGTCGGTCCGGACCACTGCAGCAAGGGACATGCAATGAGCGCGTCTGTCCTCAGCGCAGGCTGTGGAGCGGGACCCCCCCTCCTCTCCCCCGAACCCCAGGGTGGGTTGCCGGTACCTTCTTTGACCATTCCGACTGCCAGGCACTTCTGGAAGCGGCAGAACTGGCAGCGGTTCCTCCGCCGCTTGTCCACGGGGCAGTCCTTGTTGGCCAGGCAGATGTACTTGGCGTTCTTCTGCACCGTGCGCTGCGGGCGGGGAAGGAGCAGCCCCAGCTCAGCCCGGGGCGCTGAAGCCACCGAACAAAAGCCCTTCTGTCCTCCCCTGCCTCCCTCCCCAGCCCAGCATCCGGCTCAGATCTATGGGGAGGGCTCCGGGGACCGCGCTCCCTGCCCTGCCCTTCCCCGGGGTGCCTTGTAGCATCCTCCTCCGGCTGCTGCAAAGCATTGTGGGAGTATCCCGGCAGCGGGTTGGGATTGGGGGGGGGTCCCTTTACCTTGAAGAAGCCCTTACAGCCCTCGCAGGTCCGCACGCCGTAGTGCTGGCACGAAGCGTTGTCACCGCACACAGCGCAGCGGCCGTCGCCAGCACCGGGGCTCCGTGTCTTGGCGGGGGCCAGCGCTGGCCCCTCCAGCAGTGGAGAGGTGGGGGCCAGGGGCAGCCCGGGGAAGCCCCCGGGGGAGCCCTGACCCGGGGTGAAGGCGTCTGTGTCCAGCAGCCGCGGGTCCAGGCGGGCCGAGGGGCCCGGTTGCCCCTTTAGGGTGCCGGGAGACCCCCCGGGGCTGGGCGCTGGGGGGCTGAAGGTGAAGAAGGGGGACTGGGACCCCCCGCCCTTGGCCGGCTCAGCCCAGGGCTGCGCACCCTCGTAGTTCGGCAGGGGCGAGAACGCCCCGAAGGAGCCCTCCCAGCCCGGAGCCTGGGGCGGTTGGAAGCCCGGCGTGGAGGGCGAGGGGACGGAGCAGGGGCTGCCGTAACAGTCCGAGCCGCTGGAGGAGAGGGTCTCATCCTGTTGCCCGCCGAAGGCGCTGGGGTAGCAGCCGTAAACCTGGAAGTCCTCCAGCTTGAAGGCGGTCGTGGGCTGGCTGCCGGCAGGCAGCTGGTAGAGGAAGGCATCGAACTCGCCGGCGTAGCCCTCCATGAAGGTGCTGAAGCTAGGCAGGGCTGGGGCGGCCGCCAGGTCGGCTCCGGCCACTTCCATAGGGAATCGGCCGCCGTCGGGGCTGAGCAGCTCTGCCGGGCAGCGCTCGCAGGGGCCGGTGCCCGCTGTGCCGTACTGCGCCTGGATGCAGGGCATCTCTGCGGGGAGAGCGGGGCGTCAGCGGGGGGCCCACCGCCGCCGCTCGCCCCCCGGAGGATGGAGATGGGGCGAGAACCAACGGGGGCTTCCCCGGGGTCCCCCCGTGCCGGATCCGGACCCCCCGAACCGCTGGTGCCCGGTGGCAGCCGCCACTGTCCCCACAAAAGGTCACGCTGCAGCCAATGGGCGCAAAGGACATTCCCCAAAACGCTGGCTTAGCAAAGCCGCCGAAAGGGAAGGAGCGAGGAATGCGGCCGGCGGATTCCCGAGTCCCGGGACTGGCCGGGGGAACCCGGGGCTGAACCAGGGCTTGAGGGTCCCACTCTCTCCATGCCCCATTTCGGGGCCTGTCGAGAAAGCAAAGGAGCCGAAGCCACCGCCTGCGGGGGGTGCGGAGCCCACCCCAGTGTCCCCCAGCGCCGCGGCACAGACCCGGCCCCATGCGGGACACAAGAGGAGTCCCGGTGCAGCTGAAAGCCGAGGCAGGAGTGACCCGGTGGCAAGATGATAATGTAATTCATCTCGCAGACCTTTAAAGGTCACAGCGTGCCCGGCCCCCGGCAGCCCCGGCCCCGCTGCCAGCTCAGTCACCGGCTTCCCCCAGCCAAGCCTGGGCAGCTTTCCCCGGCTCCGGGAAAGCTGATCCCTGCCCCAGGAGCCAGGGTTAAAAATACCCAGGCTGGTTCCAGCCCTGGCACCCGTGGGGTGGCCCCGGTGGGGTTTGGGATCATCCACCAGGGATCGCGGCTGTGATGTGCTCCTGCGGTGGGTTCAGAAGGGACGGTGACCCCCCACAGCTGCCTCCTGTCCCTGCACACAGCCGGAGGACACTGGTGGCAGCTTCCTTACTCAAACACTTTGCCCTTCGCTGGTGGCATTTGGGGGTCCCCCTGCCATGAACCCCCCCAAGGCACAGATCCCCCCCGCAGCCCCTGTGCTGACCATGGCCTGGACAGTAACTGCAGGTTCCTGATCCAGGAGCGCAGGCAGCTGCCCGTGTCTGGGCGCGATGGGTGCTGCCTGCACGGGCTGGTGGCAGCCCCTGGCACGGGGCCCTGTGCTGCGGGCGGGTGACAGCAGCCAGCAGCAGGTAACGCTGCCCACGTCCTGCCTGCACCCCCTGCCTGGCCCACTGCCTGCACCCATTGCCTGCCACCTGCCTGCACCACCTGTCTGCACCCTCTGCCTGCACCACCTGTCTGCACCCTCTGCCTGCACCCATTGCCTGCACCCCCTGCTTGCACTCATTGCCTGCACCCCCTGCTTGCACTCATTGCCTGCACCCCCTGCTTGCACTCATTGCCTGCACCCCCTGCCTGCACTCATTGCCTGAACTGCCTGCTTGCACCCATTGACTGCCCCACTGCTTGCACCCCCTGCTTGCACCATGATGCCCCCGGTGGCTGTCCCCACACTCCTGCCCTCATGATGCTGCCCGCTCCGGTTCCGTGCCAGCTCTGCTCGGTGGGGTGTTCCCGGCGGGGTGTCCCGTGCGGGATAGGGAGAAACGGCTCCCGGTCCCGCACGGCTCCTCCAGGAGCCCGGTGTCGAGCAGTCCCCGGGACCCCCAGGATGGGTGCGCCTCCCCTCCCGGCTCTCCCCGCTGCCTCCGAGGGGCAGGTCCGCACGGCGAACACGGTCCGGTCCCTTCCACCCTCTCCAGTGGCAGCGGGGCTCGCCGGGACTCGTCTGTCTTTTGGACAGACAAGACCCGAGTCCCCCGGTGCCACCGGGACGCCCGACACCATACAATGCACTTTGCAGAACGCCCACAGCCCTGAGCCTCCTGTGCCACCGGGACTCGCGACGCGGCTCCCACCGGTACCACTGGAGCGCCCGACCCGGTTTCCCCCGGTACTACTGGAACGCCCAACCCGGTTTCCCCAGGTGACACCGACACCCCCGATACGGCTCCCATTGGTGTCACCGGGACTCCCGACCCATGCCCTCTGCAGAACTCCCACCGCCCTGAGCCTCCGGTGCCACCGGGACTCCCGACCCGGCTCTCTCCGGTGTCACCGGCATTCCCGACCCGGTTTCCCCTGGTGCCACCGGGATTCCCGACCCCGCTCCCCCCGGTGCCACCGTCACTCCCGACCAGCTTTCCCCCGGTGCCGCCGGGACTCCCGACCAGCTTTCCCCCGGTGCCACCGGGATTCCCGATCCATGCCCTTTGCAGAACTCCCCCCACCCTGAGCCTCCGGTGCCACCGGGACTCCCGACCCCTTTTCCCTCCCGTTTCCCCCGCTCGGTGCCGCCCGTACCGGGGTGCCGGCGCCCCGCTCCCGGTCCCGCTCCGCTCCCGCTCCGCTCCCGCTCCTCCTCCGCGGGCTCCGCCGGGCTCCGGCCCCGCCACTACTTTCTCTTAAGCGCTCGGTGACGCGCGGGGCGGCGCGCGGGCCCGTGACGCACGGCGGCGAGGGGGGGGGGGCGGTTCCGGCGGGGGCGCGGCCGTGACGCACGCGGGGTTCCATTGACGCAACCGCGGCGCTCGCGCTAAAAATACCCGCGCGGACCCGGCTAAAAATAGCGCGGGAGCCCCCCGCATCCCCCCCTCCCCCCCCCCCACCTCGGGGCTCCCGGAGCGGGACGGGGAGGGGACACTGGGGGGGGGAGGCCCCGATGTCGGCACCGGGATGGGCAGGGCGGGGGAGGGTATCCCCGGTGTTCCCTCGCTGCTGGTACCCCGCTGCTGGCATCTCCCGGTGCCGTTATCCCCGCTGGTTCCTCGGTGCCGCTATGCCCGGTGCCCCCTTGGTGCAGGTATCTGCGGTGCTGTTATCCGCTGTGTTCCCATCCTCGGTACCCCGTCGATGCCCCCATCTCTGGTACCCCCTCGCTGCCGCTATCCTCGGTACTCCCATCCCCGGGGCTCTCAAGGTGCCGGTATCCCCGGCACCCCCATCCCTGCCGCTATCCCTGGTGCCGGTATCCCCAGTGCTCTCCTGTATCGCCGGTACCACTGTGCCCACTGCCCATTGCCCCGTTACTTTTGGTGCCGGTACCCCCGGTCTCCTCCCGCTCGATGGCCGGGTACCGGAGCGGGGGTTGCAGGGGACGCGGGGTCCCGCCTCACACCCGGTCCCCGTGGGGAGACCCTTGGCCGGGCCGATGGAAAGAGCGGCGGCTGCTGGCGGGCGCCCAGCGCCGGGAACACCGCCCGCGGGCTGGAAAGATGAGCTCAGCCCGTGCGGGGCCGGGCCGGGCCGGGCCGAAGGGAGGGCGAGGGGCGGGCGGAGGGGGTCTCGGTGCCCCCGCCGTTGCCGCCCTGGTAACCCCCTGTGCCCACCGGTATTACCTCGGTACCCAAGGATACCCGGCTTCGGGGGCAAACCGAGGGTTTTGGGGGACCCCGGCCCCCCGTTCTCTTTCGTTCCCCCCGGGTTGTCAGTCTCGTTAATGCCACCCCCCTTACTGCCACCTCCGCAGAGCCCCCCAGCAGCGGCAGAGCCCGACCGGGGGAGCGGAGAGACCTTGGGGACGGTGTCGCCGTGTCCTCGGTAATCGGAGTCCGCGCCGTGGGGGTGCTTTTCAGGCACCCGCCCATCCCCAGGGCGTCGGGGCTGCAGTGGGGGGGAGTGGGGCCCAAGGAGGAGATGCCGGGACCCCGGTGCCAGGACCCTGACCGGATTCACGGGAGCCGGCCCCGCCATGGGGAAGCCCGCACCGGAGGGGTCCCGGGGCTGCCGAGGGTACCGGGGATACCGGTGCCTTCTCCCGCCTCCCGTTCCCGGCTCCCTCGCGCTGCCCGCCCCAGGCGAGACGGCCCCGTGACGTCACACCTGGCCGATGACGTCCCCGGGATCCCGCGGTATCACCGGAGCTGCCCCCGCGGGGAACCCAGGGCTCCACCGGGACCTACCGGGGATCCCCGCGCCCCGGGACCGGTGCCAGCGCGGGGGTACGGGCAGGAGCCCCTGGGACAGGGTCAGGCCGAGGGTCCCGGAGCCAGTGGCAGTCCCAGAGCCATCGGGGTGGCAGCGCCGGGCCGGGAGCAGAGCTGGAGGGAGGCGGGTGACACCGGCAGCCCCCGCACACGGGATTAGCTGTACCCCGGGGGCGGAGAGAAACCGGAGCCCGGTCACCCCGGCAAGGCCATGAGGGGGTGCGCAGGGGGAGCCCCGGCTCACACCGGCCTCTGGGTTGCTCATGTCTGGGTGCTGGGTGCAGGATGCCCATGGCCGGCCCTGGCTCGCAGCCCTCAGTCCATATTGGTCGGCAGTGACCGGCTGCTCCGGGCATTCCCAACCCATATCCCGCATCCTCAGCCCCCAGCACTGCCCGGCTCCGCTGCAGCCACGCGTGACCGCGGTGTCCCGCCAGCGCCCGGCACACGCCGGGCTAAAAACAGCCCCGTGTGGGGCAGCAGCTGACGGGGGGGGGGGTGTCCCGTGATGGCCGTGACGGGGACGGGGTGCCCCGACCCTGGCAGCGGCTGAGCGCGGCCCCGGGAGCCGGACCATAAATGTCCAAGCACGGAGCGGTGCTGGAACGGGGACAAGGCAGGAGAGCGGTGGGGGCCCTGCCCGGCCCCATGCACACGGCACAGGCAGGGGCACAAGCAGCCCCGCAGCACACACATGCAGCACACATGTAGCACACATATGTAACACACATGTAGTACACAGCCCCTGGGTTCTGATCCTCAAATCCTCCTGCAAACCCCCCCTGGGGCTGTGGGGGGCTGAGCCATGGCCGGACCCCCTGGGCGCAGTTGTGGGGTGCAGGAGCTCAGAGCTGGGGGCTCCTCAAACCCACAATGTCCCAGCTAGGAATGGGCACAATGCAGAGGGGAAACTGAGGCACGGAGCCTGGAGCAGAGCGCTGGGGGCTCCTATGGAGCCCTTGTGCAAGGAAAATCCATTGCACCCATGGCTGCTCGCTGCAGAAGCCGGGGGGGGGGGGTGTCTGTGGACCCCGGGGCGGGGTGAGCGGGGACCCCCGTGCCCGTCCCGGGCGGAAGGGCTCGGCTGGGACCAGCTTCCCTCCGGCTGCCGGAGGAAGCAGGAGCAGGAAGGGCCTGGCCAGGGCCCCGCAGCGCCGGGACGGGGCCGAGGGCACGGGGCGGGGGAACACGGAGGGGTCCTCGGTGACACCGCTCACACCGGCAAAGGGGCAACGACTGTGTCCCCCCCCCAGTCACAGCCACACAGCACTGCAAAACGTCTCTGTATTGGTACAAAAGCCGCTGGGGTAGGACTCCCGTGAGCCCCGAGCCGGGGGGGGAACACGCAGGGTCCCCCCGTGTCCCCCAGTGAGGATGGCACTGGCTCCTGAGGCGAGCGGTGGCTTCGTGCGCCGGGCCGGGGGGGGGTCCATGTCTGTCCCGTGGTGCTGGGGCCCACTATGGCTTGAGGGGGGCAAGCCAGGACCCCTGGGGGTGACCCCAAGCTTCTCCAGTGGCCCCCGGAGGGGGCTCGTAGTCCCTTACAATAAATAAATAAATAGGCCGAGGAGGGGGTGTCCTGGTACCCCAGTTAGAGGTGACTCCTCCTGGTACTCCTTTAGAGGTGATGCTTCTCTTGGTACCCCCGTTAGAGGTCATTCCTCCTGGTACCCTTTTAGAGGTGATGCTCCTCTCGTTAACCCCCATAAGAGGTGACTCCTCCCTGTACCCCCGTTAGAGGTGATGCTCCTCCCGGTACCCCGTTAGAGGTGACCCCTCTGTAGCCCCCATTAGAGGTGACTCCTCCCTGTACCCCCGTTAGAGGCGATGCTCCTCCCGGTACCCCGTTAGAGGTGACCCCTCTGTAGCCCCCATTAGAGGTGACTTTCCTCCTCCTCCAGCGCCCGGTTCAGCCCCGGGATGAACTTGAGCAGCCGCTGGCGGAAGCTGCTGTGCCGGCCCTTACGGGGGGCAGCGACCGCCCCCTCCCCGGGGTCCCCGGCCCTGCCCCACAACCGCACCCCCGGGCCTGCCCCACACTTGAGGCTGGCGCTGCGGGCCAGAGCTGGCCGGGGGCGCGGTGGGGGGGGCGCGGGCCCCGAGGTGCCCCTGTCCTTGTCCCCATCCTTGTCCCCGTCCTTGTCCCGGTCCAGGGAATCGGCGGAGGCGAAGAGGCAGGTCTGGTACAAGGAATCATCGCTGCCGCTGGCGCGGGGGGAGCCGCCGGGGAGCCCCCCCTCGCCCTGCAGGCACCAGCGGATCGACTCCAGCGTGTCGTAGATGCTGGGGTCCTTGGCCACCACGCCTGATGTGGAAACACGGGGGTTAAAGGGGCCGGGGGTGCCCCACAGCCTCCCCAAGCCCTCACCGGCCCCCACTCACCCCGCACCAGCCGCTGCTCCTGCACCATCAGCGAGCGGTACTCGCCCCACTTCTCATAGAGCGTTTGCTGCAGGGGATGACGTGGGGGGTTGAGAACCCCTTGGGGGGGGGGGGTCCCCAGCCCCTCTCGAGCCCCCTCCTGCGCCCCTTCCTCACCTTCAGGTACTGCAGCCGGGCCTCCAGCTCAGCCCTCCGGATGGACGTCCCATAGAGCGTGTCGAGCCTATGGGACACCCGCCGTCAGCACCGGGCACGCTGCGCCCCCCGGGCCCCCCCGCACCCCCCAGCTCACCGGAGCACATTGCCCGAGCTCTTGATGATCTCCACGATGTCCCGGTGCCGGACGCCCTCCACATTGAGCCCATTCACCCCCGTGATTGTGTCCCCTAGCGCCACATTGGGGGACACAGAGAGGCTCAGGGATGCTGGTCCCCCCCCCGGCCCCTCCTGACCCCCCCAGGGATGCGCTCACCAGCCTTGAGCCCCGCAGCCTCAGCCGGGCTCCCACCGTGCACCCGGCACACGAAGGTGAACATCTCCACACTGTTCCTGTCCTGGTGGTGCAGCCCATAGGTCTGAAATGGGGGCATTGGGGGGGGGGTGCTGGTGAGAGGCGCAGGAACCCCCCCAAAGCCCAATCCCCTCCCCGTGGCAATAAGGGAGCAACTGCAGTGTGTAATAGTGATAGCGGTGATGTGGTGGGGGGGTTTCTCGCCCCATATGGTGCCCCCCCGGCTGCCCTCTGTCAGCACGGCCGGGGGAGGCTTCGGCATCGAGGCAGCTCCGTCAGCGCTGAAAATAGACCCTGGCTCAGAGACAGGGTAAAAATACCCTCGATGCAAAGCAAGGTGCAGGCTGGAAGGGTGGGGAGCACGGCCTGGGGTGGCACAGCATGGTACAGCATGGCATGGCACACCATGGCACAGCAAGGCATGGCACGGCACAGCATGGCACAGTATGGCATGGCACAGCATGGTACAGCACAGCATGGCCATGTGGCCCACCTGGATCTCGAAGCCGAAGGTCTCTTCTGCCTTCTTCTCCAGTGTCACCACCCTCCTGGGGGACACAGGGATCAAGGCCATGGCAGAGCCCCCGGCACCCCCCAGCCCCGATGCTCCTGCTCACACCTTGGGATGCTTTGGGGTTTGGGTGTTCCCTGTGCTGGAGGGGACCCCCCTTCCCCAGGATGGGAACTCCGTGGCCTGAGCCCTGCAGCTTGTTCCGAGGGTGCTGGGCCCCAAAGGGAGCTGTGACCCCCGCAAATCACCCCCATTTCCAGCCCTCCAGAGTGGGCTCACACCACAGGACCAACCCCCCCCTCCTACCTGTGCTCCTCTGGAGACTGGCTCGGGGACCCCCACTTGAACCCCGCACCCTGCAACAGAGGGACAGCGTCAGTGGGGGGGACACGTTCCCCTGCCACCCCCTCTAGGGACAGCCCAAACCGGGTGTCCCATTGGACACCACTGAACCCCCGGGCAGCACCGTGCCAACCCGGCACCGAACCAGCACCCGGCTGCACCCATCACCCCCCCCCGCGGTGCCGCCGGGCATAACGGGGCTTTTATGGGTGCTCAAAGCCACCCTCACATCACCGCACCCCACGCCACGCTCCGGGGGGGCCGCGGGCACAGAGGGGCCCTGTTGTGGTCACAAAGTCGGGTGTTCTCATGTAAAATGTCGTGGGCCCCCCCCCGCCCCGGCCCGGGACAAAGTCTCCGTTGTGGAGGGCGCGGAGGCGGAGGGACCCTCGCCGCGGGGCAGGAGGTGACAGCGCTGTCCCCAAATGCCCCTCCGCGGCCGCCCACTGCACGCAGCAGCCCCGTTATAACCGGTGTCCCCGGGAGCGGGGCCGTCGGCTCCCTCCGCTCAGTGCCACCGGCCCCGTGCTGCCCCATCCATCCCATCAGCGCCGGGTGCGTTCAGCGGGGCCCGCGGCAGCCGCTCAGCGACGGGGAGGGGACGCGGGGCGCCCAGGGCCCCCTCGGGGCCGGCGCCTTGGCCGGTGAGCGGGGGCCGGGCCGGTGCCAGCAGGGCCGCGGGAGCCGCTTCTGCTCCGGATGTCGGCTCCGCTCCCGCTTCCCCCCGACGCTCAGGAAGCGCCGCGGGGCCGGGGGGGAGCGTCAGGGCGGTGACAGCCCCGACGCCGCTGGAAAGGGGCTTTCCCAGGGGCGCGTGTCCCGCTAGGGCCGAGCCCAGACCCCAACAAGCCCCGTGTGCCCCCTTCCATGGGGCAGAGCCCTAAGGGACCGCAGGGACACGTCTGTGACACGGCCACGTCCACCGGGGTGCGGGCCTGCCCCTGCGCCCCCAAAGCCACAGAGCGGGACGTGAGGAGGAACTAAGGCAGGACGTGACGCTTGGGGGGCACAACACGGGAGCAGGATGGGGACACCGGGAAGATGCTGCGGGAGAACGGGGGGATGCTGGGGGGAGGGGGCACCGGGGCAGGACTGGGACACGGGGAAGGGGTCAGCGGCCATCGGGGCAGGACAGGAGCCCAGGGGACGCCGCCGGGGCAGCCCCGCAGGGTGCAGGCAGCAGCGACCCCACATCCCCGCTCCCGCTCACACCCCCTGAGCCCCCGTTACCGGTATCAGTGCTGCACTCCCCACCGGGAGCAGGCTGGGGGCACCGGGGAGGCGCCACCACCCCGGCCTTAGCCCTACCTTGCGCACCCGGGGCAGGGTGCCCCCGGCGGCCGCCAGCGCTCGGTAAACGGCGGCGGGGCCGGGGCGCTCCGGGGCCGCCACCGCCACCACCGCATCCTCCTTCGGCCGAAGCCGCCGCCGCCGCCGCAGGGTCATGGCCGGGACGCGGCGCCGAGCGCGCCGCTTTATCGGCCCCGGAGGGGCGGGGCCAGCGGAAACCACGCCCGTTTCTGTGTCAAACCACGCCCCTCCAGTTGCTCTCAGCCCCGCCCCTTCCATCGGGAACCGCGTCCTGACCATCGGGGGGACCCTGGGGAGGGGGGCACAGAGATGATGCTGTGAGGAGGGGGGGTCCCGTGGTGGGACAGTGCAGGGGACATCGCGGGTGGCACCGTTGGGTACCATCACCTTGGGGGTGAAGCGATGCTGCTCCCCAGGGCCTGAGCCCATCCCCCAGGACAAGAATCCCCCCATGTTGAGGACTGATTCCCGGGCAGAAGCAGGAGCAGCCGGAATGGATTCAAATCGTCCCTAGGAGAGCTTAGTGCCCAGGCTTAGGATGCTTACTGGGAACATAGATCTGTAAGACACAAAGACAACGATTCACTGAATCCAAACCATCACGTTCAAGCAGGCATCGGGTGCTTGTTTCCCAAGAGAATAAACGGTGCAGGATTCCTAAGCTGACTTTGGATTTGTTTTTTAAGCCTCAAGCAGCAGTGTGGAGGGCTGAGCAGTGTAAACCAGCAGCGACGCATTGCGTAGCATGGGATCACTCTGATAAGGTGAGTGTCGAGGTGCACAGCACACACACAGCCCAGTCTAGTCCATTTCAGTCATGGAAAGACTAGAAGCTTGGACCTTTCTGTCCATCTTCAGCATGGGGAAGGGGCAAGTCAAAAGAAAGTAGCACTTAACCATTCCTAGTACAAAGCTATTCTTAGTTATCCAAAGGTCCAAATGAAGTCTAGGCGCTTCAGCACTGGAAACACAGGAGGATGAAGCCCATCATTTCACATCCTGAGATGCTGCGGGAGTTATTGAAGGAATTTGCAAGGTGATTCCTCAGTGAACACCGCCTCTCGCCTCCCCCGTGCCTGCAGTACCGAGCCTTGTCCACAGGATGGCAGCAGCAAAAGGCTTTTAGAGCCACACCGCGCCTCTCCATCAGACACCACCTGCAGTACCGAGCCTTGTCCACAGGATGGCAGCAGTGAATGGCGCTCAGCGGCACACCGAGCCCTCGTACCTGCAATACCGAGCTTTGTCCACAGGATGGCAGCAGTGAATGGCGCTCAGCGGCACACCGAGCCTTCCACCTGCAATACCGAGCTTTGTCCACAGGATGGCAGCAGTGAGAGGAGCTCAGCGGCACACCGAGCCCTTCCACCTGCAATACCGAGCTTTGTCCACAGGATGGCAGCAGTGAATGGCGCTCAGCGGCACACCGAGCCCTTCCACCTGCAATACCGAGCTTTGTCCACAGGATAACAGCAGTGAATGGCGCTCAGCGGCACACCGAGCCCTTCCACCTGCAATACCGAGCTTTGTCCACAGGATAACAGCAGTGAATGGCGCTCAGCGGCACACCGAGCCCTTCCACCTGCAATACCGAGCTTTGTCCACAGGATGGCAGCAGTGAATGGCGCTCAGCGGCACACCGAGCCCTTCCACCTGCAATACCGAGCTTTGTCCACAGGATAACAGCAGTGAATGGCGCTCAGCGGCACACCGAGCCCTTCCACCTGCAATACCGAGCTTTGTCCACAGGATGGCAGCAGTGAATGGCGCTCAGCGGCACACCGAGCCCTTCCACCTGCAATACCGAGCTTTGTCCACAGGATGGCAGCAGTGAATGGCGCTCAGCGGCACACCGAGCCCTTCCACCTGCAATACCGAGCTTTGTCCACAGGATAACAGCAGTGAATGGCGCTCAGCGGCACACCGAGCCCTTCCACCTGCAATACCGAGCTTTGTCCACAGGATAACAGCAGTGAATGGCGCTCAGCGGCACACCGAGCCCTTCCACCTGCAATACCGAGCTTTGTCCACAGGATGGCAGCAGTGAATGGCGCTCAGCGGCACACCGAGCCCTTCCACCTGCAATACCGAGCTTTGTCCACAGGATGGCAGCAGTGAATGGCGCTCAGCGGCACACCGAGCCCTTCCACCTGCAATACCGAGCTTTGTCCACAGGATAACAGCAGTGAATGGCGCTCAGCGGCACACCGAGCCCTTCCACCTGCAATACCGAGCTTTGTCCACAGGATAACAGCAGTGAATGGCGCTCAGCGGCACACCGAGCCCTTCCACCTGCAATACCGAGCTTTGTCCACAGGATAACAGCAGTGAATGGCGCTCAGCGGCACACCGAGCCCTTCCACCTGCAATACCGAGCTTTGTCCACAGGATGGCAGCAGTGAATGGCGCTCAGCGGCACACCGAGCCCTTCCACCTGCAATACCGAGCTTTGTCCACAGGATAACAGCAGTGAATGGCGCTCAGCGGCACACCGAGCCCTTCCACCTGCAATACCGAGCTTTGTCCACAGGATGGCAGCAGTGAGAGGAGCGCAGCGGCACACCGAACCCTCCCACCTGCAATACCGAGCTTTGTCCACAGGATGGCAGCAGTGAATGGCGCTCAGCGGCACACCGAGCCTTCCACCTGCAATACCGAGCTTTGTCCACAGGATAACAGCAGTGAATGGCGCTCAGCGGCACACCGAGCCCTTCCACCTGCAATACCGAGCTTTGTCCACAGGATGGCAGCAGTGAATGGCGCTCAGCGGCACACCGAGCCCTCCCACCTGCAATACCGAGCTTTGTCCACAGGATGGCAGCAGTGAAGGGCGCTCAGCGGCACACCGAGCCCTCCCACCTGCAATACCGAGCTTTGTCCACGCGATGGCAGCAGTGAGAGGAGCTCAGCGCCATAACGAGCCCTCCCACCTGCAATACCGAGCTTTGTCCACAGGACGGCAGCACCCGCTCGCTTGCTCGGCACCACGGAGGCAGCGGGGTGAGGGACGGCCGCTCCCCAGCCCCGTTCACACCCTCCGGGGGCAGCAGCTCCTTACTGCGGGGACAGGGCTGACGCTTCCCTGCCCCTTTCCCGCATCCCGGCTCCAACAGCCGCTGCCCCTCCCCAGATCCCGATGCATTTTCCCCTGGATCCACTCCCAAGATGCTCATTGACGAGAGGCTCCAATGAGGGAGAAGCATTCTGTGCAGCACCGGTTGGCCCTCCAAGGAAAGGGGGTTTAAGAGGGACACGGGGTGGGTTGGATGCAGGTTTATTCCCCCTTGACGACCTGCTGCTCCCCAGTAACCATTCCCTGCAGAGGGAGCCCGGCCTTAGCTGCTCATCCCTGCCTCATCCTCCCCTCTGCATCCCCACCTTTAGGATCTGGGCAGCGGGATTCCCAAGGGGTGATTCCAGCCCTCCCCCCCCCAGAGCCCATGGAGCAAAGCAGGAGAGACTCCACCACCTGACGTGAATAAAACAACCTTTTAATCATGTACAGCAGAAATCGACAGCCTCGGTTTATATTAAACAAAAAGATTTCCTATCTTACACCGTATTTACACTTGCATACTGGAGGTAAAGTGTCTAAGTGGCTATTTTACAGTCCATTGCTAATAAAACATACAAAACCCAAACCAAAAAGGGGCAGGGAAGTACCAAGAGATGGGTTCTGAAGCCAGCGTACCCCTGCTCACCCGTACCTCTGCCCTGTGGTACCCAACATCTCCCCCTCCTCATCCCCTGGCCTGAACTGCCTGGAGCTGGCGCATCCCAGGGCCGGGCAGTGATTCCTATGCTTGGTCCCAGTCAGCTCCGTCAGCACCGCCCCTCCCCGGCCCGTGGTTGCATGGAAAGTGCTGTTTGAATGCTACATAATCAGCGTTCCCACCGCGGGGAGCCTCTCCCGATGGCCTCTCTCCACACACCAACCTCCTCCTGCTCACAGGGGACCCCGTGGGGCTCCTCCGGCTGCTGTTTGGTTTAGCGCTGAGGCAGATGCATGTGTGGCTACAGTTGGATGGGGCGAGTGGGGCAGTGCTGGTCCCGGAGCTGAGCTGGTCCTTGGGCAGCAGCCGGCACGGAGCCCACAGGGCAGTGATGGAGCTGTGGGCGCCGTGGGCTTTCCTATGGCAGTTCACAGTCACCACGACCTCCTCCTCCTCCTCCTCCTCCCCAGGGCCCGGTGCAGCAGCTGGAGCGCCTCGGGGGGCTCTGTGAAGCGGTTTCTACACGGGGCCGGTTAAGGGAGACCCAGTTCTGCGACAGAACCCCAGGGGAGGGAGCTGCAAGTTCACAACAGGGAGCCTCCAACTGCTCCAAACCTCACCAGGGACCCCCCCCCACTGCTCCAGGGCCTCCTGAGCACCAAACCCCCCCGGAGGATGCACAACAGCTCCAAACACGATGTAAAACCCCCAAACTCCTCATTGACACCAAGTCCCAGACGAGACGGGGAGCCTGGGGAGGACGCACACACGGACACACACAGGCAGCAAGAAGAGAGTAAACCAAAGGGAGTGAACTGGGGATGGAGCAGAGATGAAGCCTCAGCAGAGAGCAGGAGCAAGGGTCGAGCAGAAGCGGTTCCAGTGTAAATCGAGCTGTGTGCATTTGGTTTCTTCTCTTTTTTTCTGGGTTTTTTTTTTTTGCAGTGATTTCTTTACAAACAAGAGGTAACAAGGAGGGATTTGGGGGTTTCTTCTCGTAGAAAGAAGTAGCAATAGTTCAAAAAGGTTAAAATCCAGACCCTTCCAGAAAATCATCACCATAATCATCATAAAAAATAAGAATCAAACCCACTCCAGTTCAAAGTTATGGCTTCAGAGTTATGCACTGCAGAGACCGACCTAACACCAAGGGCCCAGCACCTCCCAGGCTGCCGTTAACCAGCCCTCAGCACAACACCTCCCCTTCCTGCCAGGTCCTGCTGCAGCCAACAGTCACCCATCCCTAACCTGACCCTGATTCAGCATTTCGTCAAAGGAAAAGTCATGCAGATCCCCCCCACCCCACGTTATACACAGCCACTTCCAGGTTATGAGCTATTTATATATGGATAGTAAAACGATGGACATTGGTTTCCAGCCCCACAGCCTGGTGTCAGCTCCTGAGTGGGTCACAGGAGGAGCAGAGCACCCCTGGCCCCTGTGTCTGCATTGGACACTCAGTCTCCTGCACTGCCCCTTCCCCATCCCCAGCGCGGCTCCATGGCACAGCTTTCCCTTGCCCAGGTCTCTCTTTCCACCCTCAATTACACACCCCAGGGGCTGAAGACCTGAACCCCCACTGGGCTCCAGGAGCAAAGTGCTCCTGGTGGGGTTTGCCTTGGCAACGGGAGGGGTGGCAGTGAGAGAACCCGCAGCAGGGGCAGCAGGGCCCCAGCACCCAGCGGGGCTGGCTCCAAGCAGCCCTGTCCAAGGCAGACAATGCTCACGACTCAACAAGGAGAGCACCAGCGCGCACAGCTCAAGGGAAGGACACTCGAGAGAGAGTTGCACATGCACAGGAAGCACGGACAGGGATGAGGCACCCTGCGGGCAGACACTGCACGTCTACAGGAGGAGCTGAGCAGCAGAGGGGACGCGCTGTGCATGCAGACGCGTCGCTCTTCTCGCCTTGCTTTGTCAGGCTGAAGACAAAGGAGGGGAAGGAGTCTCACGAAGCTCATCAACTGTTCAGGCCCAGCCTCTCAGAGGGGAGCACCATTGAGTTTTGCTTTTGCTGCATTAAACGTGCCAGTCCCTGGAAAAAGTCCTCCGAGCACGGCCAAGGAAACCTTCCCTTTCCCTTCCCACTCCCAGCACCCGGCCTCCGTCCCGGCCCACGGGTGAACTTTACAGGGATTTCCATTAAAGGAACAAGAGTTCTGATCATGGCTGAGATCCCTCAGGTTAAACCCCTCTCTAGGAAGTCTTCACGCTCTCAGGAGGTGATCGTAAAAGGTTTCGGATTGTTTCATACCCAAGCAGGGAAAAGAGCAATGCCATCATTGCAATGCCGTCACCCCACCTAGCAGCCTGGAGTCACGCTGTCTGGTTGGTAGCAGTAGATTGGGCAGAAACACGAGGTAGGCCTCCATCACACGTCTACTCTAGCATGGCAGCTTTGTGCAGTTTCCTCCTGCTGGGGCTCAGGGCCTAGATCTTCACATCTTCCTGCACGCTGAGCTGGGAAAGGGTCTTCTTGATGCGGAGGGCGGTGAGCCGCGCCGCTCCGTTGGCGTACCAGCACTCTCGCATCATCTTGCCCATCACCCGGAGTGCCTAAGCAAGAAACAAGGGCAGATGGCACCGGTTCTCCTCTCCCGCTACCCCAAGTCACTGCCAGGCTGCTGCTGCAAGGCTGGCCACTGATACAGCCTCCTAAAACTGGAGCTTCACCTATGGAGGGGAAGGGGACGTGAAGATGGAAGCAGCCCTTACCTCGTAGCTTTGCCACCAGTTTGGGATATTGGGCCGTAACTTCTGATCACACACAACCTTCCGCATCTCCTCGATAGAAGGATCAGATGGCACGAGGTCGTAGTAGGGAAGCTGATACTCTTCGTGGATACCTGAAGGGCACAGAAGGGGAAATGCAATTCCTGGGCTCATGGGCTCAGCCTCACTGGAAGCAGCCCAGCACTGGGTTGGACATGACTCACTGCTGGGATGCGTCAATGCTTTGCAGTTATTTCCAAGAGGAATGAAGAGTCTGGGATTGGAGCTTACAAGAAAAATGCAGGGAAATCAAATGCAGCTGCCCCAGAGCGGAGGAGTCAGAGTGTTGTGATCCCCACCTCCAGCAGCGGGGCAGCAGCTCCATCACACACAGCACAGTGTGTCCTGCCTGCCTGGCCATGCCAACACATTCAGTTATACTGGTTCAGGGGAAGAAAGCCACCTCCCAAATGGGCATCACCACTTCTTCATCCATCCAAAGGATAAGCAGCAACCAGTTGAGAGCATTAACCCTCACAGGCCTCTCCTAACAACACTCTTGGGGCACTTAACTCCCTCAGTGGTGATGCATGCTCCTGCAGCCCTGCTCTCCCTCAAACAGGGTCCTTCAAAGACCCTATCAACAGGAACAGCAAGGCCGGGAGGGCCAGGAGGGAGCTGAGCTGCTGGCATTGGGACATGAAGGGTGTTACCTCCTGCGTTGCACCTCCGAGCAATCTCCCAGTAGACCAAGCCCAAGGCGTAGATATCGGCACATTTAAATGAGTCAAAATGCTTCATGTTAATGGTTTCGTCCAAGACTTCAGGTGCCATGTACCTGCAGAAGAGGAAAGGAACAGCAGCTTCACTCTGAGATTCAATGCAAGACGGTTAAATGGCAAGTTTGCCCCACAAAGCACTTCCCAGCAGCCAAACTGGGCCCCATGGTGTAACAGAGTGAGTAAAATAACAATAGCAAGTTGGGAAAGAGGCTAAAAACATCCAAAAGCACATCAGGCTCCAGACAAAAGGCTCTTGAGAATGCCAAGCTTGTTGTCAAGTACTGTTTGAGCTCCCTGGTGCTAGGTTTCTGTAACCCTAACACCCCTCAGCTCGATGGCACCCGGAGATGAAGGTGCTGACGTCCCTTCAGCATCAATATGAGGTCCCTTGGCTTAACCAGAGATGCTCAAGCAGCAGCTCTGGTGTTTGCTGCGTGCACTCTGCCACTGCTGAACACGAAACCATTCTCCTACCGTTTGGTTCCGACCCTTTGGTTTGGTGCAATATCAATGGTATCCGTAACGGAATCGTGCCGGACGGCCAGGCCGAGGTCAGCGATGGCACAAGTGCCATTCTTCTTCACCAAGATGTTCTTCGATTTCAAGTCTCTGTGAGCAATCCCCGGCTTTCCTAAGAGAGCAAACCAGAAAGGAGCAGGGGTGAAGGTCTGCTGGAACGTGGTGCAGAGGCAGAACCGGATTGCAGGGCGTTTGTTAAACTCTCGGTGTTGCAACACATCTTCCTGTTTGGATGAGAGCAGAGCTGCCACGCTGCGGTGCCAACGGATGCAGTAGCATCCAGAGGCCTCAAGAGGGACATCGACTCCATCCTCCCAGGCATCAGCCACGTTGATGTGGCTGGAAGGAGGTGGGAATTCAGCGCTAATTTTAGGATGGGGAGGTGAAATGCTACCCCACTTTGCAGGCAGCCAAAGCCATCAGTCCATTTCTGCTCAGTACTGACCAGACGAACCCAGGCTGACCCAGGCAGCATTCGCTGTGCAGCACATCAGCCCCTCTCCCCAGTTCTGCTTTATTCTCCTCCCTTCAAGAATCCCCAGCACCTTTCCCAGCTCTCACCCTGTGTGCCCACGATCTCCATGTGCAGATGGGCCAGCCCACTAGCAGCAGACAGGGCGAGCTTGATCATGCCCTCGATGGTCACCGTGTAGCGGTTCAGGTAGTCAAAGAGGGAGCCGTGCTCGTGGTAGTCGGAGACGAGCCACAGTTGAGTCCATGTTCCATTATCTGCAGCAGGAAAGAGACTGTGCTCAGCACACAACCACAGAGCATTCTGCTTCTGGGGACAGAGATAAGAGTAAGGCTGCAGCCCAACAGCCAACTCAGGCCAACATTAAGGCCAAACAGGACTTGAAGGTGCAGCTCAAGCCCCATCGTGCTGCTCACCACCAGCAGCAGTTCCCCATCTTTTGGCACAGAACATTCAGATATGCAGCTCTTTGATTCAATCCTTGAACCATCTCACTGTAAATCCAAGTGAAGAGATGGACCTTCCACGAGCAGCCTGCCTAGGGAGGAAGTCTTGCTCTCAGACCCCTTTTACCTTTGTTATCCGCAGCGATGAACCCCAGGATGTTCTCATGGCGCAGCATCACAGTTTGATATATTTCTGCTTCCCGAAACCAGGAACGCTCCTCCCGAGAGGAGAAGATCTTCACAGCCACATCCCCTCCACGCCACCGGCCTCTCCACACCTCCCCAAAGCGGCCTTTGCCAATGATCTCCTGCAGGACAATGGTCCGGGCCACGGTGCGCTGGACAAACAGGGGCAAACCTATGGAGAAGGGATTGGAGGAAGGAGAGCCCATTGCAGCAGCACAGCAGGAGGAGGAGGAGCTGAACTACTGCTCTGACCTGGCCTAAGCACTGAACACTGACAGTGTCTGCCTAAAACATGCCCTCACATTACTCATGCCAAGGCAACCTCAGCAGGCTGATGAGGCAAGAGCCTTGCAGCCGGGCAAAGCTGAGGCAACCAGGAGCCCAGGAGAGACTTCTCCGCTCCATGACAAGTTCTCATTCATCATTTCCAGTCATATCTTCATACCTGAGCCAGAGCCAGAGGTGGAGAGATCGTAGACTAGATCTTGCAAGGTCTTGTCCTTGGAAAGGCACATTTCACAAGAGGGGTCTTCCATGTCCAGCCGCTGCCGATTGTGATAGACGCGTTGGTGGTGGTGGAAAACAAAGACCACGATGATCATGACAACAAACACGAGGAAGACGGGTCCAGCAATCACTGCCACCAGCTCCACAGGACCCCAGCTCGAGGGGGGTTCGTTGTCTTTCAGGTGGCCTTGGGAGGGAAGGGAGGGGAAGAAAAGATACTTTTAGAGATGGTGGCATTGGGCATTACTGGTTATTTAGCAGAGGGCAGGAGCCCATTCCTGGATGGATGTGCTCCAAAAGCCTGTATTTTACTTTCCCCTTGACCTCTCCAAGTGGGAGAAAAGGCAACCAGTCAGTAAGGACTCATTTCTCCCTCTTTCCCTTTCCCCCTGTAACAGTCAGCAAAGACCTGGACCTGAGCCCCTTGTCTTATTGAGACCCCCACTGTACCCAAGGAGGACACATGAGATCCACTGAACAGCAGCCCAAAACGGAGAGCAAGGAGGTATGAGGAAGTACCACGTGCCCCCTGTGTCCCAGGAATGAGAAGAAGCAGACGTTTCCCACACCCTCCCTTCAAAGGGAAAGCTGCTTCCTCTTTGTGTATTCAGAAGGCGGGCACCCCTCCATCCCACACACTTCTGAACCTGCTGCAACGCTCCCATACTTCAGCACTGACAGGATGTGCAGGCCTGGAAGAAGGAAAGCAACCCTTGCTGATAAAACCAGGTGGCTCGGAGTGCAACCCAGAGCCAGGAATGGGATGTGAGCCGTGGCCAGGGACCACAGGCTGCTGCAGGCAGCAAGCATCATGCAGCAGAAGCTTGTATTTAAGTGGAGATGAATGTGGTGCTGCTGCTTCTGGAGGCCTAGGAGGAAACCAGCAGCAGGGCTGGTCAGCAGAGAGAAGCTGGAGCTAAGGAGTGCAGTGAAACTGCAAAACCCCCAGACTTTGGAAGCTTTTCCTGCCCTAAAGCCCAACCTCATCACGTGGTGACACAGGGGGAGCTCAAGCACCTTCAGGTTTTCATTTGAAGCAGTTTGATCTCTAACGTGGAAATAACAAGGAAACAAAACTAATGCTCCAACCTAGGGGAAGAAGTGAAATCAGAGCTCCTTATTCCCACCTTCCCCAGCTCCCTGCTTACCACTGGGAACCATCAGATCAATTTTGTTGCAGAAATCCGAGTAGCAGCAGTGAGTGTTCCGCAGGTCTTCCGAGCTCAGACAATAGAAGGGCTTCCCAGCAGGAATCAGTTTTGCCTTGGGAATGCAGGTCCGGACGTGGTGTTTGACACCATCCAGGTTGAAGACCGAGACCATGCAGGCGCCATCCGTTTCACACGTGGAGTTTGCTTGCTTGCAGCTGGAGCAGAGACATGTCAGAGCTGCAGGACCCAAAGCAAAAGCAAGTTTAAAACCCACGGGAGAGGAACTGCTCCAAGAAGAGAAAACCTCCCTTTTTTTCCCCTCCTGTTTCAGAGGGAATTGGCTGGGTTCAGGCTCAGGAAGACCCAGAACAGAACATTCACACTCAGTGCTTCAGCCCTGCAAGAACCCAAGCGAAGGCCAGACCACGTGGAAGCAGCTGACTGTCCAGACAGCCCTTCTGCCTGCCCCTGTTGCAACCACAACCAGCGATGCCCCAAGTCACCCCTGCAATCTAGGGCTGGATTGGAGAGCTCCACTCCCAACCCAACCCAACCCAACCCAGGCTCCGAACTCGGCCTCCAAGCAACCATTACTCAACCTGACAGACTTGATTCCACCCCACTCCCTGCTCAGCTCCACCAGAGGGGGGTCAGGGAGCAACGACCACCCCTGCCCATCACTTGGCAGATGCAAACCAACCCCAGTTCAAACCAACCCCACCAGCCAAGCACGCTACACCCAGCCAGCCCAGTCACTTATTTAGTAACTGCTGCCCTCATCCCAGACACTACCTTGGGTCAAATGAATTCCTGGCTTTCTGCCTGCTCTCCAGGAAGATTCTTTGGGTAAAGAGAAACTCAGAGGCAGATTCCCACATTTTGTCACCTCCCAGCTGTCATTGTGCTGTTCCCAAGCTGGAACACTGTAAGCAAATCCTCAGCCTTGGGAACAACGAGGGAACACGAGAGAGGCAAGGAGCAGGGTGAGGCCTGCTTCCAGGGCTTTCATCTGAGCTCTCAGCCTTCCTGCAGGGATCCAGGAACATCCCTCACCTGCTGCAGGAATGGCCTTTTGGGTACACAGTCTAAAGAAGTGGTTTAAGCACATCCCAAGCACCGCAGTGAACTGTGCCCAGTCCAAAAGCCACATCCTCTGTGTCTGTGTGTACCCTCCTGGTGCTGGGGGCACCTTGAGCTGGAGGAGAAGCAAGCAGGTCCTGGGCAAGCGCAGGGCTGCGTTAGGAGGAAGACACCCATTAGCTCTTATCACCAGTGTCCAGGGACATCAGGCAGGCTAATGGCATTACTCCTCACTTAAGGCCACCGTGCTCTTCATTTCCTAGCTGCTGTTGGGAGCTGCTGAGCAGCCCCAAGGTGGGCTCTGCTGCATCTCCCACCGGCTAAATGTGGATGCTGGCAGGTCTGGAACCACCGCATTGAAAAGGGCAGGAAAGAGCCAGTAAGATCCAGAAGAGCTGCTTGAAAAAGCAGCATGAGCACATGCAGCCCAGGTTGGTTATCATGGAGATGAAATGAAAACGGGAGATAGGAAAGAGCTGTCAGGGCACATTCTTACCTTCAAGTGTACTTAAAAGAGAGTTTTAAAGCATCTCCTTTATTCCCTTCTCCAAAACTCAAGGTACAAATTAAAGGTATTTAAACCACACACACTTCACCATTTCGGCTCTTTTCTACTTGATTTGGAGCCAGCAAAACTCCCCTTTGTTCCTGTTCCACTCATTTCTAAGGTCTCAAAGCCAAGATTTAGGCTGTGGCACTTTTCCTTCCACAAGTAAACAAAACACTTCAGGGCACCAATGAAACTGGTTTTGTGAAGTCCTGATGGAAGGATCTGGCCTCAGCGGAAGCCTTGCTCTGGGAAGGGAAGCAGAGGAGCTGGTTTTAGCTGCTCAGTTCCATCGCTAGGCTTAAAGCAATCAGTTCACCTGCAAGGGATGCCACCAGAGCCCCACTGCATGGGGACACAGCGAGAAAGAGGATCCTTATCTGAGCAGATGTTTCCTGCTAAGCAGGGCTATGGCCTCACCTCCCCTCGTGCTGACAGTCCCCCTTTGAGACAACCTTTATTAACAGCAATCCTTAGGTTTGCACCTCCAAAGCCCTCATAGGAAGGGGAGAAATAAAGGCTCTGTCTGATGGAAAAGCCCAGGATCTACATCTACCATCACTACAGCCATATCTTCCTTAAGCATCACCCACCACTGGCTGCAGTGCTGCAGGAGGAAGGGCCCCACTCCCAGAAGCCAGGAGCATTCCAGCATTTCCAGTCTGACTAACCACAAGGGAAAAGTTCTTCTCGTACCAGGAACAGGGGAGAGCAACTGCTGTTTTCCACTGGATTTGGGGGTCAGAAGATGGACACATACCCGGAGCCCCCCACCAGGCATCCCATGAGTGCTATGAGAGCAGCCGGGGACGCCTGGGTGAAGCAGAAGGACACAAGGAGTGAATCAAAGTGGTTTTCATGCCAATGGCATTCTTTCTATTGGGGAAGAAAAGCTCCTGTTGAGCAGAACATATAATCTACTTAATAAAAGCAACTGAACTGGGCTGAGGAAAATAGATGGGGCAAAGGGAAACAAAAGAGCAGTTCAGGCAGCGAGCTCCCCTCTCGGAACGCCCGGGGATGAGTCTGCATGGAAGGTGCTGCACAAGCTGGCAGCAGAGCCTGCTCTATCTGCTCAGAGACAAACCCAACCCTTCAAAGAAGCTGTTTAAACAAGCCTACCATTAAGCTGCAGCTCTTCAGAAGGAAAGCTTTGTTCTCACTCAGGAGCTGGATCAGGTTGGGGTTTATATTGAGGCAAACCCTCGCTGCCATTCAATCCCAGGCAGGTGACAGCAAGCAGGTAGGTGACAGCAAGCACAGCACTGAGCCAGCCCAGGGCCTGTCCTCTCTGCTCTTCCTGATGACGGGAATGGTTGCTTGACACTGCCACAAGCCAAAAGCTCTTCCTGATCCTCCATAACAGAGCTCAGGCTTGGTGCTGGGCCTAGGAGCTGCTCCTGCTCCCAGGGTTGGGTTCCTGGCCATAACCTCCAGGCAAAGATGGTCAGAGCCTTGGGTAGGAGCTAAAGTCCAGCTCCAGCCTCCCTCGTGCAGCTGACTCTGTCACAGAGGGATTGGTGTCCCTTTGCATGAGCTACAGCAGAGAAGAAACCCAGTGAAGCCCTTTTTCCCCCATTAAAAGCAACCTGTATTCCCCAAATGCCTCCAAACAAGCAGGTGGGGGCTGTGGATTAGAGCTCTGGGCTCCAGGGAGACTCAAACATGAAGCTCTGACAGGCAGAGAACATTCCTTTTTTCTCCTCAGCATCTCTCTGAGCTCATTTTGCACAGCTCTTCTCGCCCAGGATTCTGTGTGTCAAGATGTCTCTGCAGCCAGGCAGGGGAAGAGTTCCACAGCAAAATGCAATGGAATGGTGTTAAGCACCCTCTGGAATCCATCTTCCCAATGCTCCTGAAGCTGTGCTCTGCGAGATGCCATTTGCTCAGGGCTAAATCCTACCTGCTGGAGACGTGTTCACATAAATAACCTGAGGATGATCAGTGGTAAAACTGCCAATAACCACCCCCATATTTACCAGATAAAAAGAGTTTTGCAGGCTTGGAAGCTGCTGTTCTTTTCCAAGTTGGAATTGAGGCTGGAAGAAGAATGATTCCCTTACTCTGGACCAGGAGCTGCACCCAACTTAATGAGCCCCAAGCTGGTCGTGATGGTTTAATGCTGCAGCAAGAGACATGGAAAACAACTGGGTTTGTACCTCTGCCGCTTCTTAGATGCTCTAATGAAGAGGGACGTGTATAAACATGCTTGCAAGAAAGGAATCCTTTTCAGTGTTTTGCTGTGTGCTGTGCTGGAAGAAAGACAGGAAGAATAACCTTTATCACAGAGTGGTTTGCCCAAGAGCAGGTTAGGAACAGAATCCGTTCCCCTGGGGTGAGGCAGCAGAGCTCTGTTCCAGGAGCTTCCTTGTGCTCCTCCTCACCTGGACCACCCCAAGAGCAGGGCTTCAAGAGAACAACCTCCACTCTCAAAGGCAGGGATGAGCCACCCAAACCCCTGAGGAAGCCAGGAAAGGCTTTTCCAACAGATTCCCCTCAGTTCCCCTACATCCCTCCCTAGGAGATGTCCCTCCCTATGGCCCACCAGCATCTCCTCCAAGCCTCAGAGCCAACTCACCTACACTCACCAGCTCCAAAACCAAGCTCAAGGCCAGTCCTGGATGCTCCCAGTGCCTCTGTTTCCTGACAGAGGAGCTGCTGAGAACTGATTTCTGTAGATACAGCACCACCACCTCAAGTATCTTCCCTACATCCTGCTGCCCCACCACCTTCTCCTCCTCCTTTCGGATCTCAGAATCTCTTTCACTCCTTACTCGTGCTTCTGAGAGCTCCTGCCCTGCTGCTAAATGAGAGTTAAAATTAGCCACCAAGTCCTAGGAAAAAAAGCACTTCCATGCAAGTCATCCAGGAACTAAAAATTATACCAGGGATATTTCAAGTTGGAAACAAGAGTCCCAACTTCTTCAAGCTGGCTGCAGTCCCCTGGCACAGGCTGAACCTGCCATGGCTGACTACAAAACATCGCCTGAATGGGAAACAAGGCAGGAAGAACGTGCTTTCACCTTGAAAGGGAAGACCTTTCCCTGCATCTACTCAAGGAACACAAAAGGAATGACTTTTAAATGGCTCTTGAAGAAGTGACTTGACAGGAGGCTCCTCATGAAAAGGTTCATGAAAAGAAGGCCTTGACATTTCTGCTGTTGTTGCTGTTTGGAGACAAGGCTCCAAACCCCCTCTCCAGGCTCTGTCCTGGCACCTCTTTTGTGTTTTAACTTGTTAGGAAATCAGTTCAAAAGCCTCCCATCCCATCCCATCCCATCCCACCCCATTCCATCCCATCCCATCCCTGTGGAGAAGTCCTGCAAACCACACAGCTCACTATCTATACCCTCAAAGCTTAACCCCAAAGCTGTATTCTGAGGACATTGGCTTTTTCAGAGCCTAAATCCCAAGTTGTTCCGTGTGCAGCCTGCTCTCCGACCCCAGCAGTCCACAGGTCATTTCTAAGCAGCAAACCTTAGGGAAGGGTGGGAAAAGCCGTAAATCCAGGTTCAGGATCCAAGCAAAGGGAGGCTGGAAAGCCAAGGGCTTAACCAGAGAGGACAAAAGGGCGCTCCCAGCCCAGGGCCTGACTCCAGCGCTCAGCACCAACGCTTCACCCCCATAACAGCTCGAGAGGAGCAGCTCCTCCTGGTGCTGCTGGGTCCTGCTGGTGCTGAGCCCGTTCCCACCGTCACCACCCAGTGAACTTTGGTGCTCCCAGAGCTGACGTCTCCCCAGCCCTTTCGCAAGAGCCGTTTCCGGAGCATCCAGCACTGGCAAAGCCGGAGCTGCCCGGCCACGGGAGCCCAAGAACGCTCCTTGGGTTCATTTCCAGTCAGAGAAGCCCTGCTTGGAAAGCTGCAAATGGGACTCAGGGCCCACATGGAGCTTGCCTCACTGAGCGGGGTGAAGGCTTTGCTTTAAGGGGCTGTCACTCATCAAAGCCGACCCAAGGCTGCTCCCCACCGTGTTCCTTTGCTCTCTTTCAAGCGTGCAAGCAAAGCCAACCTGCCCTGGAACTACCACCGCAGAGGCACCTTTCCCCCTTTCCTAAAGGACGGAGCAGGGGGGCCGCTTTCTCCCCTGTTCACGGATGCCCACCAAGGGCTGGTTTTCCAGGCTCCCCTCCTCTGCTAAGATCGAGCCCAGGCAGCAGCATCATGGCTGCTCCAGCAGCAGCCACTTCCCAGGTTTAGAGCCCCCATTCCCGGCCATCCTGAGCCCAGGCAGAGCTCCCACCTTCCAGGCACAGCACGCGGGGAGCGGAAACAATAAGCAGCCATAGGAGCCCAGTATCAAAGCCCTGAGAGCCTGCAGGAGATGCACGCAGTCAACTGGCCCTTTCCTGTTGCTTTTTCTCTGGCATAAACACCGGCTGTATGCGAGGCGCGATGAGCATCGCTGCCGTTAACACACCGAAGCTGAAGAGCATCGCTGCCGTTAACACACCGAAGCTGAACACCTTCCCCAGGCTGGCTTTTCCTTCAGGAAGCGGAGCTGCTCTTCCCTAAAGCGCGTCTGCATTCCCACATTCAACAGGGCTCCGGCATCCACCCCTCACCTCCAGCCCCAGTGGGGTTTAAAGCCGTTGGCTGCTGCTGACAAGTCCTGATCTGCACACACAAAGTTATTAGCAGCCGCTTGGGAACACACAACGCGAAGGGCGAGAGGCTTGGGGAGGAGAACAAACGTTCGGCTCCTGTTGGAACAGGTCCCTGCCTTACACAAGCGGAGATGGCCCCCGATAGCCACAGGGCCATGGGCTGCGGGCAGCCGAGGATGCCGCCAGCCCCACCAGGAGATGCTCAGAGATCCCTGGGGACAAGGGCCTGGCTGTCCAGAACCGCGGAGCTGCCACCCGGCATCCCCATCAGGTGAAGGGGAAGCACAGCCAACCCCAACGCACAGTCTGCCCCCGTTTACAGCCGTTATCACCCGATATTCCCGTTCTAAGGAACCCCAACCACCATCCAGCACGTCCCAAGAGGCTCCATAGCAAGCACAGACAGCACCGAGCCCCCCTCAGCCCCATGGGTTGAAGCCACAACCCCTTGAGGCCGCAACAACAACAACGCGGTGCCCCTTCCCCTGTCGTGTTCCCCCCCCCCGGGCCGGGGCCGGGACCCCCCAGCACACACAGACCCCCCCCGAATCCCGTTTCCCATCGTTATCCCTCCGCACACGCCGGCTCTTCCCAGCCAAGCCAAGGCGAGGGCCTGGCTCCGAGGCGCCAGCACGCACAGAGGGGGTGCCCCCCCCCTGCATGGGTCCCCTTCGCACCCCGGACCCAGCTCCACACCGGGGCCTTGACACCCCCAGGCCCCCCCATGGATCACCCCGATTCCCTCTGCCCCCCCCTCCCGCCCGGTTCCTGCCCTCGCCCCCCGCCTCCCCTCTCGATCCCCCCCGGTTCCCCTCCCGGCGCCGGGCGGGGGCGGGGCGGCGCGCCGCCATGTTGTGCCCGGTGCGGGCCGGGCCCGGGGCCCCCACTCACCGCGGGCCCCGTGGAGCGCCCCGGCCAGGAGCAGGACGAGGAGCGGGATGGCGGCGGACGGCGGCGGGGGACGGCGGAGGGCGCGGGGCGGCGGCGGCGGCGGCGGCGGGGGGGGAGCGGCCATGGCGAGCGCCGCGGCCTCGGAGCGAGCGGCCGCCAGCGCCTGCGGGAGGGGCGAGCGCGGCGCGCGGCCGGGGGCGGGGCCAGCCTTAAAGGGGACGCGCCCCCATGTGGGGCGGGCCTCCCGTGCGTGTACACGTACGTACATGTATGTACACGTGTGTGCATGCAGCCGTGCATGGTTGTGTGTGTACACGTGTGTACGTGTGTGTACACGTGTGTACGTGTGTGTACACGTATGTGCATGCAGCCGTGCATGGTTGTGTGTGTACACGTGTGTACATGTATGTGAACGTGTGTGCATGAAGCTGTGCATGTTTGTGTGTGTGTATACACGTATGTACACTTGTGTTGCATGCAGTCGTGCATGGTTGTGTGTGTACATGTATGTACATGTATGTACACGTGTGTGCATGCAGCCGTGCATGGTTGTGTGTGTGTACATGTATGTACATGTGTGTGCAGTCATGCATGATTTGTGTGCCTGCAATCACACATGATTTTAATGTGCATCAGCTGTGCATGCGTGTACATGCGTGTGTGGGTGTGCTGCTGAGCCATGCCTGGCCAGGGCCCCCCTGCCCTGCTCAGCCCCACACCTCTCACCCCATTGCCAGCCCTACCGAGGGCCAGCAGCTCCCAGTTCCTCCCAGTCCCTAACTGGGAGCAGGAACTCACCCTGGAGCATGGGCGGTGCGGACCCCAGCACACCGGAGCATCTGGTGCATTCCCAGCCCCTCACGGGCGCAGGGAGAGGGTTGGGATGAGGCTGGAGCGAGGTTTATTGTGGGATGCGGAGCGGTACACGGTGCTGAAGCGGTAACCGAAGCCATAAGGAAGCGCCGGGCAGCAGGGTCCCATCCTGCGGTGTGGCCCCGGTGCCCGACGGGGCAGGTTTGGCAGCTCTTAAGCGATCAAATAGCTTTACACTTTATTAAATATATTAAATCTTAATCATTAAATAACTGTGGAGCAAAGCTGGGGCTGTGGAACATCACAGTCCTGGACCAACAGCCCTCAACGGGGGGTGGGTTCGCGGATGGAGGCGAGCGGTGCGAGCTGGAGCTGGCCGCAAGGGTTGCACCGAAACACCCAGACGCTGGCAAAGCCCAAAAGGGCTTGGGAAGGGGGAAACGTGGGGAGCTCCTTGGGAAGAATCAGGCCCCTTGGCTGCGGGAGCCGGCGCTCGGCGCATTCCTGCAGCACCGGGGATGCTCGGTGCCGGTGGCTCCTTGTCCTGGGGACCCCCGAGACCTGGCCCTGGGGGTCTCTGCCGCTGGACCCGCTTCTCCCGCTGAGATCCAGCCCACACGGCACAGCCCTGCCGGGGAATTCCTGCTGCCGCCGAGCCCGCGGCATTCCCGCTGCCAACGCGCCGGGCAGGCAGGTCGGGGCAGCGCCCGCTGCCTGCGGTGCCGCGGGGGGTGCCAGCCGTTGCCATTCCCAATGGACAGGCGCTGGATGATGGATCCAGGCCTGCAAGATTCCTCCCTGTGTTTCCTCGTTTTCCCTGTTTTCTCCCTCCTTGCCAATGATAAAGCCCCTGAGGAGGGGTGGGAAAGGCAGCGGCTGCAAACACCCTCCCCTTGTGACCAGGAGCCATCCCGGTGTCAGTTTCGCCAGCATTCCCAGTGCAGCCCATGGATGCTCCAGCACATGCCCGGCGCTCACTGCTCCGGTTTGGGCTTTTCCAGGGAATTGTTCAGCTTCTTCAGCGTCTTTTTGATGCGCAGG
Source organism: Neopsephotus bourkii (assembly GCF_033783945.1). Lineage (NCBI taxonomy): Eukaryota > Metazoa > Chordata > Aves > Psittaciformes > Psittacidae > Neopsephotus > Neopsephotus bourkii. The sequence goes on from NW_026901551.1 coordinate 288,955, forward strand.
GCGGTGAGGCGGGCCGAGGGGCTCTGGTACCAGCATTCCTTCATGATCTTTGCCAGCGCTGACAAAACCTGGCGCAGGCACAAAGAGGGCAAGACATGGATGGGTGTCATGGGATGGGGTGGGAATAGGATGAGGGCAGCCCCCCCCTGGGACTCACCGGGTCAGAGAAGAGGCGGTTGGGCACCACGGGGGTCTGCTGGTCGATGCACACCACCTTCTTCATGTCCTCGAAGCTGGGGTCGCTGGGGACGGCGTCGAAGAAGGGTGGCCGGTACTCCTCCACGATGCCTATGGGAATGGGGAGCAGTGTGAGGGCACTGGGGGGATGCGAGGCTCACCCCCTGCCCCATGCATCGCAGGATACAACAGACCTGCCCCGTGCCGTGGGGTACATGTGGGAATTGCATCAACCACAGCACTGGTGCCACACCAGACCCACACGAGCCCGCCCGCTGGCCCCGCTAATCTCAGTTTAGTGCCTCCATATGTCTGTGTGTCCACGGGGTTTAACCTCTCTGACGGGAGCCCCCTGCACCCCGAGGGGTGGCTCCTGCACCTTGGGGTCCTCTGGACCCCCTTTCCTTGATGCCGTGGGGCTGCGCAGGGGCAAGGGTGGGGGGGTGAGGCTTAAAACCAGCTGACTGACGGTCACCCCCTGCACATGGTTGGGTGATTCGGGGTAAATGATTAACGTGAAGGAGCCCTGGGGTGGTAAATGAGATTATCCAGAGGCCAGACTGTGTCTGGGGGAGCCTCCTGCCTCCCCCTTCCATTAATGCCTCCAATGGGCTTTGCTGGTGCTGAGCAGGGGCAGGAGGCTCCTCCGCTGCGCTGGGGACCCCATCGCTGTCCCCAAGCCCGTGCTCCCGAGCCAGGCCCCGCTGGCCGGAGGTCCCGGCCGTGGCCGGGTTCCAAGCAGCAGCTCCAAGCTGCTTGTTTTCTAATCAGCGCTGAACAAACAAAGCGCTGATTGAGTCTAATGGGCCCTTTAATCAGGGAGCCGGGTGCTGACACTAGATTACAGTGTTTATAATTGACAGCTAATCTGGGCGAAGGGAACGAGGGACAAAAAGGAACAGAAAGGAGCAGAGAGGAGGGAAGGGGAGCCCGGAGCAGGCGCGGAGCCGCTCACCATTCACCACCGTGCGGCGGGTGATCTCCCACAGCACCAGCCCATAGGCCCAGATGTCCGTCTTCTTGTAGGACTCGAAGCAGTCGGTGCGGATCTGCTCGCTCAGCACCTCCGGGGCCATGTAGCGCTTGGTGCCCACCCGGGGGTTGTTGCCAATATCCAGGTAGTCGCTGCCCTGGGAGTGCATCACAGCCAGCCCTTGAGGGGGGAATCAGAGAGGCAATGGGGTTGGAGATTGGCAAGGCCAACAGGGAAATGCTGGGATGATGGAGGCAGTCAGGGCCATGCTTGTGCTGTGACTGCAGGACACTGCATCGCTGGGCAGGATGGCCCTGGGTACCACATCCCCAGGGGACCTCACCCGTGGGTATTGTGCCCTCAGGGTACCAAATCCCTGGGGTACCACATCCCTGGATATCACACCACTGGGGTACCACATCCCGGCCCCCCATCTCACCCAGGTCTGCAATGCAGCACTGCCGGTTGCTCTTCACCAAGATGTTCCTGCTCTTGAGGTCACGGTGGGCAATGGCAGGCTTGCCCTGGGTGCCAAAGATCTCCACATGGAGATGGACAAGGCCACAGATGATGGAGCAGGCCAAGCCCAGGCAGGTCTCCACATCCAGGGCTGTCCTCTGCAGGAAGTCGTAGAGTGAGCCGTTCTCATGGTAGTGGGTGATGAGCCAGAGCTGAGTGCTGGAGTTCCTCGACGTCATGTCAGAGGCAATGAAGCCTGGATGTGAAGAGGAACTGTGACCGTGGAGCCGCTTTGCAGCTACTCCGGGGTCACCAAAGCATCCCTGGGTACCGTATCCCCAGGGTACCACATCCCTGGGTACTGCATCCCTCTGGTACCACATCCCAGGGGTACCGCATCCTTGAGTATCACAGCCCTGGGTACCACATCCCTGGGTTCTACATCTCTCAGGTACCATATCCCTGGGGTACCGCATCCTTGAGTGTCACAACCCCGGGTACCACATTCCCGGGTACCACATCCCATCCCGCTGCTCACCCAGGATGTTGTCATGCCGCAGCAGGACGGTGTTGTAGATCTCTGTCTCACGGAACCATGACTGCTCATCACGGGAGGAGAAGATCTTCACGGCCACGCTCTCCCCATGCCACACGCCTCGCCACACCTCCCCATAGCGTCCTTTGCCTGCCATGGCCACAGCACCACGTCACCATGGCCATGGTCCCCTCTGCCCATCCCCATGATGGTGTGGAGCATCACAGGGTATCTGTTGACCTTGGTCAAGTGACACCCACCACCACTCCCTCCATCCTCATCCCACCAGCAGCACAGGGGGAGAACTTGGGCTCTCTGGGGGGTTTTGGCTGAGACACCCAGGTCCTGGCTCTGGTGCCACCACAGGGGGAAGGTGGCTGTGGGTGCAGCCTCTCTCCTTACCCACGCACTCCACCAGTGTGATCTGCCTGGCCACAGTGCGCTGGACGAGGAAGGGCAGCCCCGAGCCGCTGCCCGTGGTGCAGTCATCGCTCAGCAGGTCCTGCACAGGCAGTGATGGGGTCAGCTCGAGAACCAGCCCACGGATCCCTCCCTCCAACACCTCGGGGGCATTTGGAGCTCACCCACCTCCAAGGTGCTGTCTCCCATCATAGATGCCTTCAGCATGAGGTCCATGTCCCCCAGGTCGCTTTTGTTGTGGCGATGCTGGGCCACCTTCCAGCAGAAGAGCGCTGTGAGCGCCACGAGGAGGAGGAGGGCGAGCAGCGGGACGAAGATCATGAGGAGGAGGCTGGGCAGGGAAGGCAACTTTCCCAGCGTGTCTTCTCCTGTGTGGGGGGAAACAATGGGTGGGAGCGTGAAGGTGGACCTGGGAGGGTTGAGGGTGCTTGGGGAGGGTGGCTCTGCACTGGGGTCAGTGGGTGACAACCCACAAAGGGACATCCCTATCCCACTTGGTGACCCTTGAGGTGCTGATGGAGCCCAAGCACACCTCCATCCACGCAGGGCTCCCTGTACCTTGCAGGAAGATCTCCAGCTCGGCATTGCACATGCTGGTGTCGCAGCACCTCATCCCGTACTGCTCCGTCACGGGCGTGTGGCAGTTCTCCAGGATGTGCTGGGAGAAGCAGCCCCGGTGCTGGGTGATGGTCCCGTCCTCCTTCCTCTTGCTGACAAAGCACACCTTGCCCGTGCAGGTCGGCGTGCTGCAGTGCGGGACGTCGCAGGCGCACAGCAGCTCATCTGCACAGAGAGGATGGGGCACGTTGTGCCATGGGGACACCCCACAGCGCAGCCGGGGACACGCTGCTGGCTTCGGGGACAGTGCCATCTGTCCTAAAGTCTCTTGAACCCAATACCCCCCTCTGGCCTAAAAGCTGCCCCTTGTCATGGCCATGGGGTAGCGGTGGGGCTGCTCATCCCTCACTGAGCTCTGCTGCCTCAGTCCTCCATGCACAAGCACCGTGTCTGGATCTGTCCCCAGGTCACCGTGGTTTTCCCCTGGGATCACGCTCCCAGCTCCTCACCATCACCCCTGGGAAAAGCCGTGTGCATCAAGCCTGCTCCCATCTCCCCTCTGGCAACGTCACAGCAGGGACGTTCACTTGATGAACCAGAAGGAATTGAGCCGAGATCCCCTCTGGTCACTGTCACAGCAGGGAGCACCTCAATGGGACAATGGGGGTCCCCAAGGAGCTCTGTCCCCCCCTGCTGCTTGCTCCAGGCAAGCTCCAGCAGAGGTTTATTTGGAGCACAGCAAGTGGTGACATTCCCAAAGGGCCGAGGGTTTGTCTGAAACCCGATGCATGGCAGGAGCATCACCACATCACCTGGCTGGTACTCACCGGCTGCAGAGCACAGGGACATGGTCATCAGCATCAGCACCGGCACCGGCACCAGCACCACCCAGCTGCAGGCTCCACACAGCATCTTCCTGTGGGAGCAGAGGGGTGAGAGGGACCCCCAATGTTCCCACATCCCACACGTCCCTGCAGTGCCCGTGTCCCTATTGCAGGGCTGGGGAAGGAAAAGGGGCACCTGGGGAGTGATGGAGTGGGCAGAGTGTGCGGTGTGAGGTGGGATGTGCTGCTCCCAAGTGGAGTTCGGCTCCGGACGTCCTGGGTACAGCCCTTCCTAAGAGCAGATCCCTGGGACCTCCTGAGCTGGGAGAACCTCCCAGCCGCAGCATCACCAGCACACAGAGCCCCGGTGAGCGGGGCCCTCACCGTGCCCATGCTGCCCCAACTCCCTCCCTCATCCCAGTGGCCGTTCATGGGCTCTGCAGCCCCGGATCCCAGCTTTGGCAGCATCCGAGGTGCAGACGGAGCTCAGAGCCCCAGCCGGCGCCGAGTGCGTCTGGCCACGATCCGGGGCTGGGTCCCGGGGGGGCTTTTGCATGGAGTTTATCAATGACACGAGCAGAGGCGGCCAAATCCCAACCCCTCAACCCCCCCCCAGCTGGGATTTGGGGGAAGTTTCGCTGTTTTCTGCCTCTTTCTGCCCCTGGCAAAGGCTCGCTCCTGCCAAAGCAAACACGGCGGAGCCGCCGCTGCCCCCCGCCGGCATCGCTGCCCCTTTCCATGGCTCCGAGCGCTCCCCGGCCCCTCCTCGGCTCATTCTTTGTCATTCCCGACATAAACACGCCAAAGGCTCCGTTTCCTGCAATTGAAGGAGCCCTGCCCAGGGCTGCCGGGACAGGAATCAAGATTGTTTAGATCCTGGCCTCGATGGGGAAGCGCAGTCACGCAAACCCGGCCCTCAGGAGCACGCTCCGGCCCCGGCCCCGGCTCCGGCTCCAAACAGGCTTTTCCTCCCCAGAATAGCTGCCTGGGTGGTGCTTGTGGGGAGGACACAGCAACGGGGCTGGTCCTGGGTGCCCGCTGGGATGCTGCTGGGGATCAGCATCCCCTGGAGCAGGGCTGCAGTGCCCTGAGCCTCTGGGATGCTCCCTGTGAAAGGTGGCTTTTAAAGAGAAGCCAAAACTGCTGGGGAGTGAATTCCCTTCTCGGGGGCACTTCCATAGCATCCCGAGCCTGTGGGATGTTTGCTATGGATCACAATGTGGTCAGGGCCTCAGCCCAAACTTTGCTCTGCAAGCAATAACATAACCAAGAGCAAACCTTAACCCAAAGTTTCCCTGGCATCCCATGGGAAGAACATCCCAGGACAAAGCAGTCCCCATGTCTCCATCACTGTGCCCAAACTTCCTCCCTCCTTTCTGGAGCTGCCTTCCCAGTGGCTGGAGCATCTTCCCAGGGAGGCAATGGCAAGTTACATTGCTGTGTTCCATCCTTCCATCCTTTGGGATTTGCAGCAGCAGCAGGAGAAGGGAAAACACCCCAGTTGGAACCTCTTGGATGGGGCATAGCTGGGAGCGATGGGCAGCTGGGGGGTTCCAGAACAAGATCCAATTCCCAACTGGAATTTCCTTGTGACCCCACACACGCATGTGGTCACACATGCGGCAAAGCCGGTTGCACCCTCCAGTGTGGCCCCATTGCCACCATTCTAGCCCCTGGCTGAGAGCTGTCACCTTCCGCTTGTGCCTTCCCAAATCCACTCAAATTCCCCACTCCCAGCTCAGCTCCAGGCTCCCAGTAGAAGCCATGCACGATTCCACCTCTCCAGCCAGGACCTGGCCATGAACCCAGCTCTAAGCTCCCATCACCACCAGAGCCCTGATTCCAGCCTCCACCAACCCTGACGTCAACCCCGGTGTCCCTCCAAACATGAAGGAAACGGGACCAAATCCTGATTCCAGGATAAATCCAGGGGGAAACAGAGCTCGGGGCAGCTCTGGACCCCACTCACCTCCAGCATCCGTGTCCCGGTGCGGTGCCGAGCTGGGATGTGGCGCTGGCTCAGCCGGGGCAGGTCTCAGCAGCCCGGCTTGGAGGAGCTTCATGGATCTGCTCCCCTCCCGCCGCCCATCCCAGCTCCCGGCTCCCTGCTCCCGGTGGCCCTGGGATCCGAACGCAGCCGCTTTGTGGTCTGGATGTGGGAGAAGTCAGAAAAATGCTTCTTATTACTGCCTCTTCCTGCCTGGCTCCTCTCCACCACTCCCAGCTAATAAAGCATTTCCTATTGCTGAGCACACATCCATGGCCAGCCTCCCTTCCTCCCGCACACCGGGCCCCAGCTCCATCCTGGTTGCTCTCCCTCGGCCCATTCCTCCCACCCTTGTCCTTCACCAGGCACTTTCCCACTCAGTTTCCCGGCTTCCCAGGCAAACCCAATGGGGACATCCATCATTTCTCCTACCCTGATCATCTAAGGACCTTATAAAGCTGGTTGCTTTGATGGTGATGGATCTGGAAACCATGGAGAGATGCTGTGGGAATGACCTTGATGTGCTCGACCATCCCTCCCACTCCCGCATCCAAGTCTCATGGGGATGGGAGGGAGCATCCCGGCGGAGCCAAGGGGCTTCCTGGCTCTTTGCATCAGGGAGTGATGACCCTATTGGGGATGCTCAGCCCTGGGCCTGGGGGTGCTGCTCAGTGCCAACACATCCCTGTGCCTCCTGTGGGTGCTGGGATGCCGGTGGCAGAGCCGTTCCCACGGTGGGAGGCCGGGCACTTCCCGCTCCCTGTGGGATGCGGAAGCACCGCTTCCCCTTTTGCCAGTCTGGGGCTGTGCTTTGGGCCTCTCTCAGCAGCTTCACCCTCCTCCTGTCCCCCGCTCTCCTTCCAGCACCTTCCCAAGCCCCATCCCTGCCTTTCTCCCAACAGCACGGGGACCCGCTCCCATCCTCTTTCCCAGTGAAGCTACAGGGCCCGATTTTCCTTTGTTCCCTACAGCATCCCCAACCCCAACCACATCCTGAACCCAACCAGCACCCAGAGCAAAGGGGATCATTGCCCTGGGGGGAATGGCTGGACTTGATGGTCTTAAAGGTCTTTTAACCTGCTTGAGTCTATGATGCTAAAGCTGGAGCCTCGCTGGCCGCCTCGGCCCCGCTATCGGCAGTGATCTAGGAAGCTTAAACAAACAAAGGCACAAACCCAGGATAAATCATGCGGGACCCTCAGGCCTGACCCTGCCCGTGCCGGGGCCGAGCTCTGTGCAGGGGAAACGGGCAGTTTCCATCCGATAGGAGCCGCCCGGGAGGAAGCCGGTGCCTGCAGACGCCTTTATCACCGCGACCATCTCTGATCCGATCTCATCAGCCCCTCCCGGGGCTATTCCTGGCTGGTTCCTGTGTCCCTGCTGCCTTCCATGGGTTGATGCACATGGTGGGCATCAGCTCCCTGCTTTATCGTTGCAGTCAGTGATAACAGTCATCTGGAGCCAGGGCTGTCCACAGAGGTGTTAATGGATGCACTAAACCCACTCCAGGGTCTCTGATCCCTGCTCTGATCCTGCACCCACAACCTCCTGTTCACCCCTCAAAGCAAGACCTTCATCATCATTTGGGTGCTCAACATGGTGCATCATCGCACAGAAAGCTCCATGGGCATCCATGGGCCGTGGTCAAACCACCCCGAAAGCACATCCAGCATTCCCCATCACAGCAGAGGGGACTCTGGCTGGTGGGACCCTGACTGCCCCTTCCCCCTGTACAGCAGGGTCCAGGTTGGTGCAAGTGATGCTGCTCCATGTGCTGCCCAGGACAAAGAGTTCCTCCATCTGCATCCCGGAAATACACAGGAATGGGGAAGTGAATGGCACTGAGGGGGGGACAGGGAGGAGAGGGGACACTGGCAGTGATGGGGGAGCTTCCTGCCAGCCTGACAGGCATCCCTGAGCTTTATTCAGCAAATCAATCCTGTTAACATGGCAACCGCTTCCATTTCAGGACCATGTTCCACACACACACGGCAGCATCCAGAGCTCAGGAAGATCAAGGGGAAACAGGAATAAAAAGAAGGAAAAAGGACAAAAAGAAGAGGAGGGAAGAAGGAAACCTCTGCTTTAGCATCTCTTCCCCCCTTTCTCCTTCTTCTCCTTCTTCTTTGCCTCCTCGGCTGCTTTTCTCTCCTCCTTCAGCTCCTTGTACCTCCACTTGGGAGGCTGCAGCAGGTTCTTGTCCCTCCCGCGTGGGCTCCGCTGCCTGGTGCGGGCAGGGGGACAGGGGTCTCTGCTCACTCGGATCCTCGGGATCGGCTCCCCTGGGAAGATGCTGTTCCCACGCCGCAGCCACAGGGGCAGGAAGCTCAGGAGGGTCCTGGCTGGGCGGTGCGGAGGGAAGAGCCGGAGCTCCGATGGGGCTTGGCCATTGCAGGAGGATGCGTTGGTGCTGCAGCTCGAGGCGGGTCCTGGCTCCGTATCCACATCCAGCACGTGCTTCCCAAGGATTTCCGGCACGGACAGCCTGCTCTTGCCCACCTCAGGCGGGCTGTTGGGGCAGACGGTTTGGCAAGCAGTGGCCACGAAGGGGCTGGCCAGGGAGGTCGTCATCCTCACCATGTGGTCCAGGACGCCGTCCTCCTCGGGGTTGCGTGGGAAGCTGATGGAGAACACGGATCTGATCTTCTCAAACAGCCGCTTGCTCCTGGATTTGGGGCTCAGGGCCTTGGCCACCAGCTCGGCCAGCGCTGGCCACTCGGGCTGGTACATGGTGCTGAACTGCTCTGCCCGCGGGCGCCGCAGGAGGCTCCGGATGCGCACGGTGGTCTCGAAGCGGCCGGTGAAGGCTGCCCATTCCCTGGCTGTCTTCCCTTTGATGGGATCCACCGCTTGCAGGTCAGCTCCTAGAGACACGGGATGCAGAGAGCATCACCCCGGAGCAGCAGCATCACCCCCCAGCCAATCCCATGGGAGACCCTCACCAGCCAGGAGCAGTGCGGTCACGCAGTCCTGCTGCCCCTGCACCGCTGCCTTCATCAGCGCCGTCAGGCCCCGTGGGTCCCTCTTGTCCACCTCCAGCCCTGGGTAGTAGTTGAGGAGGTAGTTGACGATGGTGATGTGTCCTTAACCAGAGAGAAGCTGCGTTAGAGTTGCCACAGTGAAGGAGTGGGAACTGCTGGTGCCTCCCTGGAGAACGGGGATTTAGTGAGGAGTAAGAGGGAGAGGTTTGGAGGGATCAGGGCTGAAAGGGTTGGGTTCCAACCCAAACCATTCCATGGTTTTATTGCTGTAGGAATCTCCATTTTACATCATTTACCCACTGCTAAGGCAGACCAGAAGCATTTATGGGGGTGATCACATCCCATGGGAGCCTTGGCTTTCCCAACAGCTCATATCAGGGTTTATGGAGGGACACATCGCTCCCCAAGGGGTGCCATGGGCTGTGCCATGCCTACCTGCCTGCGCAGCCATCATGAGCGCCGTGTTCCCATCCTTGTCCTGCTGGTTGACGTCTATGTAGGGGCACTGCTGCAGCAAGGGCACGATGTCCACAAAGCCCTTGTAGCAGGCGACCATCAGCCCGTTCTGCAGAGGGGCAGTCCTCAGCATGGGGGTACCGCAGCATCCTCCCCACTGCGATGCTCCCATTGGCCCCCCTTCCACCCTCCAGCCCAAGGCAGGATCAGGAGGGGAGGATGCACAGGGGTGCTCCAAGGATGGGATCAACCCCAGGATCTCCATCCCGTGTCAAAGCCACCCTCCCGGCCACTCACCCTCCCGTTGACGTCCACCTCCGTGGCCTCGCTCCTGGTCACCCCCTGCTCCAGCCTCTCCCGCACCAGCCTGGCATCATTCCTGGCACAGCACTGGTAGAGGCTGAGGGCCCTGGCACCGCTGGCCTCCAGCGGGAGCTCATAGCAGGGATAGACGGAGTCATCGGAGAAGATGCTGCTGGTGTCCGAGGGCTCCTCCTCCTCCTCCTCCTCCTCCTCCTCGTAGTGCAGCTCCGGGTCGGATGCATCCAGGCTGGAAGCACGTTCTCCCCCACTGCAGGCATCTGTCATCCGGCCCAGCCGGGGGGAGCGAGCCCAGCTTGGCCCCGAGCCCTGCCTGGCGCCAGGAGCCTCTTCCCGTGGGATTCAGGGATCCTCAGGACCCTTCACACCCTCCTGTGGAGGCACAGAGCAGGCGTGGAAACCCCGTGAGCTCTGCATCCCTCATCCCATGGGGAAGCCTCAGCTGGCTCCCAGCCACCCAGGGCCCAGTTTCCATCCCTTGGACTGGGATCTTGGGTACTGCCGAGGGAAAGAGCATCCCCACAGCATCGTCTCCAGCACAGAGCAGGGAAAACAGGAGGACTTCTTGGGGGCTGAAAGGTGGGGAAGTGTCCCAGGTGGGTGGGGAGGTGGGAACTGGGATTGGGAATGACTTGCTGGAGGTACAGATGCTGATGAGGGCACTGAACACAGCCCCAGCAGGATGGGCACATCTCCATCCCACCCTATGGCACACCACTGCTGCACAGCCACAGAGACCTTTCCCAGCACCAGAACCAGAGCCGTGTACAAAGAGAAGGGATAAATCCAGCTCCTTGTGAGCAAGCAGCAGAATAGAGGCCGGAGCAGCTCCCGGATCCCCAGGGATAAGCCTTATGGCACAGGGAACCTGCAGCCCTGGCAGCAGAATTCAAACCCCGGATAGAAGCCAGCTATTCACTGAGAAAGGAAAAAGCCTTTGCAATGCCATTAAAACCTCCCACCCCTCTTGGACATCCCAAACCAGGCTCTGGGAATGAGGAATCCTTACCTGGGGCTCAGACCTTCCCCACGGCTCCCTCTTGGCCTGGGCAGCATCCTGGCTCCAAGCAGGAAGGAAACCTTGGCAGGAACCAGTGGAAACCCCCCCGTTTACCCTTTGCAGTGAGAAGGAAGCCTCTGCTCTGGGTCCGAGGTGGCCTTTGGGCACCAAAGCTGTGACGAGCCGCACGCTGGCGTGGGCTCAGCACAGATAAACCCCTGCTTAAAATGGCTTCGTGAGCCTGAGCAGGATCAGGGCTGCTTGGGGAGGATTTAGCACCCTCAGCCCAGGAGGATGCTTTGTACCTGCCTCACCTCTGCTGCAGCCTGAGCAGCCCCCAGGGACTCAGCCAACCCCCCCCCAGCTCCCTTTATATGGTGGTAATCAGGGGAAATGGGGAGCTGCTGCTTCAGCCAGGGGCACAAACCCCTGTGGCTGTGCAGGTGCATGGGATGAACCCTGGAATTCCAGCCAGCCCTCCCCATTCATCCTCCTGGATTCTGAAGCCCTCAGAGGGAGCAGCAGGAGCTGGTTTCCTGCATTCCATGTGGAACCTGGCTGCTCGCTTGTCTCCATCTCTGCAGGGCTGGCTGGGTGTGAATGGGTTTAACACGCTGGGGCCAGCTGGGAGAAAGGGCACGTTTAGTCCCTGGATCAGCTGTTTTCATGGCACAAGGGCAGGAGTTTGGTCCCAGAGCAGATCGTGGGAGGCCACGCTCTCCATTTCCAGCAATTGCTAAGGCAGAGTCCCAAAGGTCACTGTGATTGCACCCCTGAACGTGAAAATCTGGAGCAGATGAAGGATCCCAGCTGCTTCCCCTGTGTTGGGAGCATCCTGCTGGGGAGCGCGAGCTGAAGGCTCTGCTGCTGGACACATCACGGGGGGACACCGGGGGGACACCGGGGGATGTCGCGGGCAGAGCCTGCCGGTAGCGACGGGGCCCTGCAAAGCCTCCGCCTGCCACAAGGGGATGCCGGAGGCCGCGGGAGGAGGTTTTCGGTGTGCTTTTTGGGTAAGAAACTTGCGCGTCGACGTCGTGGCATCCTCCAGGGGTGATTGGCATCATCCCAGATGTGATGGCATCCTCCAGGTGTGATGGCATCCTCCAGATGTGATGGCATCCTCCAGGTGTGATGGCATCATCCCAGATGTGATGGCATCCTCCAGATGTGATGGCATACTTCCGGATGTGACAGCATCCCCACAGATATGACGACATACTCCAGATGTCATAGCATCCCCCACATATGGTGGCATCCTTCCAGGCATCACCGGAGCCTCCCTGCCTAGGAACCTGTTCCTTAGGGACATCCTGAACAGAGGGTCCCAGGATAACTAACCCAGCTAATAGGGAGAAGGACCCGGAGCACTGGACCTGCCAGAGCATCACCCCCCAGCCCCAGCTGAAGCTCAGGAGCATCCCTGCAGGTTATGGAGGCCAGGAAGGGGCTGGAGGACACCCCTCATCCTTCCCCCCTTGCCCAGGGTCCCATTGGGAGCACCGAGCCCGGTGGTCTGGCCCAGGTCACTCATCCCTCACTGCCTGGTCATCTCCATCACAAAACCAGGGTGCAATAACTCAGCATGGAAGGGAAGCGGAGGGCGTTGATTTAAACCTGGGGACGGGCTCTCCTCACCCTGGCCCTCCTCAGCATGGGCAGGGCTGGATAATGGCCCCGTGGTGACACCTTCTGCGCAAGGGTGATGCCTGGAGAAGGAGCAGAGCAGCAGGGAAAGGGCTGGAGGTGGCTGGAGTGTCCCTGCCCTGCTGTAAATCAGTGCTGGGTGTCACCGGAGGAGGTGACAAAGCCACCCCTTTGCGGGCAGTGCAAACGTGGGGTCAGGCTGTGATTTACTGTGTGAGGGCGGCTGCGGTTCTGGTGCAAGCTGGAGTTTGCTGGGGCTTGGTGGGGGTTTGTAGTGAAGGGTGATGTGAGGGTTCCTAACCATGGTGCAACCTCCTCTGCCTTCCCCATCAGCTGCATGGCTGCAGACCCAAACCATCTGCCTTCCCTGCTGCCTGCATCCCTTTCCCTTAGCCAGAACACTGCGGAGCAGGGATTGCCTCCTATGGTGGGTCCTGGTGTGCCAAGGAATGTCACCGTCTGCAAGCAGCGAGGACAAAGCCATCCCTGTATCTACCTGTGCATCCATCCCTGCCTCTGTCTGTGCATCCATCCCTGCCTCTGTGTATCCATCCCTGCATCCATCCCTGCCTCTGTGCACCCATCCCTGCATCCATCCCTGCCTGTCTATGCATCCATTCCTGCATCCATCCCTGCCTCTGTGCATCCATCCCTGCATCCATGGCACTCTGCTGACCACCACATGGAGCTGTTTCCTGCAATGGGACAATAACCCCTTGCCCTGCTCCTGCCTCGTGCGGTGCCATCCCATCCAGGTGCCACACGTTGAGCAGGGAGGCACCCGCCTGCCTGCTCCAGCACGTGCTTAAAACCAGGGGATTTCACTGGGATTTACCTGGAATGCTCCGTAAATCGCCTTACCCGAGGCTGTGGGCAGGCGCCTGGGATGTCATCTCAGCCCCAAGCTGGACTGAGGGGGTGTATGGGGAGCAAGGTGCAGGATGGGGCTCTGGGAAGCAGGATATCGAGCCAGCTCCATATGCAGCCGGTCTCCATCCGCAGGGGCTGGTGGGATGCTCCTGATTCCCACCGTCCTGTCTCATTGAGGACCCTGGGGTTAAAACACCCAAAGAAACGCAAAGAAAGAGGCTTTTCTGCTTAAATTGCAGCCACCCGGAGCCAGGGATCAATTCCAATTTCTCCCTTCTCTTTCTCTTTGGAAGTGGGTGGGGAAGCGCTGGGAATGGCACAGGAGAAGGGGGAGGAAATCAGACTTGCTAATTCCCAGCTGTAATTATAGCTAAAGAGGAGCGTGAGGTCCCTGGTGTGTGCGGGGTGATTCAGGGCTGCTCGGGGAGGCCTCAATGAGGTTTGGCAGGAGAGGGGCTCAGCTCCCCCCCCCGGTAATTGTGTTCCTGGTGCCGCAGATGGTGCTGGCTCCGGATCCTTGCTATAAACAAGATGGATCGTGGCGCGCAGGGCGACGGCATCGCGCCTCCATGAGGAGCGTTATCCATCAGGCCCTTTACGAGGCAGCAGGAGCCGGGACAATAAGGAATTGCCCAGCAGGTAAAGGCCATCACATGCAGTGTCCCTGTCCCCAGCCACGTCCCTGCTTTTCCAGCCCATCCTCCTGGCTGTCGCTTCCCAAATCCCCATAGAAGCGGCTCTTCCCTGGGATGATGCTGCACTGTGGTGCCTGCGCTGTCCCATGTGGCTCAGTGCAGGAGATGCCCGTTATTCCCCTGATGCTCAGGGTATCTCCATGATCTTGGAAGAGCCGGGAGGTCCCGACAGCCTGGAAGGGGGCTGAGGAGGAGAAAAGGCTGGAAATGAGCCCCAGCACCACAGTGAAGGCCCCATGGGGTGGTGCTGAGCGTGAATGAAGGAACTGATTGTTTCAGTGCTTGGCTGAGCCACCTCCAGGTATTTCCAGTCGCTCCATGGGATCCTTTTGGAGCCTGGGGCAAAACAGGGGCCAGCGGGACCGTAACAACTGCCCCGAGGGGCTGAGCATGGGGAGAGAAGCAGGGTCCTTGGCTCTGTAAATAGATGCTGAGTTATCTGCTCACGCAGGCAATAAATGGAAATGGGAGAGTGCAGGGATGGGATCCACATCCGCCTGGAGCATCACGGCGTGGAAGGAAGGGTGGGATCCCCTGGGCACGGGGAAGGGACCGGGATGGAGCCGGGTTTGGTGATTTACAAGACGTGACAAGGCCAGTGCAGGATGATGGATAGGATGCGGGTAACGGCGCTGCCCAGCTGGGCCCTGCTGCTGTCAGTGCGGAGGAGAGGATGTCCCCAGCTATTCATCATCCCTCCAGGCCCCTGCAGGGCTGTGGACACCCCGTGTCCAGCACACACGGGTTAACCCTTTCCAAGGGGGCAAATCCTGCCGTGTGCATCCTGGCTGGAGCAGGAGGATGAGGTTTTGCTCTCATCCCATCCCATTGGGTGGGATGCTGCTGCTGCAGGGGAAGCAAGCAGGGATGGTTCCTGCCTGGAAACAGTGCATCCAAGCAGGATCAGGCCCATCAGTGTCAGAGTATCCCGGTGATCCCAGCCCTGCTTCAGCAGTGGGGAAACTGAGGAACAAAGCTGTGAGGGGCTGGGCTCTGCTCTGCTCACCAGCAAGAAGCCGCCTCCTCACCCTACCTGGGTGCTGCTTCCCATCCCGAATAAACCCCAAAGCAGCCCCTGGTGGAGCACTCTGGGCACATAAAAGGCTTTTTCCTTCACCATTTAGAGGGAAATCCTGGTGCTTGAGGCAGGACCTCTTCCAGCATCACCGTGGTGGGAGATGCTGGGTGCCATTCCCTCCCCTACAGCCCCGCGTGCCGGGGTGCAGCTGTAACCCAACGCTCCCATTCCTGTCATGTTTTACATGGCCAGGCATGTGGTTATATTTTGATTTTCCAACCTTTGCTTTTCCCAAAGGAGGGAATGAAAGGGTCAGTTTATGGTGCCTCCCGAGAGCCCCCCGGCTGCCGAAAAAGCAGATGCCTTCTGCTTAATCTGCCCTGTTGCTATGTAAACCTCCTTCCTGCTTTGATGTCCCCTATAAATACTCCATGTGTTTCCAATAAACTGGCATTTTTATCACTGGAGCTGTTAAAGGCAGATCTGTGTCAGATTTGTCCCTGAGCTCGGCCGGGGCTTGGCTGGGATCACCTCCCTGCCCCTGGAAAGGGGCTCATTGGAGCTGGGAATGGGGGTTTGGGCAGGGGATGCGGTGCTCCCAGCAGGATGGGATGCTAAGCCCTGGGGATGGGACCACCACGGTCCTAAAGGGCTTTGCCTGCCCCGTTGGGCTCCTCCTCGCAGCTTGGTCTCTTCCAACCCCTAATTCTGCACTTTAAATGATGGGATGAGAGCAAAGAGGGTGCAGGGAATGTAACCCAGTGCCCCACCATGGGGAGCAGCCCCGCAGCGAGGACCTGCCTCCCTTTTGTTAACATCATTGCACTGAGTCCCACCTCACCTGCTCCCAGAGCCCTCCTCCATCTCCCTGCAGTTCCCCCCTGCCCTTTGGCTGATATAAATCTCTCTGATTATCATTGTCACCCAAGGATGGAGCTCAAACCTCCCCCTGCTCCCAGCAGCGCCTCCATCACGGTCACGGGTGAATCCCTGCATCCTGCTGCTGGCGGTGATGCTGGCAGCGTGCGAGGCTTTGGGATGCTCAGCCCTGGGGGGAGAGCATCATCCCTGCAGAGGGACATGGTCTGGGGTGGATGAGTCCCCCCCGGCCTTGGGGTGCTTGGGAACGAGGGCTGAGTGTGGCCTGGGGCATTCAGTCCGTGTGACAGAGCGGAGATGGATGTGTGTGGTATCTCAGAGGGGTGTTGGATGCAGGGGACCATGGTCTGGGGCTTCCCGAAGCTCTGTGTGAGGGATGTGAGGGATGCTGTCACTCTAAAAGACCCTGGTAGGTCACAAGCTCCGATTTGAACGTTTCCAGCCTTGGATGCTCCTTCAGGAATGGGCTTTGTGCTGCGGGATGGCAACTCCATCTCATCCCCCTGGAGCTTGCATCTTCCTCCTCCTGCTGCTGCATCCTTCCCAGGGGAAGATGCTCCTGGTGCCACACACGGAGGGTGCCCGCTGGGACCACGCTCTGGTACAACCAGCACTGAGACCACATCAGAGCCCAAATGGCAGTGGTGGGGTTGGGGCATCCCAAGGCTCTGCCCTGTTGGGAAGCAGGGGGAGGGGCTGCTGTAGGGATCTGTAATCCCTGGTTTGGCCTGAACGGCGGTGTCAGGAGCATGGCTGATATATGCTGCAAGAAGAGGGGTCGGCAGCGCCGGTATTCTTTATCCTGACAGGGCAATGAAAGTGTTATGTAGTCGTGACGCCTCCCCGCTGCTCCCCCCCCCTTGGCCTTTATCAACCTGAAAGAGCCCAGGATCCTATTTATAACCTAACCTGAATTGTGCAGGGCCTGGGGAAGGGGCCACAAAGAGCAGTGATTTATGGAGGTGGATAAAACAATGCAGACCCTCCACGCTCTGCCCCGGCCCGGAGGGGGGACCCCTTCACCCAGCCCTGGGGGGGGGGGGGTTCCAAATGCCCCCGCTTGCTTTGCACAAGGTGAAAGCAGCCCCTGTGCCTGCTTATGGGGTTGGGATGGGAAAGGGAGCTTCCCGGGATGCTATTCCCCAGCCAGGGCACTGTCACTGCTCTATGGACCATGGTCTGCTCGGTCCTGCATGGGTGGTTGCTGGGTGTTTGTACCTCTGGTGTCCACCCCGAGATGTCCATGGGGGTCTCTCTGATACCATTGGATAGGTTTGAAATGAAGGGCTTGGATAAAAAGTGCTTCCTGATGGCACTGACAGATTGCAAAGCCCCTGATTCCACAGGGAAGGGGAGAGCTGACAGCGGAGTCCTCTCCCCAAGGTCAAACCACTTCCATCCCTCACCCTCACCTTCCTAATGCCGGTGTCAGTGTCCCCCTGTGCCACCCATCCTCCTGTATCCCACCCCGCTGCCCACATTGCCCCCTTCTTCCCCTTTTCTGAGGGTCACCAATGGGCCTCCTGCCCCTTGGCATCCCTCAGGTTATTGCTGATGACTTTGGCATTTGGAATACCTCCCTTTGGAGCTGTGACACGCTGATGCTTGAAGCAACACAGCAGGGTTTGGGCTTTCCTTATGGCCTAATCACTGCCAGATTGCCCGGCCCCATCCTTAGGGATGTGGCTACACACATGGGAAAAGTCACCCTCATCCCAGCTCCTTGTGAGCAGGTTCTGCAGAGGGAGATGCAGCACCAGGTTAAGCTTGTCCATGTTTTCCAGTGAAGGAGCACCTGGAAGCTGAGCTGAGAAGTACCAATTGTTTCATTAGGGATGCTCTGCCTGCGGGTGGGAATGATGATGCTCTACCTCCATCATCCCAGCTCTGGATCGTGACCTGGGGGCCGATGTGCTGGCTCCCACCACTGCGGTGCTGGTCCATGAGCTGCACTTTCACACTGAAGAGCTCCATGAGGGTGTTTCTCCTATCTGAGCTAATCCATTCTCCTCCACGCCGAGGTCAGGCAGGGTGCAGGCGCTGCAACCCGAGTGAGAACAGCTCTTGACAAGGGAGCTCTCGCTCTGCTTTCCATCAAGCGTCAGCCCCGCTGCCATCAGCGCTTCCCTTTGGTGCCAGAGGCAGGGCCACGACACATCCCTGCTGCTGGAATGGTGCTGGCAGCCTGGTGTCCCTGGCGAGCAGAGCCATGGGATGGGGCAGGAGGAGGGGATGGGAGACCCTGGGGATATAAGGAAGCGATGGAGCTGCTGATGCACGTTCCTGGCACGTTCCTCCCTCCCCTTTGCACATTTGGGGTTTTGATTCCACTCACCCTGAGGAGGGAATTGGGGGTTGAAATCCCACATCTGCCTTCTGGAATGCATCCACCCTGCTCCTTCAGCCTGTAGCTCCTCCTCAGCCCTCTTCTGCTTCCAGCACAGCTTCAACTCATGGGAGAGCTTCCATCTCCATGAGCAAGAAGGACCAAATCTGGACTTGTGTAAGCCTGGGAACAGTCACTCAGTTGGTTTCTGTCATAAATCCAGGTACTGGGATGAAGCCACCTTCTCTTCTCCCAAACCTTCACCAAGTTTGAGGCCCACATCTTTAGATTTAGGCCTTTCTCCATCACAATGAAGCTCTTCCTTCCTGCTTTCTGGAGCTCAGTGGCACAGCCGCAATGGGTTTGAAGTCCTGCAGAGGTTCCTCAATGGAGACATTCACAACGTCTGAGACAACACCCGCCTGGAGTTCATGTTTCATTGTGCCTTGATTTATCATCTCTTGAGTTAATCATTGACCTTAGCTTTGCCTTGGTCAATATTTACCTCCCCAGCTCAATAAATCTTGACGTTCACCTCAACAGAAGTCAATATCTCCTTAGTGTTTATCTATTCCTTCTGGTGCTCATTTTGCTGAAAGCTTTTCTTTATGCTCATAAAGCTCTCTTGGCACCTGGACAGGAGCAACCTTTGCTTATGCACCATAGACAGAGCCTTTGCTTCTCTCTGTGGAACACCATGGACACGAGCCATGGGTGGCAGGCAGCTGGTGGGTGCTGTTCTCATGAGCCCACTGCTCATGGAGGGGATCCATCTGTGATGGGATGGAGGAGGGAGATGTGCTCTTAAAGATGCTGTTTCCATAGGCTGAACAATCCTCCCCTCTGAGCACTCAGGTCTCAGCTGCTCCTCACTTCTGCCTGTGAAAGCAGGAGCACCTTCACGTCCTCAGCCTTGGCCAGCGTCCTCCCAGGAGATGCCTTTGCTTTTGCCTTCCTCCCATTAAATGGAATTAGATTAATTGCCAACACATCTACATGCCCCTGTCCCCTCTCCCTGAGACAAGGATAGCAGAGGGGAGGGATAAGGAGCATTAGCAGGGATGGGAATGGGTTCTTCCCTCTGATGGGACATGCTGGCTGCAAGTGGCTGCACAAGGCTGAGGACACACTTCCATGGATTCTCCTCTCTTATCCCTAATGCCAGAGTCTGGGCTCCTGGCTCTGGGGCAGGTGCCGCATCCTGTAACACTGGGTATGAGCAGAGACGTGGCCTTACACCATCCGGAGTGGGAATAAATCTCCGCTCCTTGACTCCCATTGCACGTCCTCTTGCCCACCAGGCCATAATCCTTGCTCTCGGTGCCCCCGTGAGCAGGAGAAGGGAGGAACCCTCAATCCCGAGCTCCTGCCTCCAACTCCTAATATTCTAATTGAGTGAATTGACCTGGAGGAGTCTCTTGAGCTCTGCCCGACCTCTTAAACAACAGGTCAAGGATTTAGCGTGGCGGCGCTGACCTCTTCCCTTATCTGCTAATGCTGCTCCTCTCTCAATTAGCTCCCGTCCCCCGACCCAGGGAAGTTGGGAACCACTTGGCAGGCATCACAGGGGCTTCCTCCATGCTCTGACATGGAGATCATTGCAGCTCCCTTTGGATCTGCAGCCGCTGTCCTGCAGCATCTTTCTGCAGGGATGCGTCCGGGCAGCTCCCTCCTGCGTCCGGAAGATGGACTCACATCCATGGGGGGGGGTTTGAACCTCTCTATGTCACCTTTCCTTGCTCCATGCCACCTTCTCCCATCCACCACAGCTGGATTGTCCATCCCTGCGCTCGCTCCACAGGGAGCATCATTCCACGTTTATGGGCATCTGAGGTGGGTGAAGCCATAAAGCTCTGCCTGGGCCAACGTTCCCTTTGCAAGCGCCCGCTCTGGGGAGCAGCCCTGGCTCTCCCAGGCCTGTTCAATTAGCACCGGGCTCCGCATTCCAGAGTATAAATATCTGCCATTGTGGTGCTGAGGAATGCGAGCGTGGTGGGCTCTAAAATTAAAGAGCTGGGACGGAGGCATCTCGGGTTACCAGAAACAAGACTCCATTGTGCTCCCGTTGGGGCTCTGCTGCCTGGATGTGAGCCTTTCCAAACCGCCTGGTTGAATGCAAGGGACAAAGTCATCTTTAATGGCACAAGTGTTGTACCTATCTGGAGTCAAACCCGTCCATGGGCAGCGGGTGAGGATGCTCAAGGGTTATCCAGAGGGGTTTCTATCCTCTGTACACGAAGCTCCAGGGTCCTGGTCTCTTCTCCTGCCTCAGCTCTCCACATCTTTAAGCACATGAGGCTGGGGTCAGGGTTAACCCGCACCCTGTGCCGCAGGGAGGAAGGTGCTGCAGGATCCCATCCCCTGTGCGCAGCCGCTGCTCTGCTCTGTTTAACACCAGGGATGCTCTGCTGATGTTTACTGGACGTGAGGCCACTTGTGCCGAGGAATTTCTGGCCCCTGGACAAAGCTGCTGCTGGGGAAATGTCTTTCCCTTTGTTCTTGACAATGTCCCCTGCAGAAGGAGTGGGAAATGGGTCAGGGTGGGTTTGTGCTGGGGCTGCACTGGGGCTGCACGGGTGTTGTTTGACCTCCTGCTATGACAATGGAAAGGGAAGCCCCATCCTGGTGAGTCCTGCCTGGAACCAAACCCTTCAGGAGAAGCTCTCCCTGTTTCTCACTGCAAATTCCAATGCCTCCTTGGCTGCAAATAAGGAGCAGGGTTAGAAAGGAGGCAGGAATCATCTGGATGAAAGGAGCAGAAAGTCAGATTTGCCCTTTACTTGCTGGTTTATTCCACTCTTGATAGGATGGATGCAGCTCTTCACACAGGGGGTTGATTCTGAGAGCTCCTCCCTGTGCCTGGTGCAGCTTTGGTTTTGCATTCCCACTTCCTCCTCCCTGCTCCTACTGGTGCAGCAGGAGGGACGCTGGGATGCTGGCAGCGGACCTGGGATGCAGAAAGCTGCTGGGAGAGCTCTGATCTTCCCTGCCTTGGATGAGGGTTTCCTTTCACATCTTACCTTGGTGATGGCTGACAGCATGGATGGAGCTGCCACAGGGATCCCGGATCCCCCTTTGCAAAGGGTCCTGCTGCTTCCTTCTAATCCCACCCCATGCACATGGGCTTTGATTGCAGCTCCCAGCCCGAACGCCTGCTCGTGATGCAGCAAGAACACAGCGAGCTCAGTGAATGTGGAGCTGTTTCCTGTTGCCGTGTCCCCTGAGCAATCAATTTATGGCCCCTAAAGCTCCTCTAAGTGGATTTAGCCTCTCAAGATAAATCTTTTCCCTTTGTGCACCCGGAGCGCGGCCCCGGTTCTGTGGCTGCTGTTGTTAAATCAGGCGTTCAGGGGGATTAAACCCCAGGGATGGACCCAGAGATGGACCCAGGGGTGGACACGTGGCTAGAACAGGGCTGGACCCATGACTAGGACATAGCTGGAGCCGTGGCTGGACCCATGGACCAAGCGGCAGTGGCCGCATCCCCAAAGCATCCTCATAGCCATGGCCCTTTGATTTATATTTTAATTAAGGGCCATGTTTGCCCTGGGGGGAGATTTTAGGCCTGAATTACGGTTCCTACACAAACGGGCTGAACAAAGAGCTCCTGAAGCCCTCTCCCTGCTGCCTTCCCCTGCCCCCAGCACAGATAAGCCCACGAGGACCCTCCTCAGGATGGAGCAGGATGCTGGGGCTGCTGCTTATCCCCGGGAGCCACTTGAGGTAAATAAAGCTGCCGATGGAGCCTCTGCCCTCTCCATCTCTGCACAGTGAACGGGGTCCCTGTGCTGGGGGTGATGCTCTGGGGCTCAGGGCTCGCCTGTTGTGCTGCTCCCCTTTGGCAAAGTGGGGACCACTTCTCCTTCCCTTTCTCCACCATGGTGGGGGGCAAAGCAGCTGGCCTGGAGTTCTGTCCTCCCATAGGGGGAAATAGGGAAGGGAATGGAGGCAACTTCACCTCTCGATGGGAGGAGGAGGTGGGTTTGGGATGCTCGCGATGGGGGATGCAGCCCCTGGCTCCAGCCTTCTGCTTGCGCTGGGCTGGAACAAGCCCTATTAACTACACAGGCTTTAAGCACAACCAGATGTGGGAGATGAAGCTGTTAAACTCCTTTTGTGCTCTCAGCAGAGGCTGAGGGGGGGTCCCAGGCCCAGCGGCTGCAGTTACTGAACCCAGAGGCTCCACTGGTGCCACTTAGATCGTTCACATGTGACAATTCAGCGCCGCAACCGAGAGTAAGGCTTGTGCCACACGAGCTCTTCCCCAACCACTGCTTATTCACAAGCATCCTCTCCTCCAGAAATGCAGTTCAAGCTCTTTATAAGGAGGAAACCCCCTCCAAGAGGCAGTTTCTGGAGGCTGAAGGACCCAAGAGCTCACGTTCCCTCTTAGGGGATGCTGCGCTTCTGCTCTTGTCACCCGGGGCAGGTACCCCCGAATCCTGGGAGCAGCGAGGATCCAGTGCCCATAAATCAGGAGCTCTCTGTGATTTGATGGAATGTTCATAAATCAGACAAATGAAAATAGCTCGAGCCTTGTAAGGCATAAATCAGGCTCGGGCACGGTGCTATAGAACAACCTGGAGATTGATGGCTGTCTGCCTGCATGAGGGAGCCTGGGAAGATGGCCCAGCTCCTCCCCACTCCCCACTGTGTCCCACTGCTCTGTGCTTCCTAACACCTAGGGAGGACTCCATTAGACCTGGCCTATACCCAGCTTCTGTAACTGGTTATACTGGCACAACTGGTCTCCACCCACAGCGGCAGGCTTGATGCTCGCAGCTTCTCCATTCAACCCAGTCCATGTCTTCAGCACCCTCACAGGGAAGAGCTTCTGCCTCAGAGCGCATCTCAGTCTCCCCTCTGGCAGGTTCAAGCCATTCCCCTTGGCCTGTCCCTGCATCCCTTTGTCCAAACCCCTCTCCATGGACCCCTTGGTCCAGGCGGGATCAAGCCCAGGGTTTGCAGGAGTCCTGTCCCGATGCCGCAGGTTTTACTGCTTTGGGAGGTGTGAAGAGTTAAGTGCTCAGCCCCAGGGCAATTGCTCCCTGACACGGAGGCAGCAGCGTGTTCCAGCAGGATAATCCGCTCTGCCTGCGGGGTTTATCCCTGTGCATGGGGCTTCCAGGGGGATCCGTGCATCTGAGGCCCCTGGAAGCAGCCGTGTGCTTCCCACACATCCCAGTGAGGGATCCCTGTGCTGGAGAGCTGCTGCTTTCCCGGGATCCCCCCAGCTCTCTGCTCCGAGCATGATGTGGGCTCTCTGTTACTGCTGTGCTGGCAAAGTGGGGCTGGGATTCAGGTCTCCCTATAACACTCTTCATCCCAATATGATTCCCTGGGATGCAGCCAGCGCCACGAGGCCATAAACTGTTGGTGTGCTGGGTTTTAAGACCTGAAATGAGCTGAAACAGAGCAGCAAGGCAGGTCCTGGTCCAGCATCACATCCCCATCACATCCCCTTCCAACCCCATCCCACCGCACAGGGATGAGCCGCTTAAGCTCAGCCTCTCGTGGATTCATGGCCAGATTTCAAGCCCTTTGTAGCTGGAATTTCCAGCTCTCCCCAATCCCGAGGGAAAAGGGACATTAAATAATTAGAGACCTCTTCAATTAACGCCCCTGGCTCGGCGCTGGGCGCTCTGAGTGCCTCAGCCCTGCTCTCACATCTGCTCCCACAGCCCAAGCCGGGGCAGGGAGCTCTCACCCCTCCATGAACCAGCATCAGCCTCACATGGCCAAAGCCCCCAGCCCTCGGATGATCCTGGTTTGGCCTCAAACCCCACTGAGAGCTCTGGAATTCCGGCTTCCCGGCGGGAGAAGGGAAACCCCCGTGGGCTGCAGGAGGAGGTGTCAGCACGGATCTCCGCTGATGGGTTCCATCGCGGATCAACCCGCGGCACAAGTAACGAGGTCGGACTTTAGAGGAGAGGAACCACGGGCAGTGATTGGTGAAAAGAAGGGCTCTGACCCCGCAGCTCCATCCAGCCTTTCCTTGGCTAATGAGGGGGGGTGACCTCAGCAAGCAGGGAGGAATCCGGATTCCCACTGCAATAAAAGGCAGCTTATACCCACTGAAACGGGAATGCCAGCCTCGGTTTACAGCTGCCTGGGATTAGCATCCTTAGATACCGGGTTTAGGATGGCAGCACCCAGATACACACAGCCCTGGGCCTGCGAAGCTGCAATGTCCCAGCCCTGGAGGCCCATAGGTGACCGTGGCCAACCTAACTGATGTGGTTGAGGTGGATGGTTGGCATCCCGCTGTGTCACAGGGGATGTGGCTGGGATATGGGCAGGGATGGGGAAGGTGGTGGCATCATTCCAGACCTGCCATGAGACAACCAGGAGGCTCAGCCGGAGCTGGAGCTGCCTTTGGATGAGCCATGCTGGGACATTGGGAGCGTGGGGCAGGTCCTGGTGCATCCCACTGGGATTTGCTGGTTTTTGGTGTTTTCCTGCAATCCTACACACAAAACTCATTCCTGGTGCTGTCATTTGGGATGCTTCCTCTGCTGGTGGATGGAGAAAAGGGACTCATGCAAGGATGCAGCAAGAAGCTGAATGCCTTTTCCTGTTGAATGTAGAAAAGCCCTGGATGCTCCTCCTGGAGCGCCAGGTTTCCAGGGAATACCAGTGATGGGGAGGTGGTGGGGGGGTGAGTTTTGAGGCATTTTCTGCTGATAACAAATATACTGATGGGAATAAACTGGGAACCTCCAGATCCTGCATCACCCCTGGATCTGGCTGGGATCAGGCAGAGGATCCCTTCAGCTCCAATGTCTGCCCTAGTCCAGGCAATGCTCGCCTGCTCCTGCAAAGGAAAATATTCCCTAATCCCTGAGGGAATGACAACATTTGTGCGAGGCAAATAGGGCCGTGATGTGATTACAGCAGGGAAGAGCCTGAGCTGGGTAAACAGCATGAAGTGGGGCTTTGGAGAGTGAAGGGGAGGCGGCTGCTGGGTGCTCCTGGTTCAATCCCACCCCAAGAAGGTGAATTTTGGGGCGCAGAGAAGGGAGCGCATGGCCCAGTGCCACAGTAAATGGGCTGTGCTGTGGCCACCTCCCATCGACACCGTATCCTTGGGGCAAATGGTTTATTTTTGCACGGTAAACTAATAGTAGGAAAGTATTTCAGGTATTTGGGATTCCTCCGAGCACTTCAGCAGCTGAGGACCCAGCCCATGGGCTTCAAAAGGGTCCTTGGGGGTACAGGCAGGACTGGAGCTGGGGTGCAGGGCTCAGGATGCTGAGGAGCTGGAGTACAGGGTGCATGAGGCTGGGGGGCAAGGGTACTGTGGAATCAGGGTGCCATGGAGCACGTGGGTGCTGGGATGCTGGGAGTCAGGGTGCGTGGGTGCTGGGATGCTGGGGTGCAGGGGTTCAGGGTGCATGGGTGCTGGGATGCTGAGGTGCTGGGATGCTGGGGTGCTAGGATGCTGGGATGCTGGGGTGCAGGGGTTCGAGTGCAGGGATGCTAGGATGCTCGGGTGCAGAGATGCTAGGATGCTGGGGTGCAGAGATGCTGGGGTGCAGGGGTTGGGGTGCATGGGTGCTGGGATGCTGGCTTGCAGGGATGCTAGGATGCTGGGGTGCAGGGGTTGGGGTGCAGGGATGCTGGGGTGCAGGGGCTCGGGGTGCCGGGCTCTCGGCCGCCCTCTCTCCCGCTCCGCCTTTGTGCCGGGCAGGCAGCGGGGCCGGAGCGGAGCCTTTGCCAGCCCCATCCCTGCTCCCGGCCGAGGACCCGCTCCTCTCCTCTCCGCTCCGCTCCGCCCCGCGCCCCGCTCCGCCCCGCGCCCCACTCCGCAGCGGCGCAGGGGCGGGACATGGGCGGCGGGCGGGGACCGGCCCCGGCCCCGGCCCCGGCCCCAGCTCCAGCCCCAGCCCCAGCCCCAGCCCCAGCCCAGCGCCGGCCCCAGCCCCAGCGCCGGCCCCAGCCCCCGCCGCCCGCGGGCCGCCCCGCATTGTCCGGGCGGCAGCGGGAGGATGCGGCGCCCCGCACGGCCGCCCGCCGCCGGGCTGCGCTAGGGCCCGCCGGCATGAGGAGGTGAGCGGGGCCGGGGCGCGCAGGGAGCGGGACCGGGGAAGGGGGGGGACCGGGGCAGCCCCAGAGCCGGGTCTGGGGAAGGGCCGCGGGGGGCTGCGGGCACCCAGCCCCGGTAACGCAGCCCCGGTAACGCAACAGAACGGGGCATCCCGGGAGGGCTGCGGGGGCTCCGCGCTAACGTGCTCATGACATGGGAGCGCCTGGAGCCGGCCCCCGCGGCCGGAGGGGTGCGCACGGCCGATAGGGACGCCCCCTCCGTCCATCCCATCCACGCATCCCTCCTCCCGTCCCTCCTTTCCTCTTTCCACCCCTCCATCGCCCCCTCCATCCAGGAACAATGCGCGCTCCCCCCGGCCGCTGCCGCACGTCAAGCGCACGCTGGAGCGTTCGTTCGCCTCCAAAGCGGTCGTGGCGCGGAGGAGCTGATGGCATCTTGTAACGAGGGGCTTTGGGAAGAGAAAGGGTTTAAACCAGCTTTATCCTGCGCGTTCCAGCATGAAAACCCCCGGGTTTGGAGGCTGGTTTACAGCGTTCCAAGTTTCACAAAAATTAGCATTACCATTGATTGGATGCTGGTTTTGTGGCAGATTTCAGGGCTTTTGGACGTGCTGAACTGAAATGATGAGAGACCTCGAGCGCGCGTGGTGTTTCCTTTGAATGCACTGATAACGGCTTGGGGTTGATTTCCTCATCCCGTGCATGGGAATTGCCAAGGTTTCCCCCTGGATTCCTCCCCACGGGGGCTGCCTGGGCGCTGGTGGCTGCTCCGGCAATGACAGGGCTCCGGGTTCTGCTGCTCCTGGATGCTCCGGCGCCTGTTTGCTCTGGGAGGTGGTTCTGAACGCAACATTCCAGCGGGATCTGAGGCCCGGGGCTTGTTTATCCCGTTAAACATTTGGTTTAGCTCTCTTTAGCACAAGAGTGTTGACATTTTCTCGTGGGGGATAATGAATGGCACGGAGTGCATTGTGCTCCTCGGAAAGCTGCGGGATCCCACAATAACATAAACACCCAGGGCTGAACCCATCCCAGCTCCGAGAGGAGCGGGCTCCGTGTTTACATCAGTGCTGCTCCTGTGGAAGTTTATTATTGCTCACGGGAATGGCCCTGCTCATTCTTATGGGGTTGGTTCCTTGCTGACGGCTCCAGTATCCCCCCCCCCCGCTCCCGGTTGGAGGTGCAAAGCTCCCAGGGAGCAGAAGGAGCAGCCGGGGGCTCTCCCTGCTCACAATTGGGTTTCTCGGGAGCAGGGATGGGTTTCGCAGCCGCCTTTGTTCTCCCGCCGCATTCTTCCCTTTAGCCATTATCATTTGGGTTAAACAGAGAGGCAAGTTGTGTCCCATATGGAGCATGTTAACAATTGCTTATCAGGAGCCCCTGTTTTCTCCTCCCTCCCTTTCTCGGGGCCTTTCTTCTCCCTTCTGAGGTCTGGGTTGGGGCTTTAACAACATCTTGGGTTCGGTGTTCCTCACCCAAACCTCTCTTGTGTCCCACAGAGCTCATTCCCTGCAGTGAAACGGGGAATAAGCACTGGGAAATCTTCCCGAGTGGGTTTCCCTGGATGCTGTGGACCGTGGGACACAGCAGCTGAAGCAAGCAGCCTGTCTGCGGTCATGGATTCACCCCCTTGGCTGGCAATGGGCTTCTCCCCCAGTGCTGCTGAGGCTCCCATCGCCTTCCTATGGGGAGGACGATGAGGAGGAGATGATCCTGATGCCGCTTCCCGTGCTTGTACAGCCTGATGCAAACAGGAGCTGTGGTTTTCCCAAATCTGTCCCTCATCCCGCATCCATCCTCTGCTCTCAGGGAATTCAGTAGCCGCTGTTATGTTGGGTGCCCAAACACAGAAGCAAGGGCCTAACCTTAGGCCAAGGGAGTGGCCACCAGGTCACTTCACCCACTCCTCCTTCCCCCTTGGAAAAGGTAAACACAAAAGCCTCCGGGAGCATTTGCCTCCACAGCCAGTGTTGCATCCCATGGGATGAGAAGGAATGAAGCGATTCCGTGTGGCACAGCATCAGCATCACCTCCGTGAGGGCAGAATCATCCTCCATCATTTAAATAAGTGCTGGAAGGAGTTGGGGAGTGTGTGCTGTGTCTGCAGTTTGCTGTGGACTTGATTTGTATTAATGGAGGAGCTGTTCCCTCGGGATGGGAATGCCGCCTCCAGGTTTTCCTGCAAACAGCCCAGTATTTTCCTTTCTTCCTTTCTGTCTCTGCCTCTGGACTGGTTTGGGGATTCTGCACCTCCCAGTTTTCATCTGGAAGGAGATGGGTCGCGTGTAGGGAAGGAGGAATCCCTCAATCCATGGCTTACGGCAGCAGATGCAGGAGCACCCGATTGGAGCGAGGATTCCTAAAGGGAATGACATTAATGCATCTGGAGAAGCGATAGTGACCCTTGCACCACGCTGACCCTTGCCTTGATGCCATTGTAAACACTTTTCAGTTCCAGGGTTTGAGCTCCAGTGATTCCATGGCTGGAAGCGGAGCTTTGCCCTTGGACACGGGCTGCCGGGGAGGCTCCTTTTGTCATCCCGGGGCAGATCCCGGCGCATCTGGCCAAACGTCAGCTGGAATTTGGCAGCGTGCAGGAAAACTGGAGGCTCCCGGCATCTCATTTACTGCCTTCCTCTGCTGGTTAATGGGTGTGCTGGTTAACATGGTGCTGCTGGTCCCTTGTGTGTCATTGCCCTCTCATCCCATGGGACACACGTGCCAGTGTCCTGATTAAAGGGAGCTGTTGGGACTAAGCCAGAGTTAAGCAGGGAAATTCCCATTCCTGGATCATCAGCCAGCAGGGAATCATAGAATCCTATCACAGAATCAACCCGGTTGGAAAAGACCTTTAAGATCATCAAGTCCAACCTTTACCCCAGGTCTGTCAAGTCCACCACTAAACCAGTTCTTCCCAGTGCCAGCCCTGGCAATTCCCAGTTCTGGAAACCAGCTTTATCCCCTTGCAGGCTCCACTGCTGGGATTGCTTCGGGTGTATTTTCCTGTTGGTTCTTCTGCTCCATGGACCCTTGGTTAGCAGAGGATGCTGCTGCACACACACGGGGGCTCAGCTCTCCTCTGATAGAAGCAGGAGCTGGAAGGCAGCACCGGCTCTCTGCAGCGAGGTGTAGTTTGCTGTGTTACGAGGGTGTTTTAAAAGCTCTCTCCTGGCCTTGTGGCCTGTCATCAGCTGAAGTTAATGCTGGTTAAATTGTACAGATCCCCAGCACAGCTTCTCCAGTGCTGCTGCCTGGGGTCGCTTATCAGCAAGCCCTCATCTTTATGGGGGCCCCAATAAACCCAGCCAAGGCCTCGCAGATGCAGCTGAATTACAGCGAGAGCAGGGGAGGATGCACATGAAGGGGTTTCTTCCTGCCTCCTTTCTCCTGAGGACAGGCAGCTCAATCATGTTTATTTCATGACAGGGATGCTGTGCTGCTGCCCGGGGCTGCACCGGGATGCAGGGATGCGCGCCCTGGTGGGATGCGCTCCCTGGAGGGATGCTTATCTGGTAGAGCTGTGGTACCCAGTGCTTTCTTTCAGCGGAGAAAAGGGCCACTTTTTCTGCCTTTTTCCCCCTAAGAAAGTGAAAACTAATGTCAAGGCAAATTGCACTTTAACCCGCACTTGTCTTGCCTACAAAACCCAAGGTGAGTAATAGCAGAATAAGTGTCCCCCTTCCCTGCCCCGGCCGCGCTCGGAAGAGGAGCCAGCTCCTCACAAAGACTTTGCTGTGTCAATAGATGAGAGGGGCAGCGGCAGCACCGAGCTGGGGGGGGACTCGTGGCATCGGGGGGATGCTGGAGCCCAGGTCCTCTCCCTGTCATCAATCTCTCATGGAACCTGCTGCTTTGTCTGCTGCTTCAGCCCTGCTGCAGCAAAGGGGTGATCCCCTCGGAGGCTGTTCCTCTTGTTCCTTTCCAAGCAGAGCACTTGACTCTGCTCCCCACATCCCGCTGCCTCCCGGGGCAGGATAACGTGGGGGTAATTGATGGCAAGAGGACCAATGGCTGCAGCAATGTGTAATTAAAGGCCAGGGGTGATGTGCTGCATGCAGGAGGTTAGAGGTTGAGTGTGCTTTGAAGGGCTTATCCTGCGCATCCCTGCTCATGGTGTCCCCTGTGCTCTGCACTGGCCCAGCCCTGCTCAGTGGAGGGGTTTTCCTATCCCTTCTGGCATCACCGGAGCTGGAATCACCGGCCCCATCCTGCCTCCCGTTCCCTGTGCTCCATCCCCAGAGCATCTCCTCTGAGCACAAGGCCACGCATTGGCCAACATCAGTGGGTTAAAATGCCAGTGTGAGGTTGGGCTCTACTGGACATGGCTGTGCTGGAGCGACCTCTCCTCTTCCTCCTGGGAATGGCAATGGGAAGATCGTGGTGCCTGGGATGGTTCATGGCAACCTGAGAGTGCACCAAGGTGCCACATTCCCTGCTCTGTTGTGGGTGCTTGGGGTCAATGAGAACAACAACCTGGGTGCTCGGCCCTGGATGCTCCCAGAAGGGAGTGTCTGGGAGTGTCAGGGTCTCCCCAGTTGCATTTTGATCCCATCCAAGCCAGCCATGGGGCTGAAGGTGCTGGGTGTGCACGGGCAGGGCTGTGGTCACAGCCAGGTACATGCTCCAGAATGACTCCATCACAGAGCTGACCTTGGGCTCTTCATCCCCTCCAAGGTGATTACTTTTTAATGAGTGCTGCTGGAGAGGGAGGAAGATGAATTATTCCTGCCCTAGGATTAGCTCCGGGAGGCAGGAGCGGCGCTGCCCCGATCGATGCACACGGAGCCTGCCCGGCTCCAAACTTCTCCCTGTTTCCCGTTGGTACCTTCAGCCCAATGCTGCTCCCACCGGGTTCCTCCTTAACCTCTTGGGGTTTATGAGCAGCAGCCCCATAGGGGCAGGCTGGGGTGTGTGTATAATGATAGCTATAACAGGCTTCCAACAGCCACGAACCAGTGCGGACTCGCTGGGTGCAGGCGGTGGGAGCTGAGCACGATGCCCAAAGCCCATCCTGGAAGAGGGTTGCTGCAGGCTCAGGCGTGGATGAGGGCAGTGAAGAAAGGAGCCCAAACCGGGGGGACTGGTGGAAAACCCATTAGTGAATGGATGCAGGAGGGAGCGCGGCTTTTCAGGCCGCTCAGGCAAGAATCCGGGAGTCAAAAGGCTGGGAAAACAAAGGCTATGGAGAGAGGCCTCCCCCAGCCCAGCCCCGAGGGCAGGGGAAGGTGCTCCCCAGGGAATGGGGTCCCCCACCCCGCGGGGTGTGTGACAGGGACACGTGGGGACCGCAAGGATGGAGCTGCAGGATTGATGGCAGAGGGGAGGTTTTGCTCCCTGTGGATCTCAGAGCACTGAGGTGGAAAATGCAACCAGTGCGTGGGGCTGGATGGGGCTGGATGGGGCTGGATGGGGCTGGGAGGCTCCCTGGAATCAGAGTTAATGAAGATGGATTCATTCCATGGAGGTGATGAGCTGGAGCTGCTGCCCCTGTGGACAGGGTCCAGTGTATGGAGCAAATCATGTCCCTGCTGCAGCCCTTGGCACTGACCCCAGCCCATACGGGGTAAGATAGAGCAGGGAATGGTGGCTCCTGCCTCAGCTTCTTCTCCCAAGGGAGTTTGTTATTGGAGCTTCATCAGGGAAAACACCCTGGGATGAGAGGGTTTGGGGGTACCCGGTCCCTTGGGCCCCTTCCTGAGCTGCATCTTCATCCAAGTGCTTGTGGGAAGATGGGATGTGATGGCAATGCTTCCTCCTTGGAAAAAGGAAACGAGCACGGAGACAGGGTCCATTTGACCTCCTGGCCTTCCTCTGGGGCCACGTCTGGCTGGGGAGATGATTCTGCTGATGAGGAATGGATTTTCCTCTCCAATATAATCCTCTGGGTCCAACCCCGGCCCTGGGGAGCTCGTCCAGCATCAAGGAATGGCATTTGGGTGAAGATCCTCAGCACCCATGGGCCATGGCACCCTTCTCTGTGCCTTGAGTTGACCTTGAGGTGCGGTGCTCTTGGGTGCTTCGAATGCTCAGTGATGATCTTGCTATAAAACCTCCTTCCTACCTGAGGAGCATCCTTCAAGCAGGTCTGGTGGAGACCACAGCTAGAGTGTCACCCCGAGGATCCTTGCAGTAAGAAGGAGGCTGTTTTCCTTTGTCACTGTATTTTTAGGTCCCTTTATTGCTTCTTGTCCTCCCATCCGTCTCCCATCCCATCGCATCAGCTTGCTATGAATCCTCCCTGGGGTTCAGTGCCGTATCCCCTGGATCTGGGCATTCCCAGGCTGGGTACCGCTCCCTCCTGGTGACATTCCCATCCCTCTCGCTGTGACAGATGGGTGATGCTCAGCACATCCATGGATGCCTCATCTGCTGGGCTGGTGCCGAAGCAGCACAGATGGACGAGGGCCCGTTGGTCACTGCCGGCTGTGCTGGTGTCCAGCTGCTCTGCACTTGATATATGGGTGGACAAAGCGGATACCGGAGCCTTTGGATCGCTCCGGCCAGGGCTGAGGCTGCTCCTCCAGGGGGCTGGGAGAGGGCAGGGTGGGAGATAGCCTAAATCCTTTTAACATATGTCCGTTGGCCCTGCTCTGATTGCAATTCCATCCTCGCTTTGTCGGCCCGGGCGCAGAGGGGACGGGGAATGCGGTGGACAAAGAAATGCTGCTTCCCAATGGATTTGCCTTGGAAAACTCGATGTTTGTGCTCCGGGCTCGGGCTGGGGGATTTAAACATCCCAACCCCTGCAAATGCTGCCAGGGATTGGTCTTGGGTTATAGCTTGGCTAAGAGCGGCTTTGTGCTTGCTTTGCCCGAGTCCTGGCTTTAGGACCAGCTCCACCAGCCATGTGAATCACTGCCAGGCTCTTCTGCCTATTTGGGACCCACCATGTAGGGATTCACTAGGGATGACCCATATCCAGCTGCATGTGTGTGTCAGCGTGCACAAATGCTGCTGTAATCTACAGCATTGGTGCTGAAGTATTTCATAAGTGTTACCCCAAGCCCCAGTGAGTGTAAATGGAGTATTCTGATGTATGGCTGGGATCTGACTGATGGCAATGCCGTTCCACCCTGCCCACACTGCTCATAGGAGGCATGGATGCAGCCCAGGACAAGCTCCTCGTGGCAGAAGCTGAGCAAATCTTCAGGAAATGCCTCATTTAAAAGAAGAAGAACTCATTCCCACTGTCTTCTGCTTGCTTGGGTCTCTTCTCTCCTGCCATGAGGACATTGCTGAGGCTGCTGCAGGACCTGGAGCATCCTCCATGGATCAGACCATTCAGTGCTGCTAATCCAGCTTTGGGGCAGGAGTGGCATTGATGTGAGGCTACATTGGTGCTGTTGGTCCATGTCCTCGGCTTGGGCACAGCGCAGAAGATCCATCTCACACAGCATCCATGCTAAGAGAAGCCTTAGGTTAGCAGGGCTGTGGGGACACTCAGGGCTGGGCTGTGAATGGAGACTCTCAGCATCCTTTACTCTTTCTTAGCCCAAAGTTTGCACATTGGAATACCTGGGAGCACAGGAGGCAGAGCCTGGAACAGGGATGGCTTTCCCTGCCTTGGGAAGGGATCGCATCAGGCCGCAGGTCATTACAGGGATAATGGAGCTGCTCAATGTCCTTTGGAAAAGGCATAAATCCTCCAGGCTGGCAGCCCTGCAGGAGGATTTAACCCAGGGAGACAGTGGCAGGAGGAGCAGAGCATCATGGAGGCAGCTCATGGGCAGGTTCCTGCACCCGCAGCAGCAGCATCCCACTCGGGATGCTTCTGCAGAGCAGCAAAGGGTGTCCAAGGGGACATCGGGATGCATCCAGCCCCTCTGTGTGCGTACCTGGGGCTGGGAGCAGCAGGAATCCACGGGGTGCTTTGCATCCAAGGGCTGGGGGTGCTGGATCCCTGCTCCAACAAAGGCACCAGCAGTGGGATGCTGCTGGGGCAGTTCCCCATCGCCTGCAGTCCCCCATGGCGCGCTCTCCCCAGCGGGAGGGAGCGCACCCCATCCCATGGCGGAGCCGTTGGACACCCTCGGCGCGCAGCCCCGGAACAAAAGCCCGGCTCAGAGCCGCTGCTGAATAGATTAACAAGATTTCCATAATTAGGGCGGGCGGGAACAATGGGATTCTCCCCTGCCCAGCCCCCCCTGCCCGCCTTTGTCCCCCTATCCCTAGGGATAATGGGCAGCAGCGAGGGTGGGAACCAGCCCGGCCATTTGGTCACTGGACACTCATTTTCTCACACTGCCAAGGGGAGCATTGAAACATCTGTCCCGCTCCGCCGCCTCTTTCACATCCCATTTCAAGCCCATGACAAGTCCTCCCTGCCCACAGCCCTCCCCCCGCCTGTGCTTCCAGGTTTTCCCGAGGTTTTGGCTTTGCTTTCCCAAACGCATCCCGTCTTTAAAGGGGATGGATGGAGCCGGGTTTGCTTCGCGCTCAGGTTTGCTCTGGATCCAAGCATCCCCTTGCTCCTCACAGGGCACAGGGATGGGGCTGTGGTGATGCTTTCAGCTGGCTCTTAGGAAAGCAGTTCCCAGCATCAGGCTTCTGGTGTCTGAGCAGTGGGATTTGGGTGTTGGTATCGATCTGTGCCACAGGGAAAAGCCGGGTGTTCCTTAGGGAAGAGCCTGTTGTAATGCGTGTGTGTCCTCAGAAGCTCCCTGATGCAGGACAGGAGGGTCACAGAGGGCCTTGGGTTCTCCTTTCTCCAGGAGGGATGGGTGAGGATGAGGATGTGGATGCTGCCATTGAGGGCTGGGATTTGCTGGTCGTGGTCCTGGCACCTCCTTCATCCCTAAGGAGAGCAGGAACACTCCCTTTACAAAAAGCTATGTTTAAAAGGAGTCTTATTCCTTATGGAGTCATCCAAGCCCCATTTCTCCCTTTCCATCCCTCTGTGCCCATCCTGTCCGGGCTCAGGATGGGCAACGTTCTCCTTTGTGTGTGTTAAAAGGGCCCTTTCCTGCAGGCTGAGCATTTATCTAACGGGAGCACTTTAATAATGGCCAGTAAATGCAGGGGAGATGCCGGCTCAAGCCCTGGAAAGCCGCTGTTGAAATCCTCTTGTGGAAGTTTGATATCCAAAGTGGAAGCACAAATGCCATCTAAGTCAATTAAAGCCTTAAGTAATCTAATTGTGCGGTGGCCACAAAGTGGCTTAAAGGCTGAGGGAGGCGATGGATGGAGCACGAGGTCCTCTCCTGGCTCCTGCTTCAGATGTCCCTGGAGGTGCTGGGCATTAGGGCATGGGGGGGGTCCATAAAAGGGGGTGATGGGGAGCATCGAGACACGTTCACAGCCGGGATGGGAGCAGGGGCTGGAGCAGCTCCCATAGGAGCCAGGCTGAGAACACTGGGGCTGGAGAGGAGCAGCTTCCAGTGGCTGAAGCGGGGTACAAGGATGCTGGGGAGGGACCAGCGATGGGACAAGGGGTGATGGGGTCAGGCTGGAACAGGGGGAGTTCAGGTTGGAGATAAGGAAGCTCTTCCCTATGAGGGTGCTGGGGCACTGGGATGGGTTGAACGGGGAAGGTTTGGATGCTCCATCCCTGGCAGCGTTCAAGGCCAGGTTGGAGCAAGCTGCTCCTAGCGGAAGGCGTCCCTGCCCATGGAACTGGATGACCTTAAGGTCCTTTCCATCCCAACCCATCCCACGACATGGCCCAGTCCCAGGGCGGTTTCTGGAGCTCACCCCTGTCCCCGCAGTCACCGGCACTCTCCTGTCCCTCGCAGGTCTGTTGAAGATGCACTGGTCACCAGAGCATGCCCAGTCCCTGAACCAGTGGCCGGAGCAGCACCTCGACGTCTCCTCCACCACCTCGTCCCCAGCCCACAAACCCGACCTCTACCCCAGCACCCGCCAGCGCTTCAACTACGCCTGGGCCAACGATGACATCTCAGCGCTCACGGCCTCCAACCTCCTCAAGAGGTACGCCGAGAAGTACTCGGGGGTGCTGGATGCGCCCTACGAGCGCCCGGCGCTCGGTGCCTACGGGGACGGAGCCTTCGGGCCGGTGAATGGGCAGAAAGGGGATGGGGAGCCCTGGCCGGGGGCACACGGCTCCGACGGCTCCTACCCGCTGACCCCCATCCACGATGGGCTCCCCGGCACCAAGGGGGTGGTGCCCCCTGCCAGCGGCGGGGCCATTGGGCTCGGCGGCTCCCCCGTGGTACCCGCCAGCCTCGCCGATCCCATGTATCCCAGTAACTCCTGCGGAGGAGCCGGCGCCGGCTCCGCCGGGATCGCATCATCTCAGGAGTACCCCTCAGGTTACGGCGGCACCTATTTACCCTCCGGCTACTGCACCCAGCCGGCGGCAGCGCTGCCCCCTCCGCACCCCCCTGCCCTCCATGGCTCAGGGCTCCTGCAGCCCCCGCACCCATCTCCTGCCCTGGTGCCGGGCTATGGCTCCTCCGGCCCCATGTACAACTACACAGCCGGCAGCTACCCGCCGCAGCCGGGCTATGGGAGCATCCACCCGCCCCATCCCTCGGCTTCCTACCTGCCCTCCGGCATCGCGGCGCCCACCCCGATCCCAGCACCGCCGCCCGCTGCCCGCCCGCCCGGTGTCCCCGGTTATGGGTACCAGGGCGCTGGCTTGGCCCCGCTGGCCGTGCCCCCCCTTGGCACCGAGGCGGCCGGCGCGCTGAAGAGGAAGGCGTTTGAGGAGGATGAAGGGGAGGGCAGGTATAGGAAATACAGCTACGAGCAGCCAAAGTCCCCCTACCCCCTGTCAGACAACGGCGAGTGCCGGGGCAACGGGTTCGGTGGCAGCGCCGAGTCCCCGCAGGTGGCCTTCAAGCCCGGGAAGCGGCCGTCGGGAGCCGGGAATGCCGAGGAGCACAGCGGCAAGTACAGCGGGCAGCCCATGAAGGGCATGGTCTCACCGCCCTACGGCACCGGGGATGCGCCTCTCGCCAATGGGGACCGGGCGGCTGAGCCGGGGCCCCCGTTCCCACTGCGGCTGCCCCCCAAAGCCCCGCTCTTCAGCAGTGCAGCAGTGGAGGAGCAGCCCAAGAACGTCGACCCCTTGCTCTTGGAGCTGGTGAACACCAAGATCGTGGAGCGGGGGCCGCCCGTGCAGTGGACGGACATCGCCGGGCAGGTCTCTGTGAAGGCCACCATTGAGGAGGAGCTGGTGTGGCCCATCCTGCGCCCCGGTGCCTACACCGGGGGGGGACGGCCGCCCCGGACCATCCTGCTCTTTGGTCCCCGCGGCACGGGGAAGACGCTGCTGAGCCGCTGCATCTCCACGCAGCTGGGCTCCACCTTGCTGAAGCTCAGCGGGACAGCCCTGCTCTCCACCTGGAAAGCCGAGGCTGAGAAGATCCTGCAGACCGTGTTCTTCGTGGCCAGCTGCCGGCAGCCCGCAGTGGTGCTCATCACCGAGGCCGATGCCTTGCTGCTGGCCCGGGCCGGCGAGGACGTGAGCAGCCTCAAGTCCCAGCTCCTCTCCTACCTGGACGACGTCTCTACCTCATCGGAGCAGAACGTGGTCGTCATCGGGACCACCTCCCGGCCCGGCAGCATGGATGAAGCCTCGCACCGGCGCTTCGCCAAGCGCTTCTACATCCCCCCCCCGGACAGCATCGCCCGGAGGCAGATCCTCCATCACGCCCTGGCTCAGCAGAGCTGCTGCCTGAGCGAGCGGGAGATGAACTCCCTGGTGCAGCACACGGAGAGCTTCTCGGGCAGCGAGCTGGTGCAGCTGTGCCAGCGCGCCGGGGCCACGGCGCTGCACGGGCTGCAGGGCCAGCTCCAGCCCCTCTCCTACCAGGACCTGGAGAAGGCGTTCTGCAAGGTGCGCCCTGCTGCCTCCCAGAAGGAGCTGGACTTGTTCCTGGAATGGGATAAACTGTACAGCACCAGGCATTGACGCCGCGGGGCACCGGGATGGACCCCTCGCCCCATCCCAAGGCACTGGGACCGCTTGGAGGGGGCTGCGTTGGGGTCTGGGGAGGCTCTGGTTCTGCATAACCAAACCTCACCCCGACTCCTTTGGCCTTGGCCAGGCTTTTCCTCTCCTTGGTTTTCCGGCGCCCACTGAACTCAGGATAACCTATTTATTGTATTCCCGTCCATCCATCCCCGGTGCAGACGGATGGCGAAGGCTGGAGACGCCTCCGCATCCCCTTTCCAGCCTCGGCTACCCAACAGCTTGACTCTTACCGTTCCTTTTGATATCCCTTTGACTGATTGTTCCCAACAGGAATACCTCCGGCGTCTTGAGCAGAGCAGCCCCTCGCCCATGGCACCAGCAGCCGTGATCCAGGAGGGAATGAATGGGGAGGGGAAAGCCACAGACCTGGGGGTGTCGGAGTTAAAGGCTGTAGATGGATCTCCTAGACTTGGGTTTTTATTTTTGTAAGGTATGTAGTGATTTTGGGTTTGTTTTTTGCTTTTGAACTACTCAGGAAAAGAAATACCTCAACAAAAAGAGAAAAGAATGTGTTTAAAACCCTCTTTTTATGGTAGGAAAAGAGCTTTTTAAAGAGTTTTCAGACCTTGGACAAAGCTGCTTCATTGCATTTGCTTCCAAAAGGGCTGGAGGAAGAAAGGAAGAGACAAAAAGAAACTTGAAGCTGTTACAAAGAGCAAAGTTGAATGTATTTTGGGTGCTTTTCACATCTCTGATGCCATGAGTTGAGTTCCTTGGGTTCCCATTGTTCCCGTAGTGTTTGGTGGATAACGTGTCCTCAAGGGGCAGTGTCCGTGCCGTAGGTTGGGAGCTTCTGCTCCCTTTCCATGGCAAACAAAGGTGGTTTTAGCTTCCCACCATCCTCCAAGCACCAAAAAGCCCCAACAGAGGCTGGTGGTGACCACAGAGTTGCAGGAAACCACGTTCCCCCCCAAAAACAGTCCTGGGTTTGGGCCGAGTGTGGGTTCCCCCTCACTGACCAACCACCGCACCATGCATCACCCAGAGCCTGACCCCACTGCACATCCCCATGGACCCCCCTTTGCATCTCAAGGGTGGGGGGGTTCATTTCTTGTCTCCAGTTAAACCAGCTCCTCATTTTATCACTTTCTTCTATTGCTCTATATTGTACTGGGGGTGCAACTGCTCTGGGGCCACCTCGGAGCAGCCCCCCCATAACCTCAGGGTCTGCACATGCAGAACATGCTCCCCCCATTGCATTGGCCAGTTTTGGGATGGTTTCCCACTGTTTTGGTGCATTTTCCCTTTGGAACGTGCATGGGTGCAAAGGGCATTAACGGGGGGGGGGGGCAGTCACCTTCCCCTCCTCTTCCTCCAAAAAGTGGTCCTGGGCTCCTGAAGACTTATTATTATTATTATTAATTATTATTATCATATTTGTACACTCTGTAACCATTTCTACCTCATTTTGCAACATATTGTACATGAAAGTATTTAATTCATGGCTTATTAATGGCTGAGAAAGAAGAAAGAATAAGAAATGCTTTTGAGCTGTAATGGTCTACCTCAAGAAATGCTGTATTTTAAGAAGAAAAGTATTACACAGTATTAAAGAGATTACCTGAACGTGCCTGGAATAGTTTGGGACGAAGGGATTTTAAAGCTCCTGCAGCTCCAACCCCCTGCCATGAGCAGGGACACCTAGCATTGGGTGCCCTCCATCCCTGCGAGACCCTGGCCATGCCACAGGGATGGATTCTCACCTTTTGCTGCTGTTATGAATGGAAATAAAGGGAAAAGTGGCTTTTTCCCAGCCCTATGGGATGCTGTGTCCCTGCACCATAGGGAACGTGGTAGCATCCCTGGCCGGTAGGTGCCTGGAGCCTTTGTGCTGGCCCTGGCGCATCCAGAACAATGCAGCAGCTCCGGCCTCTTATTGGGACCCCTGAGGTTATGAAGCTATGAATAAATTACTCGGAGGATGGATGGGCTGGGAAATGGGAGGAAGGCTCCGTCCTCCTCCGGCTTTACCCGCACCCTGCTATAGAGCGGATGTGCTGGTGGTGCGGGGCCACCTCGTGGTTATGGGTCCTTACCCGGCCCCTGAGCCAAACCCGCATTGGTTCAACTCAACCCTGCTCCATCCATTTGGGGTGGGAGTGGGAAAGTGGGTTCCCTCCATAGGGAGGGATAGGGGAGCTGCTGCTGTTGACTCAGAGGGGCCTCTGGGAGAGGGGAAGAGAGTGGTGGGGACATCCCAAGATGGCCTGTCCCTGTGCTGTGGGTGTTTGGAGCCTAAACCCTAGGAGGGTGAGTTAGGGAAGGCAGGGATGCTTTAGGCTCACTGGCAGGGATGCTATCGGAGGTGCAGGCAGGGGTGCTGTCAGGGATGCTGCTAGGGATGCAGGCTGGGATGCTGTCGGGGATGCTGTAGGAAATGCAAGCAGGGATGCAGGCAGGGATGCTGTTGGGGATGCAGGCAGGGATGCTGTTGGGGACGCAGGCTGGGATGCTGTCGAGGATGCAGGCTGGGATGCTGTCGGGGATGCAGGCTGGGATGCTGTCTGGGATGCAGGCTGGGATGCTGTCGGGGATGCAGGCTGGGATGCTGTCGGGGATGCAGGCAGGGATGCTGTTGGGGATGCAGGCTGGGATGCTGTTAGGGATGCAGGCTGGGATGCTGTCGAGGATGCAGGCAGGGATGCTGTCGGGGATACAGGCTGGAGGCACAGCATTGAGCTGGACAGTAAACACTCACTCCTGGGAGGTGACATGGGACAACGCACCTGGTAACAGGTAACACATCCCTGGAGCACTGTTTGTGAGGTCAGATGAGGAGGGAGGTCTGGAGCACTCTGTTTGTGAGGTCAGATGAGGAGGGAGGTCTGGAGCACTCTGTTTGTGAGGTCAGATGAGGAGGGAGGTCTGGAGCACTCTGTTTGGGAGGTCAGAGAAGGAGGGAGGTTCTTCGACCCAGGGCCACCCTGACGCCGAGGAGCACCCGGTCGATGCTGGTACCCGCGGGCCTCATCCTGCTCCTGCTGGCAGCAGGCAGCCGGTGCGAGGACACGGTGGCAGCCAACGTGGGCAGCCACACCATGGCCCGCATCGCCGACCTGCTGGCCCCGTCCGAGTGCCGCCGGCTCCGGCTGCTGTTGTCGGGCCTGGATGACCTGGGGGAGCGGGAGCTGCAGCGCCTGTCCGAGGAGAACAACCGCATCCCCCGCCGGCACCGCCGGGACCTGAGCGGTGCCGGGGGATGCTCGGAAACCCTCCGGGGCTGGCTGGGGCGAGCGGGGGAGGCGCTGAGCTGGGACCGCCTGGCCCGCGGGCTCCGCCGCATCGGGCGCCCCGACATCGCCCGGGAGCTGGGGAAGAACCTGAACCAGGACCGGAGCCTGGAGCTGCTGCGGAACGTGGAGGGCTACGGCCGAGCCGCGGAGCGGGCCCGCTCCCGCCTCCTGCTGCGGGGCGAGCGGCGCCGCAGGGAGCGCGACCGGAGAGCCCCGAGCGCGGACTTCGGGGACCTGGTGGTGGAGAGGCGCCCGCCCCCCCCGTACACCCGCAGCCTCCTGGGCTGGGTCGTGCCCGTGGCCTCGGGCATCCTCGGGGGGTTCCTGGTCTCCGTTGTCCTCACCGCGGCTGCCGCGTCCTCCTGCTGCTGGGTGCTGAGCTTGGACGCTACTTGAAGCGGGGATGGAGCCCGAGCTGCAGCATCTCCCGAAACAGGGGCCCAATAAAGCTTCATTAGGACCCAGACACCGACCCCGAGTGTTCCTCGGGGCAGGGAGGGTCCCATCCTTGGCTTGGGTGCTGCTGGGGATGGACGTCCACCGTCCACCAGCCACCGCCTCCGGCTGCGCTGGGGATGCTCCTGGTTGTCCCTGGATGCCAGAG
Source organism: Neopsephotus bourkii (assembly GCF_033783945.1). NCBI lineage: Eukaryota > Metazoa > Chordata > Aves > Psittaciformes > Psittacidae > Neopsephotus > Neopsephotus bourkii. The sequence goes on from NW_026901551.1 coordinate 330,902, forward strand.
ATGGAGCAGAGCTCCCTTGGCCACAGGGAGGGAATAAAACCCTTCTGCTGGGTCATTGTGCTGAGGCAGCACCTTGGCTTCATTATTCACAGCAGAGGTTAATTACAACCCAGTGACCTGATTGAATGTGATTGTAGAGGTGCTTTGTGCTCTGGGTGATACCCTTGGCTTTCCTGAATCCTGTGCTGATGGGCTGGAAGCTTTGCTCCCTTCTTGGCCTGTATCTCACTGCAGTTTTACCTTTTCCTATGCATTTCTGAGCCAAAGAACATCTGCAGAGTAACCCAAACCCACAGGCTGTGTGTTAGGGGGAGGCTTGGATGGGGTTTGTGTTGCTGACAGGGCCAGGGAAAGCTGCAGCTATCTGAACACTGGCACATGGGGCTGATAGAGATGCACGTGTGTGATAGCCCTAAACCCACAGAAGCTGGAGGTCCCCAAGTGATGCTCTTGGTTTCCACTCTAGGACCTGTCTGAGCGGAGGGCTTTGGGGTGTGCAAAGGGAACAGAACGACAGGGCAGGCAGCAGAAGTTGTTAAAACAAGATGGACATCCCTCTTTATTGCAAATTCCAAAGTAAAAAGATGTACAGTACAAAGGAACTCAAAGATCAGACATCGACCCCCAGCCCGCTGCTTTACCACCTTCCTCCTCCCTCCCTTCAGCCTCCTTTCTCCATGTAAACCAGGACAGGACCGAGGAGGGGAAGGGTAAGACCAGCACGGGGCCAACGCCAGCGTCATGAACAGGGTATGCAAAGGGAGAGGAGCTCTGTGGGGAGATGCTGGGTCAGGAGCACTTCGGTAGCAGCATCTTTGTCACCCCCTGCATCCCTCGGTGCCCCCAGCTCTGCACTGCATTACTCAGTCACTGAGCCTCACAACACCCCTGTGAGGTAGGGAAGGAGACACCCGGTTCACAGATGGGGTGTCCCAGCACCCTCATGCTCAGAACTACAACGTGCAGCGACCTGGCCTGAACTGAGCAGCAAAACCCACATCGTTGGAATAAACTGGGCTCAGCATCCAATAAGAAACCTCATTCCAAGGTGGTCCCTCAGCCACTGCAACAACCTCAGGTTAAACCAGGGCTGATGCCTGGAGCTGTGCCCTGCTCAGCCCTTTGAAGTGGGACAAGCTGGATGGGCTGATGCTGGCTTGGGGGCTGCAGAGCCCTCCTGAGCAGCAGAACCTCCCACTTGCACCCCGAGCATGGGGGAGGTCCCCATGGATCAGCCCTTGTCACTCCATGGGGGACCCCATTGGGCGCATGGGGAAAGCAAGAAGCCAACAGGGATGTGACAGCCTCGTGGGGGCCGGGCTCACTGGTGGCTCTGGATCACAGATCCCTGTGGAAGGGACCTTAAAGCTCATCCAGCTCTAACTGATCCCTTGTGCATGGGCACGTCCCCATCACATCACAATGCCCAAGGGCACTGACAGCATTGGTCCCCATGGACCAGGGCAGGCAGCTCAGAGCAGGGCACCCACAGAGCCCAGCACCAAGGAACACATCAAGCTCTCTTCCAGCAGCTTCCACTGCATCTTACTCTGCTCTCCTCTGCAGACTCCAGCTAAAACCACCCTAAAATGCACTGGGGAGATGGAAGGGGAGGAGGATGCGAATAATGGCGACACCAAGACAACCTTCCCTCATGGAGTGAAAAGGGTAACCTTTATTTCATTGTCATTTGCCTTAGAGTAACGTGATTGTTCATCATGTTGGGTAAGATCACGAGGAGCCACCATGCAACCTCTAATACACAGTATTGAGCTTTCACAGGGGTTTGTTTGCAGCAGCAAATTGGACTCCAACTCAAGTGTGGGCTCTATGGAACATCATGGGTTGAGTTTCCTTTGGTTGGTTCAACATTAGCCTCCCTGCTTTAAGAGAACGGAATAAAGCGGCTGGAATTGGGATTTTTCGCCCTTCCCCTCTGCTCTTGGAAGAGCATGATCCCAAATCAACCCAGTTTTGGACATGGGGGAGCCTAAAGAGCTCCTTGGAGGTTTGGCTCCATCTTTTGCATTGGCAACACCCCCTGTGCTTCACTCCCACAATGCCAGGATCCAAATCCCCCTTTGGAGCGACACGAATGGCCCTTGTGCTCTTGGAGCAAAGCTCTGTCCTTCCTCCCATCGCAGCCACACAGACGTGGCCCCATTGCTCAGCACCTGATGGAAACCCCACCCTGGGGAGGCCACAGAGGGGGAAAAACCACCCAAACCCCACCAAAACCTTGCTCTGAGCACAAGGACCAAGCAAGACCTCGCTCCCATCCCATCCCAGTGATGCCGACTGATCCCAGCGGCCTCCTGCCTCTAGCCCAGCTTTAATGGTAAAGAAATCCAATCTATATCCAGAGTTTGAAGGGACTTTTTATTGGAAATTAATCGAGTAGCTGAATGCAATGGCCAGCACGAACGCTTCAACGCACCAAGCTTCACCTACGAGTCAATAGCCCAGCTGAAGAACAACGATGAACTTGAGCCAAATCTTGCATAGAAGTGCTCAACTTATTGCACATTGGAACCCAAAACTGGAGAGTTTTGCTGTTGCAAAGATCATTTGCAATAAAGCTTTGTTTAAAAGCTGTTTTTTTTGGGGGGGGAATAGGGGGTTATTTCTCTCTTTTTGCCTTTGGGGACAGTCACTGGCTCTAAAGTCAAAGGAGAACAGAAAGGTATTAAAAAAATAAGGATAACCATGGACAATGGCATAAGCCAGAAGCCATTCTATACTTTTGTAGTTCTTTGTATTTACAAAAAGGCATGCTGATAAAATAAAAGGATATATTACACTATTTATAATAATATCTTTAAAAAGTTCAACCACACTTCTCAGCTATTTGCCTCGTTTTGTGCTGTTTTACAATGTAGCCTGTACATGTGTATGGAGGTTGTTGGGTTCTCCCGTGTTATATTACACATCACATCCTAGGAGCGAGTGGGGCAAGAGCTGACGGGATAGAAAAGGTTCCTTACTGTGGTGCTGGGAGCAGCAGGGCTGCTCCATTGCCATGGAGGATGCCGGGGGCACCGGTGGCTTCCTGCTGGCCTGTGGGATTTCAAGTGACTCCTCGGATTCTCGGGGTTGTGAGATGCTGCAAACCAAGGTTCATCCTGCCATCGAGGGGCTCTGCTGGGTACCCTTCCTGTGCTCCACGCTCAGCCTCAGCATCCCTGCTGGAGGTGAGCAGCACCGAGCCCTCGCGCTGCTGCCCTGCCTCTGTGGGGACACCGGATGCTGGCCCTGAAGAAACACCTCAAGCAGAGCAGTGGCTGGGTACTGATGAGGACACCACAGAACGGGAGCTGGGGGAGGGCTGAGCCTGGGCATGGAGGAAAAGCAACGCTTGGGTTTGGCTCAAGATGTTCCTGTGGCACCAAGTTACTGCTGCAGCGAGACTGAGGCAAGAGGTAGCTCCGATTCCTGCCCATGCCATGGTGGGCGCCGCTCCGTGAAAGCACTGATGGGAAGGAGGTGAAGGCATCCAGGAGCTGGCTCTCAGCCCTGGGATGTGGCCCTCCTGTGCCATTCCCTGCTCCCAAGGGAGAGGAAGGGCTCAGGGTTTGCAAAAGCCACCTCTCAGCATCCCACCCGGAGCAGGAATCCTGATGGCCATGGGACAATGGATGGCTGGGAGTCACATCCCTGTCCCCCAGCCCCACAAGTGGCATTGCTGTGGGGAAGCTCCCCATGTTTCTACCAGCAGAGATAACACAGGGCTTCCTTTAGCTCTTATCTCTACCAGCACAAAGTGTCTACGCTGCAGGATGGAGGCTGAGGAAGAATATTACTGCTAAATACAGGGTACAAATGGGCTGGGATTGAAGCCCTAGAGCTTGGGTTTAGTGACACAGTAGAAGCCATTCTCAGGTTGTATCCTCTCCCCTTGGATGAGGTCCAGAGCAGCACTGAGTTTGGTTATTCTATTTTAATGTGCAAAAAGATGGCAAAAAACCCCAACTAAAAAGACATGTATTAAACACACACACACGTATTTCACCTCCTCCTACTTCTGCTTTGTCTCCTACTGGTGGCTCTAGGAAAGGGCGCTAAGAACTGGGATGTACTGGTGAAGGGCATGGTTCTTGTTAGATCCCAAACCCAGTGGTACCTTGTCAGTGGAGTGCCTCGACTTTATGGCTTAACACACTGCTGTGGACAGGTTATTGTGTCTCGTGGTTTCATGGTTCCTCATGCATGGTCCCTGGTCACGGCATGCCATCATGCATTGAACGAGCACTTCTGGGGGGGAATCAACCTGAGCTGGCCCCAGGCTGAAGGTACCCGATGACCCCATCTCCCAAACCAAGTAAAGCCCATGGAGAAAGTAGGATGTAGCTAAGAAAGAGCAAAGAAACGATGAGAACTGAAGGGCCTGGGTTAAATGGGGCTTTGCTGCTTTGTTTTGCCTCTTTTTTTGTTCTCCTTGTTTTAACTTTTTCCTCTTTTTTTTTTGTGTGTTTTATGGTGTTTTTTTTTTTTTGCTGCTTCGCTAAATGCAAACCTAGTTTTGCAGGAACAAACCCTTGAACATTGTGGCTTTGGGGGTTTCTTTCCAGAAGAATCACCAACAAAACAGGGAAATCAAATCCATTTTAGGGGCTGCTTTGGACCAATACAGGAATCCCAGCAGCAGGTTTTGGTTCGGGGCCGGGGCGGGGGGGAGTGTGTGGTTTAGTTTGCTTGTTTGTCCTAAGTTGCATTGACTGATGTGGAACATGCAGTATCCACCTGCCCAAACGATAGAAAATCCTTTGTTAATCCTTGTTTCTGGGGGTGTTTAACTGGTTGGTTGCAAAGGGTCCCTTCAAGAGGTGGGAGCTCACTGCTGTAGATGCAACGCTGTCACACAGGAAGCAGACTATGTTTGGTATAAGATCTTCAGGTAAGTGTCTCCACAGCTCTTCTGTAGTGATTCGCCTGTAAACAACCTTTCTGCTTGCAAACAGTCGCAACTGCACAATCCCACCGGCTCAACACTTGGATTCCCTGACGTCTTTGGGCCTCTTGGCTCTTTCCCGTCTCCCCTCCTCCGCCCGTTGCTGCTTCTCCTTCTCGGGTTTGGTTACACTGTCGTACGACGGGAGGGACGCGGTCGAGGGGGTCCCCTCCTTCTTCTCCCTGTTTGCTCCCCCGTTTTCCAGCTTTGTGGATACAGGCCTTCGGCTGATGAAGCCCCGGCGCGCTAAGCGAGCCCTGTAAGCCCTCTGGATAACCACGGCTGAAACCTCTTCCTGCTTCCTCCGCAGCGTGGTTGTGATAGGCTCATAAGACACTTTGGAAGGGTTGGATGCCACGAATCTCTCCTCCATCTGTTGTCTGAGTATATCCAGCTCCCCACTGTCCCCCAGGACACGTTTAGTGAAGGCAAACAGGATGTCTAAACAGTGGATCCTGTCTCCACTTACCATAGGCAGGTCCATGGCAATGAGTTCGATGGTGTTGGGTTTTGGGACGCGGAGAGGATGTTCCAAAGCATCAGCAAAGTCTGCGAGCTTGCTGTACTCTATGAACTGGGTGGCATCGGGGTCAAACTTCTCCCAGATCTCATAGAAGGTCTCGAAGTCATCCTCGCTCAGCGGATCCGCGCTCTCTTCCGTGGCCACGCTGAAGTTCTCCAGGATGATGGCAATGTACATGTTGACCACAATCAGGAAGGAGATGATGATGTAACTCACAAAGAAAAATATCCCCACGGAAGGGTTCCCACAATCCCCCTTAAAACCACTCCCGGGGTGCTCCTTGTCCAGGTCGCAGTCAGGAGGCCGGTTGAGGATGGGCAGCAGCAGGCCATCCCAGCCAGCGGATGTGGTGATCTGGAACAAGCAGATCATGCTGTTGCCAAAGGTCTCAAAGTTGAACATATCATCTATGCCAGCCTCATGCTTGACGTAGGCAAAGTTCGACATGCCAAAGATGGAGAAGATGAACATGACCAAGAAGAGCAAGAGGCCGATGTTGAACAAGGCAGGCAAGGACATCATTAAGGCAAAAAGCAAAGTGCGGATTCCTTTGGCTCCTTTGATCAAGCGCAGGATACGTCCAATGCGAGCCAGGCGGATGACTCGGAAGAGAGTGGGTGACACAAAGTACTTCTCAATGATTTCAGCCAGGAACATTCCTAAAGAAGAGGAGAAGGAACAAGTGTGACAATGGAGACATGAGCCTGAAGCTGCTTCTGAACCTAGCCTAGGGTTGGACATCTTGGTCACCTATCAAAGGCTTCGCTTTGGGCATCTTCAGGTCTTAGATACAGGCTCTGGCTGCCTAAACAGTTCTCAAAGGAGGGGCAGAGAGGCTCAGCTGCACAGTGATTCACTGCACCTAGATAAGGATGGATGAGTTGCTTCTTGGAGGTGTCTAAGCTCTCGGAGCCCAGCGCTGCCATGGGAGTCAGGCCATGGACCCTGATTTGGAAAGGGCTAAGGATGCGTAAGGTGGATTACCTGAAGCAGCAGACAAGCCTAGATCTGAGTTTTAGACCTCAGGTCAGTCTCAGTCACTATGCCTGGGCAGAGCTTTGTGAGGGACCCCCTGGTACCTATGAGGTTACACCTACTTTACAGACTAGCCACTAAGAACACCCCAAACCCACTGGAGACAGCTGCTTGCTTCAACACCCAACCAAGCTGAAACCCAAAGAGCAAGGCAGGAAGCGCTGCAATGCAGACAGGGAGAGGGGAGCCAGCTGGGTCACTCCACCCGACTGGAACTGAAAACCAGAACAGGGGAAGGAGGGTGCATTAGTGAGGACTCGAAGGTGCCAAGTTCTGCCCCAAGTCTCTTCCCAAGGCTAAAAAGAGAAGGCTGAAGGTGATCTGGAGGCACTTCTAAGGCAAGCCCGTGCTTTACCCTGCAAACACCAAGCCTAGCACTCAGAGAGCTCCAGCTGGTGTCACACTTACCCACGATGGACAGAATCACAACCACGAAGTCAAAAATGTTCCACCCGATGGTGAAATAATAGTGCCGCAAAGCGAACATCTTCAGCACACACTCACAGGTGAAGAAGATGACAAACACCAGGTTGATCCAGTAAAGGATGTCCTCCATCTGCTTGCTTTGGGTGTCTGTCTCCACCATCATGGTGACCATGTTGAGGCAAATGAGCATCATGATGACTATGTCAAATGCTTGCTGAGTAACAAAGTCAAAGACGGCTCCTTGAATGCGATTCTGTGCAACGGGAGAGAAGCAAGGAACCAAGTGAGACTGAACCATCACTCAACAAAGGAGTCATGGTGGGAACACGGATGAGGACACGGAGTTTGCAGCATCTTATGAAGCATTCAAGGCAAATTCTAGCCACAATTCAATCTGATTATGGGAAAGGCAGGAAAATCCCATCATTTACACCCCAAACATGCTACCACAACCCTATTAATCTTCCTCTTTGTTGGGACCAAAGGCAGGGTGATGTACTCCCATTCACCACTGCAGAAAGCAGCCAGCCCCACCTTGCAGTGCTGATTGAACTGGATTTCAACCACCTCTTTTGCATCAGGAGGCCTTATCCACAGCAATATCACATGCAAAGAAACATGCTTAGGTCTCAATGAGTGCAACCCACAAGGCTAACTAGCTGTCCAAGCTCCCTGCCACTGATGCCAAGAGGCCTCCTGCCCTAGAACCTCTCAGCCAGGCAGGGTATGCAGATTGAGTCAAGTGCACTGATTACCCTCAACCTCAGCTGCAGCATTTGAACCTTCCCAGATGGTACCCGAATTCTAACGACAAGAAATGGTGATGTGGAGTCCAGTGTGAGATGGAACAAAGGATGCTTTTGGAGCCAAAGCTCCGTTGAGTCTGCTCCTTCAGTTCCCTTTCTAACTTACTCACCAGAGGTCGGGGAATGGGTTTCTGAGGCTTCTTTGAGCCCAGTTTTTTCATGGCATTATAATACTTCTTCTGTTCTTCTGTCATGAAAATATCTTGACCTCCAAAGTAAAGGGGCAAAAGGAAAACTGGTTACAATCAGCTCCTGCACCAGGAGGGAAAGCAGAAGCATCCTAGCTAAGCCATGAGGATCCCTGCCATATGGGAAGATGGTGGCAGCTATTTCAGACTGAACTAACGTATACTGATACCCAAGGTGTACTGAGACTTCCTTTAAGGAAAACAGAGGATTTCAGCCTATAAAGACCTTGGTTATTGCACAACAACCCCCCCATCCCCTCTACCTTGTTTGGGATGCAGAGGGAGCAGAGGTGTCGGGCTATTTAGCAGGTACCTCATACATGCAAACCCATCAGCCTGAAGACTCAACATCCCCCTAACAGGTCCCAGCATCCCCCCTGAGCAGCACACACAAATCACTTATCTTTTTCTTTTGTTGATTGAAGTTGTCAATGATGACACCAATGAACAAGTTGAGGGTGAAAAAGGAGCCAAAGATAATGAAGATAACGAAATAGATGTACATGTAAATGTTGTCCTCGTACTTGGGCTGCTCTTCTTGCTGAAGAGGAGATGAGAAGAGAAATAAATGACATTTCAAAGGCATCCTAACAACTAGAGCCAAAAGGAAGCCTGGTTCCAGGTATTCCCATGGAAAGGCAGTCAATGCTTTGGAAAGCTGGAGTTATATGTGGAAAATGATGTCCTCACACTGCTTAAACTGAATTTCGCTGCCAATGAGGCCAGTGCCCATAGAACATACAGAGATTTGCAGGCCATGAAGGATTTAATGACGAGCACTGTCAAACTGAAGGCATCATCCCTTCTTTGAAGAGGGCTGGGTGGGAGCATCAGCTGAGCCACAAGAGAATGGGTTTCTACCCTGTCCCAACACACTTGTTTCCAATCCTGCATTGAAAGCCATTTCACAATCTTTTCACATAAAACCAAGAAAAGGGGGAGAAAAGGAATCAGAAAGCAAAAAGGAACGGATGGTGCAGGATGCCAGCAGGCAGGAACAGAAAAAGTGCCTGAATGAAGAGCTCCAACCCAGACATCATTCCAAAACTGGGGCTCCCATGTGGATGCAAAGGTTCATGAAGGACCTTCTGGCTAATTCCTCTCCATAAGCAGACAACATCTGTATTCCTTTCCTCACTGCAGTTCTACTCCTGCAGCTTCCCTGCCCCTGGAGCAGCCCGAATCACCCTGCTCCTTTCAGGACCTTCTTGAGCATCCTCTAACGTCTGACATTAACACAGCAAATGAAACAACCACAGCATTAAATACAGAACACAAGCACAGATCTACCGTTCTTACTCTTGATCTTACCAAAGTAAAAGAACAGGAAGCAAGTTTGTGCTCGTGTACTTTACCTTTCTGGAATCTACTGCTGCATACATGATGTCCATCCAGCCCTTGAAAGTAGCCTAGCAAAGAAAAGACACCTCCTCTTAGGCAGGATTCACCCCAAGGGAAAGAACATTGCATTGAACTTCAATATTGCTTCAGTTACTCTCTGATTCTATGGTAAATGGATCTAAACAGGTTTACTGTGGTCTCATGGGTGGACTCTTGGGAAGAGCTGGGGCCACTTGTGAGCAGGCACAGGGCTGACAGAACAGCAGCCCCAAGTGGGATCAGTGGAATGCTGGGCTGGATGCAAGCAGTCCAAGTGCATCCGAAGCAGCTTGGATCTCGCAGGGAGATGGCGAGAGCCAAACTCACCACCTGCAGAAGAGCCAGGTATCCCGCGCCAACGTTGTCGAAGTTGATTTTGACGTTCTTCCATCGGATCTCGGTGGAGTTGGGTGGCATCAGCGCCTCGCAGTCTGTCTTGTTGTTAACAATATCGATCTCAAAGCGCTCCTCAGCTGTTTCATTAAAGCAGTAATGATACTTCCCAGCAAACAGGTTAACCCCCATAATGCTGAAAATCAGCCAGAAGATAAGGCAGACCAACAACACATTCATAATGGAAGGGATAGCGCCAACCAAGGCGTTGACAACCACCTGTGTTGGAAGGGGTGGGAAAGAGTTTCAGTATAAAACACAAGGCAGGAGACAGCAAAGCATCAGTACAGCTCGTTTTGGGGCGGGGGGGGATAGGAGGGAAGGCCACTGGCAGAGCCGTGGCGTTGAGTCTGTGTGGAAGTCGGCAATGAACTTATTCCAAGAGGTAAAAGGAATTCAGCTTAAAAGCCACCTCCTGAAGCTCTGTTTTGGCAAGAAACCAGGCCAGTTTGGCCCATTCGTGGTCTGAGGCTGGGTTCTTCAGTGAAACAACAGCTCGTGGCAATAGTTCCACTTGCCAAAGGGAGAAGGGGGCTTTACACGAGGCTCAGACCCTCTTCTTAACACCAAACAGGCTCCTAAGCTACAATTGCCTCAGAGCCAGGTTGGAGGCCACTTCTGCTCTCAGCCAGTGGCCCTGCCGGCCGTTCCCACTTGCAAACAGGGCTGTCAGCACTGGGAAGCCTGCCTCCTGCTCCCACCTGTACGGCACTGGTGGGGACAGGAGCAAGCCCAGCGTTGCTCTGTTAGGACGAAGCAGTGAGGTGCTGTAAGCATCGAGCTAGATCTGTGACTAAGCAAGGCCAATGATGGTGTCTCAGGCACACAGCTGAGCATGCAGCTACGCAGGCTCAAGAGGACAGAAAAGCCATGTTCCTTCCTCCAAAATGCACAGAATGGGGTTTGCCACAGCTCGGATCTTCCATTTGAGCCTTTTCGTGGTTTGGGAGCACCGTGGCGCTGAGCATCCCTGGCCAATGCATGACCCAGTGGAGGCTTTGAATAGTTAGGTCAGCAGGGTGTTAAATCCTAACCTAGATCCCTTTCATAGATGAACAGAATCCAAAGGGGTTTTACCCCTTTGCCTTAGTTTGGGAAGGCTGCTCCATCCCCATGCTCTGGACAGTGGCATTACAACAACTGCTACAGGATGGGATGAATTCAGTGTTCAAGGCCTGGTTGGATGGGGCTTGGAGCAAGCTGCTCTAGTAGAAGGTGTCCCTGCTGTGAGGGGTTGGAACTGTATGTCTCTAAGGTCTCTTCCAACCCAAAGCAGTCTCAGGTTCTATGATCACTGTAAACCCCATGAAGCATGAAGAGTCAAGCCCTCCACACAGGCTCCATAGAGAATGCCTCTGCTTTTACCCTCCCTTCAAGCAAGCAGGATGCTGTGCTGCTGAACACCAACCCAAGAGCTGTGTGCCTCTTTAGATCCTTACAGATACCCCTATGGTGCTTGACTCCATTCATCATGGGAAGCAAAAACCTGTCATGTCCTCATGGAACCTGGTCACTTGGAGCACGTTGGATTTATCCAGCATAGAACAGAGAGAAGGAACATGGCTTTTGTGTGCAGGCTGACAAAACCACATGCACGTTTCATAGCATTACTGTCAAACTTCCTGAACCATTTCAGAGCAGAGCAAGCTCTTGGGAATGCAGATTACTATGGAGGAGAGAAAAGCAAAGAACTACGTTTGGTGTTGCCTTTGCAAAGGCATTTCCAATCTCTGGATTGCACTGGCTGGATGGGGCAGCATCACTTCAAGTCAAACCAAAGGGAGAAGAATTGGGTTTAGGTGACTGACAGGGCTCTGGTTGTAAACTGTCTATCAATTTGGGTGGAAATCCCCACTTTAAGCATGGGAACTCTTTGATTTTGCACTAGAGATCACAGCTTCTCTCTGGCACGGCTCAGAAACAGCTTTTAAAGCTACAGGTTTAGTGCTGGGCCTTTTCCTTTGTGATCATACTCATAGGTGGGACCTGCACCCAGCCGAGCAGCAGCTCTGGCTTTGCATCCATGGGCCTGCATTAGTGAACAGAGTTTCGAATGAAGCTAACTGACACCAAGAAATAAGAGCAGGATAACACTGGGGAAGAGAAACCCCTCTTTGGATTTGTTCTATCATTTATTCCTATGGGATTGGAGGATTCCTGGTTAGCTCCCTGTATTTTGTGCCACAGCAGATTCAAAGGAGATCAGAAGGATCCAGGGGGAACTGCTCCTAAGGTAAAAACTGTGCCTGCTATTCCCTTCCCTTTTAATGCATCATTTTATCTCTTCTACTGCCTCTCACTGGGAGCTAACTGGGATTTAGCACAAAGGAACCTATGTTACTGTTCTAAGAGCGAGTGGGAAACCCATTAATACATCATAGCCTTTACTTCTTGCATGTTCTATCTGATTTCAACCCCAAATGGGCAAAGAAGGCACCACAATAGAGACCATCAGTGGCAAAGCAGTGAGGCCCTGCAGTGATTTCCAATCCCCAATTGCTGTCTACCAATTTGAGGGAAGCTGGTCAAGTTCAATGCTTTGCTTGTGCTTTGGTGCTAGTTCCACAGTGACAGGACAAGGGGACCATAAAGCATGGGGAAAGGGAGGGAGTGGAAAGGAAAAGCTTCACTATCAGACAAGGCTTCCAGTCGCCACCAGACTGGACCGAGAACAACAAGGTGCAACAAGAGGAATTCAACCAAAGCCTTTTTTCAATGAGCTGGGCTCCCCCCCAGTCCCTTCCTGAAGGCCTGAGGGATCCAAGGAAGGAAGGAAGCAGCCTTTTACCCCCTTGCAGGCAGATTGCCCTTTTAAAACCCCCTCAGATATGGTCTTTGAATCCAATTCCACCAGCGGCCAAGGCGGGGAGGGGCTGGAGACACTGAGGTGGTTCCAATTCTGCTTCTTTGCACCTGGTGATTCTCCCTAGGTAGAAGAAGTTACAGCTCAGAAGCCCCCTCGGATGCTAGAGGTAAAAGCCAGGCTAAATGAGAACAGCCAAGTGTTAACATCATCTACGAATGGCATGTGGTTGGGGCCAGAACTGAATGTAATGAGGCAGCTTAATGCATCTCCCTTTGTTAAGAGGGGAGGGTGCAGCGGTGGGCAGGGTGAGGGGACATCCACGGTGGGTGACCGAGTCAGCAGCTGCATCATGATTCTCTTTGGAATTTGGGGCTTTTCCCACCAGTTTTGATCAGTTCTAGCATGCTTAAAAAAGAAACGCTCCACAGGCATGCAGAAGGATCAGCTGCTAATGGCATCTTACCCTCATCCCCTCAAATCGGGACAACGCTCTTAAAGGCCTCAAAGCTCTTAGTGTCCTAAGGGACTTTATGGCACCTAGTTCCGAGTAGCCCAGGGCATTAGCTATAAGGCTGACTAAAGAGACCTACACAGAAAATAGAAACAAAGGAAAAAAAAACAACAAAAAAAAAAGAAAAAAAAAAACAGAAAAAAAGAAAGAAAATAAAGAAAGAAAAAGGGAAACAAAACACAAAAGGTTCCAGACTGTTAGAATGAGTCCCCTAGCACTGCTGCCCCAGAATAAATCCCGAAGACATGCCACCAGCTGCCTACTTCACTTGACTGAAAGGACCTGGAAGGAAATAATGCGGTTGAGAAAGGCATAAGAAAAGAACAGAGAGGGGAAAGAGAAGTGAGAGGCAGAGACACAGACGGAGAAGGGGTCTGTCGGAAGGAAGAGCCCAAACGATGACAAAAACCTTACCCTCGCCCTTTACTGGCTGCAGGATCCCAGCGGCTCCCATTAAACTTAAGCCAGACAAATGTTAAAGGTACCTATGAGAAAGAATACAGATAAATACACACACTGCACAAGCTGCCCTCAACTCGCATCGCAAAGCCACCGTGGTCACAGAGTGGGGCTGCTCCATCCATGGCCACGGCCTTCGGGGATGGGACTCATGAGGAACCTCAGCACTGAGTGATGGGGCAGCTCCTTCCAACTGGAAACCCAAGGGTGGGCTCTGGATTCGCTGCCTGGAACACACAGCAAGTGTCAGGCACTTGCTGGAAGGCACGGTGCCCTTTGTGAGCATCGCAGGGCAGGAGGAGGATGGGGAAATGCCCATGTTAAACACGGGCAGGATGAGGTTGCTCGTACACTGAGACCTCAACACAGCCTCCTGGAGCCAGTTTGCAACCACAGAGACAACACATTTCCTTAGCAGCCTGGGATCAGATTTGGGCTCTCTGAGCCTTTAACCAGGGGCCTGCAGGATGAAACCCTATTGTACCAATAGCCTGGAACTTGAAGCCATCTATTCCTAGCCCTGGCACGTGAGGTCCATTCCCCACACGAGCCAACTCTTTAGACTGGACCAGCCATGACCTGGCCATAGGGAAACGGTATCTCCAGGCACCATTTCATCAGCAGCCCGCTATCTTCCAGTTTTGGCTACTGTCACATTACAGACACAGATCAGAAACAGATATGGCAACCTCTTTTCAAGGGGAAAAAAATAAAAGACATCAATATACAGCAACAAAGAATGGAGAAACGTGAGACCTCCTCCTGGAAAAGGTGGCGTTTGGCTTAATTCTCAGAACAGACACTTCCTACTTATCCTTCCTTTCTATAGGAAGGGATATTGAGATAATAATGTGAAACGAATCACATGGACAATTCTTATTGCACACACAGTCCACGACCAGATGTCAAACCAGAAGCATGTGGGAAAAGGTGGAGATTTCCTCCTATTTTCCTGCTGGTGCACCAGCCTTTTGCTGTCTTCATGGAAGTGGCCAAACCACGCGGTGACTTATGGCAACGTGGCTCCGGGTTTTGCCACGTGGGTTTCAAATGGCACTGATTTAAGGCAAGGGTGTCCCAAAGGTTTCCAGCAAAGCCTTTGGGAAGCAAAATCACGCTACTCAATCCCACAGCAACACCCCCTGGTCCCAGCTTTCAGAACACAGAGGGATGGGCTATCAGATCCATATAGAGAGAAATGCAGTGATTTCCCCTGTATGGATAATACAGGGGCCAGGCTTCACTGAATCCTCGTTTTTAGAGCTTCTTTCCCCTGGGATAATGCCCCGCTCCCAAGGAGGAAACGAACACAAGGGCAGTGAAGTGACTAAAGGCTGTTTGAGCTTTCATGGGCTCTCTGCAGTATTATTCTCTGGGGACACTCTGACAGGAGACACAGCAGGCACCGATGGCAGACAAAAGGAATTCCAGATCGACTGAAAAGCAGAAGCCTTCATTATTACCCAGCAAAAGACTTTGTCTTCACAAATAGCCCCAGCAAGCTTTGGGAATCAGAGGAGGAGTTATTTGACAATGCTAGCAAACCTGAAAAATAACATTCAAGAGGGTTGTTATGATGCAAAGGCTTATTGGCTATTAGTCACGGCTGCCACCCTGCCTCGGCTTGAACCCCAGCCACAGCACGCTAGCAAAGTGGTTGTAAAGTGTGATCTAACAGGCACAGAGGCATGGGCTCTCTCCCTGTAAGCCCACTACCTGCCTGGGAAGTTCCTTCTCTTTACTCCAGATGCTTGGGAAGAAAATGAAGCTGCACTTTGTTCCCAACAGCTGGAAATGGACTCCCAACACGGAGCCACAAGGGCTGGGAACGCTGCTTTAGTGCTCAGCTGCTGCTTGCCTTTTAATGGAGTGCAGAAGAGAGGGTACCTCACATGGGTTCCCATGTTAGCACTTGTGCTTCATCTTAAGGCAGCGAAAGAGACAGAGGGTTATTTTCAGCAGGGAACAGTTACTGCTTCAAGACGTGCATTAAGGGAGCAGAGAGGACTGGGAAAAGAAAGGGATAAATGCACTTTTCCATAGGAAACGCAGGCACTTCTGCCCTGGAATTGCAAGCACAGCTCCTCCACCTGCTCCAAAATATCCCCAGAGGGATAATGTCACCGAACAGCAACTCGGTGTAACTGGATCATGTTCCAAAGGAGAAGCTTGGAAGACAGTTCATGGTTTGCTACTTTCTCTTAGGGCATTCACTAAAGGCACTGATGCACAACCGGATGTGATGGAACAATTTAATGCAATCCCAGCACTTGGGAGTCTGAAGCTCCTTGTTCTGCAATTCTTTGGACTTTGAGTCCTACCAAATTCCAGCATTTTCTGCTGTTGACAGCATAAATTCCATTCATTTTAAATGCCCTCACTGTGCTCCAAGGCTCTGTGCTCAGTGCTCAGAACAACAGAGCCTGGCAGGTGATGGGACGGGAAGATGCTGCCTGCCTCATCATTCCCCATCCTTAAGAACACAGATGACCACAGAAGGAGGGTGGCACCAAGGAATACCACATCTGACCAAGCTCTTCCACTCTTAACACCCTCCAGGAGCTCAAGATGTGCTCGGGCCTCTCTGAAACAGTAAAACAGCGCAAGAGCCAAGGGCTGGAAAACCCTCCTTTGCCTCTGCAGGCTCAACAGGACCCCAAGAGATATCTGGGATCGAATCCATATAAAGTGTATGATTCAGTCAGGACATTCCTCAGGAGAAAACACCACCCCAGCATTCCGCTAACTAATTCCAAGCAGCAAGAAAGGAGGAGGAGAGGATACATACAGCCACAATGAGGAAATCCAGCCAGCACCAGGCGTTGGTGAAGAACTTGACGAACCCATAAGCACACCACTTCAGCAGCATCTCCAGGATGAAGATGTACGTGAAGACCTTGTCTGCGTACTCCAGGATGGTCCGGATGGTTTTCCTCTGCTCGATGTAAATATCCTCAAAAGCCTGGGAAATAACCAGGTTCCCGTTTCAGGCAGGACTTAGCCCCTAGTGCAATGCTGTTTCCTAGCAGTTTATTCCAACAGCCCTTGAGATAAGCAGCACAATTACACCTTTACACAGTGTGCCTTATGGAGTAGCTGCCACACTGCTCAGCAGTTGTCAAAGCAGAGTAAACCCCCCCCAAACTGAAGTCCTGACTAAATGATGCAAGAACAACTCTGCCTTGTAGGAATGGGAGCACAGCCTTTCCAGTTAAACCAGTTCAGCAACTGGGACCATACTGGAACAGTTTCCCTGCAGCTCAGCACATCCAAAAGGGCCGAGTCTGTTGGCAACCAGACTGTTACTGGTATTAGTGAATGGAGAGGAAGCCAGGTTACTGCTGGGGCTTGCACATTGGTGTGGACTTTGGTCCTAAAGCTCCTAACGGGCGCTCCATGTTGGTTGTTGTATAACCCCAGCTAACAACCAGTGTGCAAACACCCCCAGAGAGGGATGGTTTGGTTCCATGGAGGCACCAGGTCAAGTGGTTCTGCAAAGATGGGAAAGGCAAGAAGGGGAAATGTGGAAATGGGACCCGATTGATGCTGCCCTGTCCAAACCCACCCATTCCCAGGAGCAGAACCTGCCCTGTACTCACCAGAGCACCGCTGCTCAGGAGGATCATGAAGATGATGAAGGTCTCAAACCAGTTATGTTCCACGATGAGGAAACAAGTCTTCCTCAAGGTCCACCAGGACTTCCCCAGCCCCTCCTCAATATTGACCTGGCAACACTTGCAGCGCTGCGTGCACCCTGCAATGGGGACAGTGCACAAAGCAGGATGAGCCCACGTGGGCTTAGGGAACATGGGAAGAACATGAAGTTGCCATGGGCTAGGAGCGGTTTTGATGCCAACAATATGAAATAGGTGAGTTTCAGTTCAAACTCTTATTCTTGAGGATCTGATGATTGCTTTCACCACTTCTGTATGGGGGCACCTGAATGAACATCATTTTGTGATTGGGTTTGCTGAGGTTTCCATGCACTTGACAGCAGACAAATGGAAAACTTGCTGATAACATAACCTTGAGCCATTTAGAGTACCTCTGCCAGGGGAATACCTGTAATGGATCAGCTGCTGAAAGACATTAAGGCCAGCGACAGAAGGGGGAAGAAAAACCTCATCTGAAGCCAAATTCTTCTGCTTCCAAGCACCCACAGCATCAGCTGTACACAAGATCAATCTGCCCTACCTACAGGTCATCTACACCCTTGCAATGCAACTGCATCTCCAAGCTCACCTTCTGTGAAGCAAGCATCTGGGTCCAGATACTCCTCTGGTGCCTCCACAGGGACTTCTTCCACTTCAGGCTTGATGTCAATGGTGCTACCTTCAGAGGAGCTGGTTTCATCCAGTTTCTTGAACACAAAACCAAAGCCAAGCCAATCCATCATTATGTCCCCCCAAAACATCCAATCTCAGGAGGACCCAGCCGTTTGTTCACCAGAGTTACTGGAACAAAAGCTGGTTCCTCACCCCAGCTCACTGAGATCCTCACTCAGCTTCCAGGAGTATGAAGCATTTCTATTCCATATATTTAATAGTATTTACATTCTAGAGATGAAGTGTATATAGAATATAGATTTAATAGTATTTATATTACAAATATGAAGTATATATGGACTATATATTTAATAGTATTAGCAGCTCTCCATAGAGCAACCAGCACAAGAAACTTGTGCCTTGAGTTCCAGCACAAACCTTCTGTTCCTATCTAGTTCTCCCTCCCGAGATGCTTCCAGGCCCTCACACCAGCACTGAATGACCAGAACGCATCTGGAGCATCTCCTCCTACCTCTTTGCTGCCATCAGGATCTGTATCACTGCTGAAATCTTCTGTGTTGTGATTTTCAAAGTCCGATTCACCTACAGCAATAGGTACCCGGACAGTGAGATTGGGGTTATTGATGAAGGACATGTGATCTTCATCTATTATGTACTTCTCCACACTGCTCCCAATTCCACTTGTGGTGCCATTGCCATTCTTCTGATAATCAATGTCTCTGTTGATATCAGCCCCTGTGTGGTTAGCGATGCAGTTTACCTTCTTGTCATACAACTCATCCAAGGGTTTGACCTCATCTGCCTCCCTCTGCTTGAAATGAGCCTGCATGAACTCACGCACTTTCGCCTTGATCCAGGCAATGCCCTTCTTGATGCGGATAACAGAGATCTGCAGGTTGTTCATCTCCCCATCATCATCCGTTGCTGCCAAGTTGTCAGCGCTGAAGGAGCTCAGGAGCAAGGCTAAGAAGAGGTTCAGCACCTGGAAGAGAAGAGGTTGAGCTTGGCAGAGCTGACCCAGGAGCGCTCGGCCACCCGAGCCCTGCTGATGTTGACAAGGAAATGGGCCAGGCTCGCTCTGAGCCACAGCTCCTTGCCCACAGCTCCTGACAGCTCCCTTGGTGAGACAAATCCCCCCCGAGCCAGGTCCCCACACTGCTCTGGAGATGTGCAGCTCTTCACACTGCTCCCCTTGCTTCCATAGCCTTCCCTTCCCAGCACTTCAGAGCAGAAGGAAGCAGCAGGATCTAAGTGGAGCCTCCCACACAGCAGCCGTGCAGCCTCACCAGCCCAGCCCTGCGCACATCCCTACCTCGTCACTGAGCTGGTGGGCACATTCCAGCCCCATTTTAACACTTCAGGACCTTCCCCTGTGTCCCAGATCGCTGCCATCGGGAAAGGCAGCTTTGGTTTCTTTGAGGCTTCTTTGATGCCCTGTAACTGAGGGGCTGCACCCCCAGCTTTTAGGGCTTGGATGCTTTGCTCTCGGGAACTGTTTAAAGCCCATCAAGCAAATCACATCCTCAACGTTGTGCTACCGAAGGCAACAGGCTCATAGGTTGAAGGCCATGAAGGACCCCACCGGAGCTAGAACAGCCTCCCAAATCAGGACTCCCTGCCTGTGGCCTCCCCATGTTCTACCCCACCCCGAGGCGACCAACAAAGCCCACCAGTAACCATTTACTGACCACTAAGTTGCCGATGACCATGACCATCATGAAGACAATCAAGCACATGGCCTGTCCCGCTACTTCCATACAATCCCACATGGTCTCAATCCATTCCCCACACAACACACGGAAGACAATAAGGAAGGAGTGGAAGAAATCGTGCATGTGCCAGCGGGGTAGCTCACACTCCGGATTGATCTTGCAGACACACTCCTTGTAGCTTTTGCCAAAGAGCTGCATTCCCACCACGGCGAAGATGAACACGATGATGGCAAGCACCAAGGTCAAGTTCCCCAAGGCACCCACTGAGTTACCGATGATTTTTATCAGCATGTTCAGAGTGGGCCAAGACTTGGCCAGTTTGAAGACTCTCAGCTACAAAAAAAGCCAGGAAACACAACCAAAAAGGACACTGAGTTGGGGTGCACCTGAAACAGGGAGGAAAAGCAGGCAGAACTTCCTACACGGCAACCACCCCGTGGGCTAGGAACGCGTGAGCCCATGCTGTGGTTGTCCTGGCATAGCCAGACCCCACCATCGAGGCTGGATTTCACTTGGGGACACGGTTTCTGGAGCTGGATGTAGCTGGGAGCTCGGTGCTCTCAGAGCATCCGCCCTCAGTTGGGGTTCTCTGCCCCCAGCAATCCAACCCTGAGGCTCTCAAAAGCCTCCTCGCTGACAGCACCACTTAAAGCACATCAAGGCTGCAGCCCCTGAGCACCTTTATTCTGCTCTAACATAGAGACTGCCCCATTTGGTCACATGAAAGAAGAGGTGTTTCTGACGTGGTTTATCCCTAGTCATAGCCTACCCCAAGATACCTCTCAAGTCAGCCCTCACTGCCCAAACGCAGCTCAGATCTCACAAGGAGCAGTTGTGAAGTAAGAAGAGAGCATAAAAATGACTCCATTCCACCTCTGTCCTGCCCCAAGCCAGGAAACGAGGGGGCTTTGCCTTTCCTTACATAAAGCAAGCTTCCTAACAGCTCCAAGACAGTAAGATCCCAAAAGAAGGGGAACATGGAATACCAATCGGAAAGATCGCAGCACAGAAAGTCCTTCCACATCTGCTAGACCCAGCTCCATCAAACTGAGGGAGACAATAAATCCATCAAAGATGTTCCAGCCCTCTTGGAAATAATAGTAGGGATCCATGGCAATGAGCTTCAGGAACATTTCTGCTGTGAAAATCCCAGTGAAAACCTGGAATGGGGAGAAGAGACAAAGAGCAAAGATTCATTTCTGCTTCAGGCTCAACACCAAGCACTGAGCCAGCTCAAACATGCAATGGGGTAAAGCCCTTCCAATCTAAGCCTACATTAAGCAGTATATCCCAGGAGAAGCAGATCTGTAGGGAATACTCCCCCATGGCAGCTTACCAGATTCCCTACGGAGAGCACGTGTTCAAACTCTGGGGTCATGGGGTGGTGCTCCATGGCCATGAACAACGTGTTCAGCACAATGCAGATGGTGATGGCCAAGTCAACGAATGGATCCATGACAATCAAGTTCACTATCTCCTTCAGCTTCATCCAGTACGGGTGGCATTCCCAGATCAGGAACGTGTTGGCAAACTTGTACCAGCAAGGGGGACACTTCCTTTGGGACTCTTCCAGCTCTACAGTTACAAAACAGAACAGGGTTCAAGGCTCACCTCGGAGGCTGCTGGATCTCTGGGGCCCACGGATCTTGTGAGCATCTTAAAGGAAGAGCTAGGTTTAACCCAGGACCCAGCATGGGAAAAGGGCTGGGATCAAAGTTACGGCCTCTACCCTGCCTCTTCCATGAGTGGAATGAATTCAGTGCTGGATGCTACACGTGACATCCCGCTGCAGAGGATTCCCAATGGGAATAACCTGCTCAGCCACATGCATCAAACAGGCTGCTGGGTCCCTTTCTTTCCCAGGTGCTTATGGAGCACAACCAGTTCCCCCCCTCCACTCGCACTGGTTCCATTGAGGCTCTCCAGCTGGAGTTTCCTCTTTCCTATGGATAGGGAAGGGACCCCCGCGTTCTCCTTCCCATTGGCTCTCCGGTTGCTCGGGATTTAGTTGCCTTGGAGTTGCTAAAGTTAAAAGAGAGGGACCGCAGCCCTGGAGCCTGTGGGCGTTTGCGCAGGAGGGAAGCAGCAGCAGAACCCTGCTCTGTTTCTAAGTATATTTGGCTTCCCCACAGAGTTACTGCAGGAGACAGCAGGAATCTGAGCTCATCACCCTCAGACGCTCAGGAGTCCTTGCCCCTGCATAGCGGAGTTGGGAAGCTCAGCCCCATGTGCTGGCCATTCCAGGTGTGCCAGCAGCACAAGGGACATCGGGATGCTGGCACATCTGAGAGCCACTCAGATCCCTCCCTCCCATGGATATAAGCAAAGGATCTCTCCAGTCCTTGGGAGACTGCAGGAGGCAGAACAACTGTACCAGGCATCATCTTCCTGCTATCATCTCCACACTCATCAGTGGGCAATGACACTTCTTTACCTCCCTATGCGCACAACTCAGAGGCAAATGAAGCCCAACAAACACTCCTGCATCAATAATGCCTCCAAAGAAGCAGGCTGAGGCAAAATAAACGTGTAAATGAGCAGGGACTGCTAAATCCTATGGGGCAGAGGGACAAGCACAGAGCTCCAGGGAGCCCAGCACTGAGGAGCACCCAAGTGATGGCTCCTCTGCCTTCCTACATCACACCACGAGAGGGCAATCGCTGCAAACCCACTGGAAGTCACCCAAGGCAGCTCCTCAAGGCACACCTACCCTCCACAAGGGTGTTTGTCAGCCCCGTCATGACACTGTTGGTTCGGTCTTTCCTTCCATAGGATGCGTTCACCTGATCCATGGAGACCAAGAGGGAGCCACCAGGTTTCTTCCTGATCTCGATTTCAGTGGTACCCTGCAGAAAACACAGCATGAGCAATACAAACTCTTGCTCTTCCCGGTACTTCACATGCTCCTGGCCTAGAAATAAGGCATGTGGGCCCAAGAGAGAGAAACGTGTTCCTGCTATCCTTCCACCATCTAAGTGATGTTCATGGACACAGAGTGAGCAAAAGATCTGCTCAGTAATACCTCTCCTTCACACATGCATCACTCCCACCACATCCATGCTAGAAAGAGAATGAATCCTGAAGCAAAGCATGATCTGAACATGCTGCCTGGGGAAGAGAGCAACAACAGGGAGCAAGTGATGCTGAACAGAGGTCGAACAGGCTGCTATGGGCACTCCTTTCATTCCAAGCCTCTTCTTCCCTGAGGGAGAAGGAGGTGGGTTTGGTTGTTGAGTTTGGGAAGGGAAGAGGGGGGAAGTTATTGATTCAGTACAGGCTGTATAATCATAGAATCATAGAATAGTTCGGGTTGGAAAGGACCTTGAGATCATCCAGTTCCAACCCCCTGTCATGGGCAGGGACACCCCGCTCTAAACCATCTCACCCAAGGCCTCGTCCAACCTGGCCTTGAGCACTGCCAGGGATGGAGCATTCACAACCTCCCTGGGCACCCATTCCAGTGCCTCAGCACCCTCACAGGAAAGAATTTCCTCCTTAGATCCAATCTAAACTTCCCCTGTTTCAGTTTTAACCCATTACCCCTTGTCCCATCACTACAGTCCCTAATGAAGAGTCCCTCCCCAGCATCCCTATAGGCCCCCTTCAGACACTGCTCTGAGGTCTCCCC
The DNA here is from genome assembly GCF_033783945.1 of Neopsephotus bourkii. NCBI lineage: Eukaryota > Metazoa > Chordata > Aves > Psittaciformes > Psittacidae > Neopsephotus > Neopsephotus bourkii. The sequence continues at coordinate 354,003 of NW_026901551.1, forward strand.
GCAGCCTTCTCTTCTCCAGGCTGAACAGCCCCAACTTTCTCAGCCTATCTCCATACAGGAGCTGCTCCAGCCCCTGAGCATCCTCATGGCCTCCTCTGGACTTGTTCCAACAGATCCATGTCCTTTTTATGTTGAGGACCCCAGAACTGCACACAATGCTCCAGTGAGGTCTCACAAGAGCAGAGGGGCAGAGAATGAGCCATGGAATGGTTTGGGTTGGAAAGGACCTCATGATCCCACAGGCAGGGACACCTCAACCCAAGGCCCTGACCACCACATTCACAGTATCACAGTAGTATTCCACCAGGCTCATGGCACACAGGGGAAGGGACCAAACCACCCTGCCTGCGCCGTGCCCCCATTGCCCTCCCAGTGCATCCCTGCTCACCTCTGGCAGCAGGCGCCCCCCGGGCATGCTGGAGGGGGGTCCCCCGATGAGGGACACCACCCCATTGCAATCCACGGTGCTGTTCCGCTTGATGCTGCGCCGCAGCGTGGGGAAGATGCGCGAGGAGCGGCTGCCCTGGCTGTAGCCGCTGTAGCCGCTGTAGCTGCTGCGGCGGTCCCGGCCGCGGATGGGGATGAAGAGGGAATCCCTGCGGCCCTCGCTCTCCTCCACGGTGCTGTGCTCATCGTCAGCAAACTCGTTCTCAGAGCCCGGGTCCCGGAATCGCCCCTTGTAGCTGAAGATGCTGCTCTTGCTGTTGTGTCGGGAGAGGAACGGGGAGCCGGGGATGCTGAGGAGAGACTGGAGAGAGCGGCAATGAGCAGCGGGCTCCAAAGCCCTGTGGTGCTCCCAAGCGCTGCTGAAGCGGTCTCACTCCCTCTCCAGGCCTACACAAACCATCACTGGTTTGACATCACCATCTGTGCCTTCAGAGTGGGTAAAGAAGTGATCTGCTTTGATTCCCTGCTCTCAGGAGCCGTTTGTGCCAGGCTCCAAGCGTCCTGATCCGCTGCCGGTTTAAGAGGATGGGCAGATTCCTCTGACATGCCAATGGGGATCTAAACTAGAACATTATCCCGACTCCAAGCGAGCACAAACGTTAAGGAAGGACATGGAAAGTACCTGGTTCATGATGGAAAACTTCCTGCCCAGCCTGTTATCCGGGAGCCTGAAGGCCTTCCTCCTCATGCCATCCTCGGACTCAGACTTGAACACCTTCTCGGTGTCACACTTCTCCTCCCCCTCCGACAGCTCCTTGTCCTTGCGCTTCTTCCTCCTGTTCCGCCGCTCCTTGGCACTCTTGGAACTGAGCTTGGAAAGCTCCGAAGAGCTCCGGGACATCCTCACGCCTCCACCATCGTCCTCCACAGCATCTTCAGAGACCGTCCCTGCCGAAGTGACCATAGCAGCCGCCTGAGGGTGTAGGCAAGAGATGACCGTGATTAATAGCTCTGCTTTAAAACCCAGTGGGGCCTCATGCACAGAACCATGTCCTTGGGGCGGGATTGGGATGCTCATTCCTTCTCATGGAAGGAACCTGCAACCAGAACCTGTTACAGTCTACTTTGTCAGGCAGTAAAACCTCTCTCAGTCCCTTACAAGCAATTGAGAAAGGGTCAAAGATGAACTTCTCTTGCAAAGATATTCTCCCACTTAAGTGGGAGCGTTTCTATTTCCCTTACTAGGAGTTTTCCAGTATAAATCAACACAATAAGCTCCCACATAACCCAGGATAAACGAGCAGGAGCAGGGAAGAGAGTGCTCCATGTCAACCCCAGCCAACAGAGGATGTGATGCCGGGGCACTGCTGCATCCTTTCATCACACACCCTAACAGGAGGCAAATACACCTCGAAAGAGGCCCCTGCACAACCAAAGCACTCACCTGGGCTTCTTCCTGCTGCTTCTTCAGCTGTTCTAACATGGCCTTAAACTCTGCCTCCTTCTGCTCTGCCTCCTCCAGCGTGGCCTGGTTCTGCTCCTCGTAAGCCATAGCCACCACAGCCAGAATGAGGTTCACCAGGTAGAAGGATCCCACAAAGATCACCAAGACAAAGAAGATCATGTAGGTTTTTCCTGCTGCTCGTAAGGTCTGTTACAGGAGGGGAGAGGAAAGGAAAGGGGAAAGCGGGTTTCAGAGTGACACCGGGTACGTGAACTGATCCCCAGTTCCTCGACCTGAACGCTTCCAAGCAGTGCTGAACATCCAACGTCTCAGCACAGAGCCCCTGCCCATGCATCAGCAGAACCACCCAAGGGGACATCCCTGTTCTTCAGGGAACACCCAATGCCTGCAGACTGGAAGGGATTGGGATGCACAGCGCAAAACTCAACGCTTTGACTCCCTTCCAACCCCAGCAAACAGAACAAAAGCCATTGCAGCGAGGTCCCCAAAGCATCCTCAGATACCCAGGCAACATTCTTCCCTCTGAGGCCTCTCCTGTGAGCAGAGCTGAGCTCTGGACAGAACCACAGATTGGGTTGGGTTGGAAAGAACCTTAAGATCCCCACTTCCCATCGTGTTTAACCCCAAAGCCAAGGGTTCTTACCAACTGATAGAGGTTCTCCCAGAAGTCCTGAGTCATAAGGCGAAATAAAGCCAGGAAAGCCCAGCTGAAGGTATCAAAGCTTGTGTAACCGTAGTTGGGGTTCCGGCCTGCCTTCATGCACGTGTAACCCTCCGGACATTGGCTGTGGAGGACACAAGGTGAGGGCATCAGGGCAGGAAAAGGGAGAGAGCAAGGTGAGAACATGCACGCTACTCATGCTTATGGAGATGCTCCCAACGCATGGCATGCACTTTGCTTCCCGTGTCAAGGAAGAGGAGCAGACAAGGAGAATGGACTCCTGCACTCCTTGTCCTATGGAAACGAGATGTGGCAACGGGAGGCTTTTCACCCCAAAAGGAGCAGCTTTTGCCCTATAGAGGCCTGGGTGAAAACCCAACTGAAGGCAACAGCACACAGAGGTTCCCATTGCCGTGATGATTCCAATCGGATTCAGAGGGAAATAATGCCACTAAGTCATCATCACTAGACAAGGACCTGAAACATGTCAGCTTACATCCTATTAGTCACGTAGTGACAATGGATGAGAAATGTGAAATACTTGACATGTGGAGTAACACCAGGACCAACAAAGGAAGCGGCAGGAACCACCCCAAAGGCTTTGCCATCAGTGGTAAGTAGAGGCTCCACTTAAAGCCCATCACTCACCCTGCATCCGAGCTGTTACCACAGAGCAAAGGGTCAGGGGCACCGGGAATGATGTAGAAGTTAGCTGAAGGAGACAGAAAGAGAAGATTACGCGCACACACAGAGGGAGGAGAGAGTTCAGCACAGCAACACCTCACAACCCTCCACAGCCCCAGGTGACCACCTCAGATGAACCCGACCAGAACCACCAGGGTGCTACTGAAACAGAGGCGAGCAGGGGCTGCCACTGCACACAGATACCTACACATATTGTTGGTGTACTCCTCCCAGTCAAAGCCCCTCGAGCCGTTATCCAGGAATGTCTCGTTGACATTGATGGGCCAGATGACGCACTTGTTCCTCAGATTGCCCATAAAGAGCTGCAGGCCGATGAGAGCGAAGACACTGAGACAAAACACCGTCAAGATCATGACATCCGACAGCTTCTTCACGGACTGGATGAGGGCACCCACGATGGTCTTCAAGCCTGCAGGGGGGAAACAAGAGTGGCAATGACTCCTGGAGGAGACAGGGAGGAATCGCATCCTCACGGTCCCTTACAACCGCGGCGCGGTGGCAAAGAGGGTTGCTATGAACCAGCCCATCCCACCCGGTGCAGTAGGGATGAGGATGGCCCAAGCTCCCTGGTTTCAGTGGTGAAGTGGCAATTGTGAGAACAAACGTTCCTCCCTGCGTGCATCTGAGCCTTGCAGCACAGGATGCAAAGCATCCTCAGGAGGCCTAAACCAAGGTGTTAAATTAAGCCACGCTGCTGCAAAGCTCTCCATGGACACCTTGAGTTCTGTTTAAGCCTGGCACAAGCTAAAACACCCCACAAAGAGCCAACAGTTTGCCCATCTTAAGTTCCTGCTGCTTAACTCAAGTGTTTCAGCACTTTCCCCTTCCCCTGCAGGAGCTGCATCCTTCACTTGATGATGGGATTTGATGGGGCAGGGTTTCACTCTCAGCGCTGGCTCTTTGGGTTCTACCAAGGCCATCGGGCTCATGAATAGCTCCAGAAGATCATGAATGGCTCAATAATGAAAGGAAGCTCAGGCCTAAGTCAAGAATGCTGCCAGTTCTGCAAAGCAGGCTGGGCTGGAAGAGGAACCAGCCATGAAGTGGGGAAGAACACGGCACAAAGGCTTCAGGAGACAGAGCAAGAACTCTGGAAGCAGAAGCCATAGAGTATTGAAGCAGCTTTGCTGATGTTAATCTTGCACTTGGAACTGAGCAGTGAAGGAGGCTCTGTTTGGGGCCAGTCAGATCCAAGGCTCTGGCATTCGGCAGCAAACCTTTGGCAAGAACCCTTTCTACACCAGCAGAGGTTTGATCCGGATCAGGAACACCAGGCTTCAAAAGGAATTCTTATGGAGGAACAGTGTTTTAAATGTCTTTCATCCCAATCTCCAGCGTTTTCAAGCAGTGCCAAAGCCCCACTCCAGCCCCAAGCAGGTTCTTGCTGTTAGTTCTGGCATTCCAACACCAGTGTGCATGCTCATCTCCAGTGCTCAAATATGCCCCATGCAGCCATTCCCCGCAGCAACCAGGCCTCTCTGCTTTGTGTGCTGCTCTCTCATAGGCACAGGAGGAGAAAGGGGCTTGGAACCACGATGCTCAATTGGCAGCAGGAGTGTTCCCAGTCCACAAACACAACTCCAGCAGCTCCCAGTGGAAGCAATGGCCTTCGTGCTCTGCAGATCTGCATCACCACTGGGTCCTATCGAATGTCACAGGCACTGGAGACTGATGGCATCAGGCAACTGAAATCCCAATTCATTTATGCCAATGGCCACATCTCTTTAGAACACCAGAGTTCAATAGGTCCTACCAAGCCACAGCAGCAGCGTGATGCTTTAGCCACAGTCTGCTCCTGTCACTGGAGCCCATGCAGACCCTCTACCTGCATGGAATATCTTGCCTATAAACCACACTGAGGATAACCGCAGTTATAGATAGAAGATGTGGTTACCACTCATTGTAACCCCAACGTTACAATCCCCATTCCATTACATGTGCTGAAGCAGATGGGGAACCCCATAAATCAAGCCTGTAGTGGCTACACAGCACTTAGGAAGGGCTCAGCTGCCCCTTCCCTTGTTCTCATTAGAAATAGAAGGAAAACTCCATTGGTTTTGAGTAGGATGGAGGGAATGATCCCGAACGGAACCGTCCTGCTCCTTTCCATGGGAATGCAAGGCATGCTTAGCACCCAGCTCATTAAAGCTGCACCGTTTTCCCTTTGCCACCATTCCGAAAGCAAACCACACGTAGAACTTATGTTAACCTCGATGCTGTTCCTTGAGCAAGGCAGTTAATACCTGCAGCAGGCTGGCAGAACCACAACTGCACCCCAGATCCCCCCAGGGTGCTGCTGACAGCAATTCCCCCCGTACCCTGTGCTCTTTAACACTGGCAAACATTAAGGAATGCTAAGTAAGAACACACTCTTGCATACTCTCATTGGGTGCAAGGAAAGCAGATGCCACTGCACATCATGCACAACAGCCATGTACATCTGATGGGTTTAGCAGTCTGGAACGGGGACAACAGTGATGGGCCCCTACAATCCCATAGCCTCTCTTCTGGCAAGTGGAGGCTGAGAAAGCAGAAGAACCATCATCAGTTATTGCATTAGGGAACAAAGAACCAAAGAGCAGAACTCATCAAGCGGTTCTATGGGGTGAGACGGGTCGGGGAGGGAAGTTTATTGCCATTACCTGCCCTAGATCCCATCTGACTCCAAGGAACTGAAGTGACCTCATGCAGGCAGGTTTTAACTTTGCTGGGTTTTGCTCTCAGCTTATTCTTAGGAACAAGAACAGGTTTTGGGTTTAGATTTTAGAACAGGTTTTGGGGTTTAGATTTTAGAACAGGTTTTGGGTTTAGGTTTTAGAACAGGTTTTGGGGTTTAGATTTTAGAACAGGTTTTGGGGTTTAGGTTTTAGAACAGGTTTTGGGGTTTAGGTTTTAGAACAGGTTTTGGGGTTTAGATTTTAGAACAGGTTTTGGGGTTTAGATTTTAGAACAGGTTTTGGGTTTAGGTTTTAGAACAGTTCTAGAAACAGTGGCCATGACGGGGTGACTTCCTGAGCAAGAAACTCTTTAGCCTAAGGGGGAAGGATATCCCCATTCTGCAGCCACCTGGAACTAAACTTCAGGCAGAGAGTGGAGAAAGGGATAAAGAACGGGAAGAGCCAATTCAATGGCCCAGAAGCCTCAATTCCCAACGCCTCCATTGATCCAGACTGCAAAGCCCATCCGACACATCCCAGGGCCTGTGAGCAGCGAGCGATGCAGGACGGGAGGGGATGCAGGACGGGAGGGGATGCAGGACGGGAGGGGATGCAGGACAGGAGGGGATGCAGGACGGGAGGGGATGCAGGACAGGAGGGGATGCAGGACGGGAGGGGATGCAGGACGGGAGGGGAGGCAGGACGGGAGGGGAGGCAGGACGGGAGGGGAGGCAGGACGGGAGGGGATGCAGGACGGGAGGGGATGCAGGACGGGAGGGGATGCAGGACGGGAGGGGATGCAGGACGGGAGGGGATGCAGGACGGGAGGGGATGCAGGACGGGAGGGGATGCAGGACGGGAGGGGATGCAGGACGGGAGGGGATGCAGGACGGGAGGGGATGCAGGACGGGAGGGGATGCAGGACGGGAGGGGATGCAGGACGGGAGGGGATGCAGGACGGGAGGGGAGGCAGGACGGGAGGGGATGCAGGACGGGAGGGGATGCAGGACGGGAGGGGATGCAGGACGGGAGGGGAGGCAGGACGGGAGGGGATGCAGGACGGGAGGGGATGCAGGATGGGAGGGGATGCAGGACGGGAGGGGAGGCAGGACGGGAGGGGATGCAGGACGGGAGGGGATGCAGGACGGGAGGGGATGCAGGACGGGAGGGGAGGCAGCTCTGGAGGCTGCACGGTTCTCACCTGGAATCACAGAGATAGTTTTCAAAGCTCGGAGAACTCTGAAAGTTCTCAAGGCTGAGACATTCCCCAGGTCCACAAACTCAGTGACATATCTGCAAGGAGGGAGGTGACACACAGGAAACACCATCACGATACACACGCCGCGCCGAGGAGAACGCCTACTACAGACAAAGCCATACAGCACTCACAGGGGCCTGCACCCAACAGCTAACACCGAGCCGAGCCCGCCTTACCTGGGATAACTGATATAGTTTTCAAAGCTCTCAGAACCCTGAAAGTGCGCAGAGCTGAAACATTGCCTAGGTTTACAAACTCTGTTATATACCTGCAGAATTAAACCAGAGTTAATGGCACCGTTGGGGTCGCTCCCGGTGTAGGAAACAAGCATTGCAAGGGCTTTCGAAGGGGGGCATTGCAAAGGGAGAGGGGCTCCACGCTGCGAGCGGCTCGTCCAGGTGGATGGGGTGGTACCTGCAGCCTCGTCTATACAGGACTGGAGGATTTAGTGCTATCTCTATAGGAGAAGGGCACTGGAAAGCTTAAAGCTGGGAGGGCATCGCCTCACTTCAGTGCTCTCAAGGGTACTCGCTTCACTTTGTGTTTATCAGAAAGCATCAGCGTCTGTCGCTCTGAGGAGCATCCTTCAGTCTCACCCTTTACGCTTCACCCCCTGCCTGTGAGCAGAGGTAGGCTCATCCCCCTTTTACAGAGGGATAAACACAGAGGATGAGATGCTTTGTGCAAGGGTAACAGGGTGATATTCGCTAACTCAGAGCAGCCCATTCCCTCTGTGCTGTCTGGGGACAAACAGGGTATGAAAAGGCAAAGAAATGCCCAATATTTGAGCTCCTCCGGGTGCTTCATAGAACTCAGACCCCCTTCAGTGGGATTTAAGTAACACATAAGCTTGTTCCAGCCCTTGACACAGAAAGAGATTGGATTTGAAGCCTATTGGCAATAATGGCAATGAGGAGGTTACACAGTGGGAGCTCTCACGTTTAAGACCAATGCATTTAAAGCTGCTCCTTGTTCACCTCCAGAGGAACAAAGGCAATACCCAACGCAGAGGCTGCATCCAGTGCGTGCACGGCACTGGGAGCTTCCCCCACACGATCACAGGAGATCCCCACCTCTTCCCAAGGGACACAAAGGCTCAGGGAGCAACCGGTTATGTGCCTTTAGTGCTCAGTGGGCAACTCGTCTCATGTGGTTTAATTACAAACCAAAAGGCACGGAGAAAAGAGCAGAAACTCTGGGAGATCAACAGCTTGGGGGGCAGAATCCAGCCCAAAAAGGGTATTTTCTATGACTAAAGGCTCCTGAGCTTTCCTGCTGTTGACTACGGGATCCCCAACACGCACACATGCAACACCCCACTAACAGCTGTAAAAGGGGATGCAACGTTCTCTTCCATGAGTGCCTCAGACCACCAGGGCCATCCACAGGGTTTTCCTGCTGAGCCAAAGCATCCATCAATGCAGGGAAACTCTAGGGAGCACCTCCTGGTGCAGCCTCCAGCCATCCCCATGAATCCCCATAATCAATGTCAGCTGAGCTGGCACAAGAGAAGAGAATGAGGAAGGAAAAGAAAGCGTCTCCTTTTCCAGCTCATTGGAAAGGGGTTAATGATCACTCAACCTCAAACCACAGCCTGGGACCTCTGACCACACAAGGCCAAGGGGGGAAGGAGCTGGAGATGGGATGCTCAGCTCTGAGGACAAGCTGTGACTCGGGCATGGGAGCACCCTAAAACACCAGGGACTATCCTAAAGCTTTTCATTACACCCAAAGGCAGGCTTCAACACGTCCTTTGCAGCATCCCTGACTCTGTGGAGCTGCGGTTTAGGTCTGCAACTCCACGCCAGGCAAAGCTTTCCTCTTGCCAGAATGAACCTTTGGGGATGCACTGAAGTTTTCCCTATTGCCTCCTTCCCCCCCTCACCCCCATCCCCTCCCACACGCCCCAGAGAGCTGGAGCAAGCTGAGAACAGGACTTACGCCATCATGATGACGCTGAAATCCAGCCAGTTCCACGGATCCCGCAGGAAAGTGAAGCCGTCTATACAGAAACCTCTCGCAATGATCTTCACAAGGGATTCGAAGGTATAAATGCCAGTGAACGTGTACCTGCGGGTACAAAACACCATCCCAGTGGTGACCAAAGGGGTTCCAACCCCTGGGGTCTGAGCAAAGCGGGTGGAAAAGGAGCTGGGTTGATGGGAGGAGCTGAAGCAGCTTTTACTTACTCCACATTCTTCGACCATTCGGGTGGGTTACTAAAAGTCATGAATACACAGTTGGTCAAAATAGTGCACATAATGATCATGCTAAATACTGTAGACCAAAGTCAAGGATCAACGGACACCGGCGTGGCTCTTTACATCAGCTTATGGCTCCCTGAGCATCACTGACTGCAATGGAACTCAACCATTCCCAGTCGAGGGGGACTACAAAGATGCTCACGGGATGTAAGACTGGGGTGCCTATATATAAATAGTGTTTTCATGTCACCATTCAACTCATTTCCTATTCTCTGGCATGTCTTAGCAATTCCCAAATCACATGCCTGAACGGCAATGTCTCCCCAGATAATCCCATCTCTCCAGGAACATCAGTAATATACCCAACTGGAAAGCAGCATTGCAACCCATGGACACCCAGGAGTTGCCTTGGAGGAGATCTTAAGGATCTTCCCAACCATCTCTGCTGCCTGTGTGTGTTCAGGATGGGGTGAGGAGCACTGCAAGCACAGCTCAATCTCAGCATGAGGAGCTGAGTGCACGTTCACCACGGGATCATCAGCAGAATGGGTCAGATCCAAGCTGCTGGACTTCCACAGTGGAAGCAGACTCAATGGATCTCAGCTCCAGGCTCAAGACCCACTTGCCAGCATCAACCTGACAGAGCTGCATCTCCCCGCTGCATCCCAGAACATCCAGAGGGGAGAAATAACACAGAGCAAAAGAAAACGTTCCCGGCCTCAGATCCCAGATGGACTTTGGGAAGATGGAAAAGCTTTTCCCTTGTAGGAGATGCAGGAAGGGAGTGCTGAGAAGCCTCTAACCCAACACATGAATTCCATTTCGGAGCCACTTGCTATGAATAAATAACTAACCAGGGAAGCAGCTCCTTCAATATCCCACCTTTTTCCTCCCCCCCTCTCCTACTAACACATGCAGATGACGTTTTCCATCTCTTCCCTGTCTATTCCCAAGCTGCCTGAAGCCTTGCAGGGGAGCATTTAGGAATAGCCTTGCCATTAGAGGGATGTTTGAGATGCTGAAAGAGCAAGGAATTAGTCAGCATCTCCTTCCATACAAGGAACCTTTGGCTCTTGAAGCATTTCAGGAGCTAAAGCTCAACTCCTCCTCATGTAAAGCATAAATCACAGTTGTTCCAATACTTATGGGTGTCCATGCACAACGCATGGACACAGATAGGTGCAAAGAGCAGGGAAAATGAAGGAATTGACTGGCTTGGATGTGCCTAAAGGGCCATGCTTTCCAGTGCTCTGAGGCCACATGCACAACGCGAACCCATCCCCACCATCAGAACCCAGCACCAACACGAGCAGCAAGGGGCTGGTTCAGTGACTGTGGCAAGGCAGAAATAGCAATCAAAAGGATATGAATGTATCAAAATTTTAATAGCTATTCTTCTAAACAGATTAAAAGGACTTAAAATGTACAAGGCAGGTGTGGCACTAAATCGGAAGAGTGTTTTCCCTCTGTTTAGTACTACAAAGGTCTGCAGAGAAACAAAGAGACAAAGAGAAAGAGAGAGTTAATGCAGGAACATCAAAGCGTTCATTATCCCCCTGGCATAAAAATAGCATTTGCTGCCTTTCTTAAAGCACCATCCCCTTTATGAAGTCCCCATTAGGGTAAAACATCCTTAGCAGCGCATCACGAGCGGTTCTACTCCAACCCATCCATCCCTAGAGGCCAAAGCTCCCATCTAAGCACACCCATTTTCCTCAGGCCCCGTTATCCCTATCCCCAAAGCAACAGGACCACAAGTTCAGGAGAAGAACTGAACCCCAGCTTTATGCCACTGCCCAGGGCACAAAACCACCTCTATGGCACAGGGTTCATGCAGCTCAGTTCTCCTTCCCAAGCACCAAACAGGACAGCATCGCACCTGCAAGGAAGCAGGTAAGCAATGAGAACACGTCCCCATCACCAGATACAGGTCAGACACCCATCACTGGGAATATGAACACATTCCACACTGGTGCATCAACTCCAGTCATAATCATGTGCTCTCCCTGCCTTTAATGAGTGAGATGTTAAGGTTTATTACATTCTCCTTACTTGTATAAAGGTGTATCACTTTATAGAGAAATGAGGGATGCAAACGTGAGGCAGAATCGACCCCATCAAATCCAGACCTGCTGCTCCATCTCCCCACCAGCAACACGACTACGGAGACAACCAAAGCAGCCACGTGGAGAGGCAGAACTAGAACTGGGGCTGCTTAACACCAGCATTCCCAATGCACCTTCCACTCAACTGCAAGGAGCAAAGGCAGCTCGTGTGCACTGGAAGTATCCATCACCCCCCGTGCCCATCACCTCTGGGATGCTGCAGCAGCGCAGGATGAAGCCCAAGAGCGGGGCAGGGGCAGCAGCAAATCCAGCCCGGAGCCTCTCATCAGGAGGGAACCCATGAGGGCTCCCTGCCAAGGCATCCATGGGGCTTCCCCACGCTCTTAGGGAAACAAGGGGGGGTTTAGCTCATTTTGGGCTAAAAGAGCCCATGGAGCAGCAAAGGGAATCGACACCAGGGTGCGGTCCAGCGCCCGTGTGAAACCTCCCTTAGCAGAACCACCAATGCATCCCCCAGCTGAAGCACTCTGCAGCCAGCTCTTCCATTGCAGCATCAAGCATGAATGACCAGACCAGCCTGGCATGGAACAGGATGCTCTAAGCTCTTCAAAGGTGCAGATTACAGTGGTCGAGGGACACCCCATGCTGGGAACCAGCTCCGGCTCATGACCATGGATACACCTTCATTCCCTGTGCCCTTTTCTTTGGAGCAGGAGACCCATCACACAGGGATGCTCGTGCACTTCAGTCGTGTCCCCAGCTCAGCACTGAGCTCTCCCCCATCTTCTAAGCCATGAAATGAGGGCTGAACCTTACACGGGCACAAAGGGAGCTGGACCATGCAGCAGCTCAGTTCCACAGCGCCTCCATTTCCACTTGGGAAGGATCCCAGGGGAGGAGCCCTGGGGTTTCCTCAGCAAGCCACAAGTTCTTCACATGGAGACCCAGGTACATGCTTCAGATGGAAACCCACCCAGAGCCTTTCGACCTGCGCAACAGGAGCGATGCTCAGGTGGGAAGGTGGATGGACCTGCTCTACATGGAGGGGCAGAGCCTTGGAATGCTAGAGGGATTACATGGGAACACACGTTTTCAGTGGCCCTTTCACACACCTGGCATTCCCTGGTGTAATATAAGCTACTTCATCATGCAACTGCACAAACATCCTGCTTAGTCCTTCACCTATTACATGTCCATAAACAGCTCCTTGTTTCCTCTTCCTGTTCTTCCCATCTTGCCCTTTTTAGCCCATGATGATTCCTGCCTCTAAAGCCCATCACAACGGGGCCTCTCATACAACCTCAGCACAAAGAAGGTGCTGCCCAACCCAGTGCTCCAATCGATTCCACTCCGGTTCCTCTGCATCCTCTAAACCCTGGGTAAATCTCTGCTTGGCCTCATCAACAGAAAGGAAAGCACAAAAGCCAAGGAGCTTTTGGCACCTGAACCCCTTCTCTTCGCTTTGTCTTTCTGCTGCTGACATTAAAACTCCCTTGCAAAATGGCTGCGTGCTCTTAAGATGTTTGCTGGTCCAGGGCCAAGAGCATCCTTAAGCCCCTTGAGGATCTGCTGAGGCAAAGCTCGAAACCCAGAGGAAGGTGAGACCCGGAGAAAGGGGGGGGAGCCCGAACTTCCCAAAGCCTCCATTGGTCATTGAAGGTTCTTTGCTCACTTTGGGGTAAAGCTGGCTTCACAGCAACCTTCGACTGCGTTCTCCTAGGGGAAGATCCCCCAAGAGAAGTCATCCCTAACCCCATTGAAAACAGCGCACGAGCGAAGCGATGGCAAAGAGCATCCCGGGCATGGGGAGGTTCAAAATCCCCCTGCACTGAGCCTTCCTGCAAGGGCTGGGAAGTGAGGAGTGGGCAGCAGCCTGCAGGAGCAAACAGCTTTCTGAGCAGCCTAAGAACATATGGAAGCGCATCCCTCCAGCGGGAACACGGCTGCCTCAGCCCCAGCGTTCAGCGGGAGGGAGCGATGCCTCCCCAGTGACACCCTGAGCAAGTCACTTGAACAGAGCTATTTTCAACGCTCCTCTTGCAGGGAATTCTGCCACCCTGGAGGCTGAGGGAGGAGGGAATGGAGCAAAACCGGCTCCTAACGGAGAAATCACAGGATCTGGTATTTATTAACCCATCCCTCCAAAGCGAACTGATTTATTCCTCACCCCCATTCGTTACGAAGGAAAGAAATCTTCACGTTTTGCTCTTGTTTCAATGCAGGAACCAAAAAACCCTCGCCATTTATTGAAATGCATCAGCTAAAGCATTCCTGAAGGATGGCTCTGTAAAAATAGACCTCGCTCCATGTGGAACGCGGAGCAGTGGAGCCGGGTGTCAGCGCCAACGGCAGCGCAATCTGCCTCTGGAAGGGGATCCAGGCTGCCTCCGAGGCGGAAATGCTTCTCCTCCCTTCCACTCAGCACCAGTGGGCTGCAGCTATTTAGGTGACTGCAGCAGAGGCTCTCTCGCCTCCTGCTCCGTGCCACACTCGTGTATCCCGATCCCAGCAGGAAGCGGGATGCGCTACGGCAGCACCGGGCCCCCCCGTCTCCATCACCCATCTGACACCCAGGAAGGGCTGCACAAGATGCATGGCAGGGATCAAGCTCCCCTTTCTCTTCCTAGGAAGGGCATGCTTGCCTGTCCTGCTCCTTCGACGCCCACCGGAGGGATGGAGCGGAAGGAGAAATGCCCTTAAACATGGAAAACCTGGGAATAAGAGGCTCAGTTTTGACACGGCCCCAAATCTTCCCTCTGTTTCAATGACTCCACTGCTCTGCCAAGCCTCGACCTCGCAGGCCATCACCCTGCCCTGCACAAGCACAGGTTAGAGCCAGCCGTGCCTCTCCCAGGCTGGAATCTCACATCCCTGGGATTCTCCCAGGGCCTCGGAGCCAAGGTGACATTCCAGACCCGAGGGCCCATTTCCAATCCCTGCACGTGACTTGAACTTGCAAGTCACTCCATTGGCACAACGGCTCTAGAAGGATCCTCAGGTGCTCCTCAGCAAGCTATAGGTGACCTGGGATGCTCACGGATGTCAGCAACTGCAGGGCTGGTTTCCCCATTGAACCCAATGGGCTTCCATACGATCCCAACTCCCAGAAACTCAGGGACCTCCTGAACAGAGCCATTGCAGGAGCACTGACCCCTTTCCCCTCTTCTCTTGCTGAGTGAAATGGAAGTCACTTAAGGACCACACAAGGGGAAAGAACAGGGTGTTCAGTGGGAGTGATAACCAAGGCCATAAACGGAAGAGAAAAGAGGTCTAAAAGATGGGAAAACATCAGGAAATAGAAACACTAATAATGGTCCAGGAGGGACCAGATCCTACCTCTTGCTTAAGCAATCACTGCAGACTGAGGCAAGCATCTGCTCTGCCTTCATTGCTAGGGATGCTCCCACATCCGAGGCAGCCTGAGCCTTGCTTGCACAAGAACAGGGAAGTTCATGGGTTGGTTCCCACAGGAATTGGACTTCTTAGTTGTAAACCAAAGAACATTCCCTCGCAAAGACAAAAAGGAGCTGAATTACCCCAAAACCCGCGACCGGTGAGCAAAGGGCCTCTAGTGATGCTCCTACGAGGCATTACTCCCACTTTGCTCAATGAAACAGCAGGGAAAAGGGAAGCAGCTTGGACACAAGCCCCGGCATTCTGAGTCTCTGCACCAGGGCTGTTTCTAGGTCGCGCTGTTTCTCCTTTCAATATCAGTTAAGAGGCCACTGGGATGCTCAGCTCCTCCATGAGGATGCAGTTTCAGCTCCCGTGGCAAAGCCAAGATCACTGCGTCCTCCTGCAGCTGAGCCGCTCCTCCCTGGGTGCTGCTGCTGCTGGAGAGGAAAACCATGGAACACTTCCCGTGCTCCCAGCGCGATTCCCGATGCTTCCAAAGGGCTGGGGGGAAGCCGCTGCTTGGAGCAGCAAAGCAGCAGCGCAGCCCCAAGCTATCCCCGCACTCAAGGGGGTGAAAAGGAGCTGAGCCAGTTCTGGTGTGCATGGGAAGAGCAAAGCTCTCTGAGCTCCATCTCCCACCTGGAACGTTCCCCTCCGACGGCAGCAGCTCCAGCTCCGCACACGGGGATGAGGGAGCAAGCAGGGATTGGGAACGGAGCTCGGTTTTCCCTCAAAACCATGGATTTCTCCCTAGCTTTGTGTTGGGAGGAAGCTGAGAGCTGCCCCGGTCCCCTTGCCTCCTGCTTGTGACACCCAACAGTGCCCACAGCCCTTCAGCACTCGCCTGCTATAGCCTGAAGGAGCTCAAGCATCCCACAGCTGCATCCCTGCAGGTACCTGGGTACCAACCTCTCCTGCTTGGATCTGCTGCAGCATCCCCTACATCCCAATGGCTTTGGTTGGGTGCGACAAGGCCGACACAAAGCCTTGCTGTCCACAACAGCTCCAGTTTGGAGTGGTCACATCCCAACAAGGGTCACATCCAGGCACTGCTAAGCCTGAGTTATAGGTGGTCACCATCTCTGCCCACTCAAACTCAACCTCTAGCAAAGGAACAAGGCACAAAGCAGTAAAAGAGAGCCCCAGGCTTAAGCCCTTTGGCTTTCTATGAAGATCAGTGTCCATGCTCTTCCTTCTTTCCCCATAGAAGATCCCTCCCCACAGTGTTTGCTTACTCACCCCTTTCCTCACGCCATCACTCCATTCCTTACTGCATCTCGGCACCCCTAAATGCCTCCTGCTTAATGCCACACACATCACATGTTTGGAATCAAACTGATGGCGACAAAAGGCAGTTATAACCCCGTTGGGGTTTCAGTCCTCACTGCTTCACAACCATCAAATTCCATGCAAGTAAACCAAACACACACTTAAAACCATTACCCCTTCTTCTTGCCCTTATGGTTAACACTGGCAGCTCGGCACAACTTTCAGCTGTCAACTCCAACCAAGTAGGACCATAGCATCCCTATTAAACCCCAAAGCAAACCAGGGAAAACAACAAGCCCCATCCACAGACTCCGCTCTTTGTCTTCTCCTCACACCATACCCGAACCTGCCATTCCCTAAAGGAACAGGCAGTTTAGCGCCTTCCTTCTTCCGACTCACTTTCTGGGTCATATAATAAGGGTCAAAGTCCTCCAGGGGTACAGCGACCAGGCCTTTTGGGATGTCCCCGTAGATGAAAGGCAAGTTCTTCCCCGCCTCGAGGTCACTGTTGGGTTTGGGTTTGCTGTCTTCATCGTCATCCCGGTGGCTGCTGTCCTGCTTGGAGCGCTGCTTCTTCTTCAGCTCGGCGATGTGCTTCTCGATGTTGGCCAGAGACTCCGGCGTGAAGGGTTTGAAGCTCTCGGGGCCTGGTGGTGCGAGCAGCTTCGCTGCCATCTTTTCATCCTGCAGCAGCTTCTTTTGCTCTGTTGCACCCGGACAGGTCAGCTCTGCAGGGGAGCAAAGGCACAGCGAGGTCAGGCACAGCGAGGACACGGAGCAGCTCCTCACCCCATGGACCAAGTGATGGACACTGGCCCGTCCCTCCCCATCCTTACCCTGGTGGCACAGCCCAAGCAGAAGCACCGCACAGCCCTGGATCTCCAACCCGCTTTGGGCATCTCCTGACCACAGAGTCTCTTCTATTCTCTATCCCACTTCTGATACAGTGGGATACATCCCACTCTTCCCTGTCTGGATGACCTTAAGGTCCCTCCCAACCCAAACCAGTCTGTGGTTCTACAGGAACTCTGCAAAGCAACCATATCAAACCCAGTGCTCTGTAGCCAACATGCATGGAATATGCTGAGCTCCCTCGTGTCCCATCACATATTACAGCAGTTGGGAAGTTGCCTTCATGACTTCAGCCTGGCAATGGGAAGAAGCTCTTCCCTGTGAGGGTGGTGGGACATGGGCACAGGATGCGGCTGCCCCATCCCTGTTCAAGGCCAGGTTGGAGCAACTTGCTCTAGTGGAAGGGGGCCCTGTCCATGGAACTGGATGAGCTTTCAGGTCCCTTCATCCCAACCCATTCCCTGGCTCTATGAGTGTGGTGGGGAGGGCTCTGCACGCTCCTTTAGGTTCAAGACCGCAGTGGGTTCACCTCTTCCTCCTCTGAGCACACCAAATCTCTCCTATGGGAAGCCAAATCCCACCCTTTCATTCATGCACATACATATACATACACATACACAGATATAGATATAGATATAACAATGAGGGTTTCTATTCACCTCAAGCCCTAAGCATGAAATCCTTTGACAAGACTCCCATCAGCAGTCATCCCTGACAGTCACATCTCCCCAGTGTGCAGGCTGGAGCCAGGCTCTCTGCATCAGATGCAATGTGATAGAGCACTTCATGCTGACAAGGAAGAGCTTCCACCCTGCAGAGGCTCTGACACTGCTCCCTTCAGCAAGCAGGAACCCATGGAATCCCTGAGCCACAGGGCCCTCTCTTCCCACTCCAGGAGCAGGCCAAGAGAGGAGTGACAGGAGCCCTGCACTGATGCAACAGCACTGCAGTGCTGCAGGCTGGAATACAACCCAGCCCTGACACGGCTTTGGCACTCCAGGGAGGAACTCAAGCACCAAAGTGGCAACGGATTCAAGAGGGAAGGCAAGGCAGCACTGAGTGCATGGGGTGGGAAGGGTCCAGCATGGGACAAGGCCCCTTCAATAAGGGATGAAGGCAGATCTCCCATGGTAACACACAGAGAGCATCAAATCGGGTATTGAAGATTTGCAGTCTCTGGAAGAGGCTTCCAGATTCCTGAATAACTGCACCAGGGGACCAAAGGGGTAAAACCCCAGTTTCAGCATCGAGGAGTGCTCTGTGGCCATGTGGGAAGAGCTCACGCAAGCCACAGGCATCACGGAAACAGAAGCAAGCTCTGGGAGCCTGAGCTGGAACAGGCTTTATCCAGCCTCTGAAAGCAAAAGCCACAGCTTCCCATGGGAATAAACTCAGTTTATAATGGAATACCTGGAGATCCCTGCCTTTAAACACGGAACCTGGGGTGCTCCCAAAGCCATGTCTAGTGCGAAGCATCCTTCCAAGCGGTATCTGTGCCTCCTCCATTCCAGCTCGGACACTGCCATTTACAGACTGGGAGGGCTCTGCTTTACCCTCAAGTGTTCCAACACACGTGGAACTCCAACCACAAAATCCTTAAGGATAGCTCCTATGTAAGCACACAGCTTGGATCCTATTGCTAGGAACTGAACCAGGTACTTCTGGAGTAGCAACAGGAAAGGCTCAAAAAGGATGGGAAGAAGGGGAGGGAAAAGCCAGCCTCTTGGTCACGTTAGCTCTGGAATCATCACGGAATAACCAGCTGATATTAAGGAAAATTAATTTCTTCTATTCTTGCAGCATTTGCATGCATTTAATTACCAAATTTCCCACATCCTGTGAAACTCCAGAGCAGCGTTGGGGATGTGGTCTAATTGAATGGCACAGATAAATATGCAAGGCCTGAATTTAGAAACCAAAGTAGCTCAGGGACACAGCATGGAGAAAAGGGGGGAAATGAAGGCAGAAATGATGTGCCTGGGCCCTGTGTCCAGTTACACAACCAGCAATGGGAAGCAAGCACCTCGTGTGCTACGTGGCCATTTCAAACACCATCCCAAAGCCAGCAAGCATCCCCCTGGTACCCAGCTGCAGAGCAGGGAGGGTTTGTACCAGACCCTGTGCATCCATCCAGTGAGAGATGCTGTGATTTATCCTGGTGGACCTCGGCTGCCTCATGCTCCTCATCATGTTCACACGTGCTGCAGACAACCAGCAACTGCTTTGGTGTCTACTCGCAGGGCTGCTGCTTGTTTAATAGCAATAGGTAACAGTGACCTGGGGCTTTCAGCTCTTGCCAGTCCTCACTCCCTTGTAAGTTACCCCAATGGACAAAATCAGGATGCAAACTAAAAGAAACAGTGAATTCGGTACCATAAAGGGGCCTACAGGAAAGCTGGAGAGGGGCTTTGGACAAGGGATGGAGGGACAGGACAAGGGGCAAGAGGGGAGATGGAGATGGGATCCTAGGAGGAAGCTCTTCCCTGTGAGGGTGGTGGGACATGGAATGGGTTGAGTGGAGAAGCTGCCCCATCCCTGTCAGTGCTCAAGGCCAGGTCGGAGCAACTGCTCCAATGGAAGGGGTCCCTGCCCATGGAACTGGATGAGCTTTGAGGTCCTTTCAACCCAAACCAGGCCACTTGAAAGACCTTGACCAGAACCAGTCCTTATCCACACATTGTCTGAATGAACAAGCATTGAGTGACCTTCATCCTGTAGATCCAGAAGGGCTGTGGCTCATCCTCATCTTCATCAATAGACACTTCCACATGGCACACGTGGCCTATGGAAGCCCATGGGTTCAAGGCAAGCTGCTTTAAACCAGAAAGCCAGTTGTATTCTATCACTGAGGATGGGATACACAGGACTTGGGAAGAATAAAGGCTGGGGTTTACTTTGGCACTTTCCCAATGGGAATCTTCAACCTCTAAGGAGAGAAAGGGTTGGAAAACTGAGACAAAGACTCCCCATCAGGTAGAGGTTTTGTGCTGGAGTGATGGATAACTGCATCCCACATCTCCAACCGCACCTCCATCCATTCAGATGGAGCACATTGACACTGACGTTTCCCACTGATTTTACACCAGGGAAGAGGATGCTGCATTGAGGCGCCCAATTGCTAAGACTTAATTATATTTCCTAACAGTTCCCAGCAGCCCGTTTAGTCCATTCTGAGCCATTCTGATCAATTATTCAAGCTGATTGTGACAATAAATTAAAAGCACGGTTTTGAGGCAATATCTCTGCTTTAAGACATTTCTCCTTCCATTCACTCGCAAGATTCAGTCACTCTCAGCACGTCTTTGAGAGAGAACCCTTCTAGATGCAGCTTTATATAACCCACCCCGACACACACAGCCCTGCTTGGAACATCACAGCGTGGAGGAGCAGCCCTTTGGAACCCTCCTGCCTTCAACCCAAAGCAAATGGTCCATGGGGGAGGACTCCTTCAGGAGAACCCGGCCATCTCCTCCGGTGTGGCTGCAAGAGGGCAATGGAAAGGGAGCCTTTCCCTTAGGAAAGGTCACGTTATCCCTGCTAACCCAAATCTAACTCCTTGCTGCATCCATTCAGACCCACAGGACAGGGGCAAGGAAACTGATTCCAGGTGATCCTTATGGAGCACCCAAACGGTAGGGCCACAGATGGGATAAACACGAAGGGGAGGTGAAGCAATCCCCCCTCGTGGTCCAAGCGCTGCCATCCTGCTCCTGATGGCACCGGATGGGTTCACCTCCTGCTGGAACCACCATTGGAAGAGCAGTGTTTGATGCTCCACCTCATGTTCCCAGGGTACTTCCCCATGCAGGTGAAATCCATCTCACACCGCATGGCTTCAACCCCATTAAACCACTCGGGTTGGTCACAACCGGCCTCAGGATGAGGCATCCCCAAGGATAACACCCAGCTCCTTTAGGAAAGACTTCCAAGCATCCTCCCTCCAATCCCAATGCCAGAAATCGCCTCCCAGCTCCAACTTCACAACACTATTTCCTCTCCTTCCTAAGGCAGCAGTGTTAACAGCCAGCTTGGAGCCAAGCTGATGCCAAGGAAGGGTTTTAGGGCACCTCAGCACCAAACCACCGCTCACTCCCCCGTTACACAGCACTGCAATAACAGGGCATAAGGGGTGAGTCCCAAGCACTGATTTACTTCTGAATCCCACCGGATCCAATGACCAGCAATGACCTCCCCCCTCCATCAGCACAAGCCATCTCCTCCCTGTGCTTTCCTGCATCCTCTTCCCCCTGCTTTGAGCCCAAACCTTTGAGCACAGCAGTAAATGATGGATGCTGGTGCCTCTGTTGATGTCAATGGCTTGGATCGATAGTGAATGGGAATCATGTGCCCGGGTGAGTCCCGGGGCCAGCAGCTCCCCACTCATTGAACCAGAGGGAGCATCAATTGCTAACGTGGGCGCCTGGTTCCATGAGCCAGCAAGAAGCAAAGAGGAGGAGGTGATCCCATCCCTCCCATCCTCACTGCTTTCGGTTCTGCCTTGTTTCACCCCCTTTAGCTGCAAAGGAAACTCCATCCACGCTCAGTGTGCGGCACCGCGCCATCGCTCTCCCTTCTGGTCATCAGAAGCCCCCATTCCCACCTCTGATGGCAAAATACCCACATCATTGTACTTGTGCAGCATCGACAGCGGGATCCTGGTCCAAGCCAGCCATAGGAGCTTATATAACCGGGTAAATGCTTTGCAATAGGGCCGGGCTCTTCCACATGGGATGAATGACACCACGGGAGCGACGGGACACGGCCAAAGGGGTCAAGTAGCCCCTTCAGAGCCCCCTTGGGGGGTGCTCGGTTCAAACCCCACTGGAGCTAAGGATGGGAGCTCTCCACACGCACCCCACAGATGGTGACCACAACCCAGAGGCCTCACAAGGAACCAGTATGGAAAATGGCACCCGGAACGGTGCCCGTTCGGCTCCTGCTCCCGGCGCTTCCCATCCACTGCACACAACATTCCCAGAGGGCGAGATGGGGATGCAGGCAGAGGAAGAGCTCCCATCGCCACCCCAGGGCTGCCCCTCGGGCTCTCCAGGAGAGCATCCATTGGGAACGCCGGGAAACCAGCACATCCCAGGCCCCCTCCCTCACCAAGCCAGGAGCCGGAGCGCTTTGAGCCCCCTCTGAAGGCCACGGGGGGCTGCAGGACCACGGGTGTGAAACGAGGACATACGGGTCATGGGTTCCCACTGGGTGCAATGCTGCAGTGTCCCAGGGCCCGGGATACGTGCCTACAGCAGCAGCATCACAACCAGCGCCCCCCCCACCAAGGACCATTCCCAGCACATGGAAAGCCAGCGGCTTCCCAGGACCGAGCTGCCCTCACGCAGCCGTGCCCTGCTCATCCCCTCATCCCTCGCATCCCTGCATCCCGGATCATCCGCAGCCACCGCCATGGAGCAGAATTCCAGCTTCCCCACCCCCACATTGGCTGGGCAGGATGGAGGGGGGGGGGGGATGAAACACCCAGATTTTTAACGGGAAAAGCTTCTGAAGGAGCCGTTCCCGGTGCCCAGGCAGGGAAAAGCCCCAGCTCAGCCCCCCCAAGGGAAAGGAGCGGGAGCAGGAACCAAGCCGCCAACATCTGGGTCAGGCTGGAGCCTCAAAGCCGCCCCATGCCCCCCAAAAACTCCATCCTCCAACTTCTCCCCCTCCCTCGCAGCGGGATGCTGAGGAGGTGGGGGGGGGGGGGGTACCAGCGCTGCAGCTACGGCTGGGGGGGGGGTCAGGGATAGCGAGAGAACTCCCGTTATCCCTCCCCACAATGCAGACAAAGAGCACGGCCCCAGTTTGGGGGCCTCCAGAAGGGCCCCGCCGGTCCCCGGGATGCAGGCACGGATGGGGTGGTCCAAGCGGAGCTCCAAGGCCGAGGGTGGGCACAGGGATGGGGGGACCCTGCGCGTCCTCCCCAAGCCGAGGGGATGCGAGCAGAGGCCGCATCCGGAGGCAGCTCCCCCCATAGGGGCTCAGGCCTCCGAATGGGGCTACGGGTGGGGACCTTCCCCTTTCCCCCCCCCCCCGCACCGGGGCCCCGCACGGAGCCGGGAGGGCGATGCTGGATGCGGGGACACCCGGGGCCCCGCTCCCGGAGCGCGGCGAGCGAAGGGCGGAGAGGGGCAAAGCGGGAGGGGGGGGGCTCCTTCTCCTTCTCCCTTGCCCGGCTCCGGTTGCACCGGGAACCGCTCCCGGAGCGAGCCGAGCGCTCTGCGGCAAAGCCCCCGCCCGGGGTGTGGGGTGGGGGGGGGCAGAGCACGCGTTGCGGGATTAAACCCAAGTGGACCCCAAGGATGCGGGGGGGGGGGAGGAAGGAAGGGGCTGCGGGGGGGTCCCCGCACCGGCGCCGGCACTTACCGCGGCCGCTGCACTAACGCGTCCCCCGCGCGGCGCTGCCGGACTGCGGCGGTGCGGGAGCTGCAGGAGGAACTGCGGGTGTCGCCATCTTGGTGCGGTGCTCGGCGCTGCCCCCCCCCCAACCCCAACCCCCCCCCTCCCTCCCTCCCAGCTCCTCCCGCCTCACCTCCGCCTTCCTCCAGTGCGGGGCCGGCCCCCGCACCGCCGCCGCCGGCCGCCAGGGGGCGCGCCACAACCCCCCCGCGCGCTCGCGCGGGAAATACCGCCCTCTCCCGCGCTCCGCGGCGCGGGAGCGCGCCGGGGACACCCCCCCCCCATAGGACCCTCGGTACCACGGGGTTCCAGCATCAGCATCGCGGTGCCCATAGAAAATCGCACCCGTGCCTCGTTCCGGAGCTCGGGATCGGTCATTCCCGGCCCCTGGAGCTCCCGGCTTTGCTTAGGCACAGCCTGAGGAGCGTCCATGTGGAAATAAGCACCGAAGTCCCATAACCAACCCACAGAGTGTGATCCAAGACAAGAGCCAGAGGAAAACGCGGTGTCGGCCACCCCCTTCCTCTTCATACAGCGTTGGGATAAGTTAAAACTCCCAGTGACTGAGCACCCCTCCTTTATACCCAGAATCTGTGCCTACGTGGTTACACCCCGGGCCGTAACTCATGGAAAGCACCAGCGCGCAATCAAACTGCTGCGGGAAGCTCCGCATCCTGAGGCGGTTTCCGTGCTGGAAGCGCAGGAGCACACCCAAGCTTCCAAGTAGGACACCCCGGAGCTGCCGGGAAGTGTGGGGCACCTTGGCACCAGAAATACTTCAAGGACACGCTGGGGCCCCGAGGGTGTTAGTACAGTTTGTATAAGGTATCTTTAAGCAAGGTGCTTAAAGGAATAAATAGGCCAGTTCAAGAGGGTGAGCAGTGATAACGCTCTTACCAAGGCAGACCAGGGAAGAGGGAATAAGAGCGCACCCATCTTGCCTCTCATGCAGCCCGAAGTTGTGCCCATCAGGGAACGTGCAGTGATGCAGTAACAGCCACCATCGTCCATGAAGATGGAATGGGAAGCTGTTCTCCAGGGTGGAGCTCTGTGGCTGTAGAGCATTCCAGTTGGACCCACTTGTGGCAAAAGGTCTGTGAGCCAGGCTTTGGGGCAGAGGGAAGAAAGGGAACAGAAGATGCAAACAAGTAAGGGAATAAGAGAAAGATGCTCAACCTCTAATGCTTCCAAACAGGAGATACGGAGATAAGTGGTTAAATCAGATGGCAGAGATCCCATCTCCACGGCAGAACACTGAGCAGACCTTAAAACCCATCGTTTTACCTGTGCTTAAACTCAGCACTTTGTGCTCTCCCTCCGATCTAGATCACACCGCAAGAGGTCCCTTAAAAGCCGGGAGTTTCATTGGAAACGTCTCTACTGGGTGCTCCAGACGCATCCAACTGCTTCACACGGAGCCACCCCCACTGTTCCCGTTCTCCAGATGCCGCAAGCTGGAGGCATGAAGGTGTCACGACGGGGTTTGTTAATGAAGCGGCCGAACGGTGCCGCTGGATGCTGATGTTGCATCCGGTTTATTGCCACTAGAGGGAAGAGGCAGCTCACGGGACAGGAGGACTCCCATCGCTCACCAAAACGCCCCGGTGCCATCACGGCAGAACAGCCTTTATTAGGACTTTAAGCCCTCCCTTCCCTCTATTAGGGCTCACCTGGGGCAGAGCAATTAAAAGCTATTAAATGCAGTTAAGTGCTAGTGGTTAATCTGCACTGCAACGAGTGACACAGCAAAGCTGCCCGAGTTGCACAGAATGCATTTAGCACAGCTCATGCAGTTGGGAAGACCAAGCCGTATCTTGCATGTAGAGATAACCGAGTTAATGAGTTGTTTTATCTCTGTTCTATGATTGCCATCAAAGGACTGAAAGATAACTAAGAACAGGAGCAGGAAGAAAATGAGCTTTCAGGTAGCAAACAGAGAGCAGATTGCCGTTCTGCTGGCACCGTTGCCGAGCTCACTGCGCTGTGGGAGCATGGGCGGGACGTTTGCACGCTGAGAGCCAGCTTTCAGGTGGGGCTTGCGGCAATTTGAGCTGGATTTGGGTGATTGGAGCAAGTTTGGGGCATTTGGGGTGGGTTCCTATAGAACGTTTCATACAGGACGGGGTCGGACGCAGTGGAATCAACGCGGGGGTTTCAATCAGGTCCGACTTTCTCGCACGCACCAGCCTGGGGAGGCACCGCGGGCTTCAATCAGGTCCGACTTTGCCGCACGCACCAGGCTGGGGCGGCTCCGCGGGCTTCAATCAGTCCGACTTTCCCGCACACACCAGGCTGGGAGGCACAGCGGGCTTCAATCAGGTCCGACCTTCCTGCACACACCAGCCTCGGGAGGCACCGCGGGCTTCAATCAGGTCCGACCTTCCCAACACGCACCAGCCTGGGGCGGCACCGCGGGCTTCAATCAGGTCCGACTTTGCCGCACGCACCAGCCTCGGGAGGCACCGCGGGCTTCAATCAGGTCCGACCTTCCCAACACGCACCAGCCTGGGGCGGCTCCGCGGGCTTCAATCAGGTCCGACCTTCTCGCACGCACCAGGCTGGGGAGGCACAGCGGGCTTCAATCAGGTCCGACCTTCCTGCACACACCAGCCTCGGGAGGCACCGCGGGCTTCAATCAGGTCCGACCTTCTCGCACGCACCAGCCTCGGGAGGCACCGCGGGCTTCAATCAGGTCCGACCTTCCTGCACACACCAGCCTGGGGAGGCACCGCGGGCTTCAATCAGGTCCGACCTTCCCGCACGCACCAGCCTGGGGCGGCACCGCGGGCTTCAATCAGGTCCGACTTTGCCGCACGCACCAGCCTGGGGAGGCACCGCGGGCTTCAATCAGGTCCGACCTTCCCACACGCACCAGCCTGGGGCGGCACCGCGGGCTTCAATCAGGTCCGACCTTCTCGCACGCACCAGGCTGGGGAGGCACCGCGGGCTTCAATCAGGTCCGACCTTCCCACACGCACCAGCCTGGGGAGGCACCGCGGGCTTCAATCAGGTCCGACCTTCCCGCACGCACCAGCCTGGGGAGGCACCGCGGGCTTCAATCAGGTCCGACCTTCCCACACGCACCAGCCTGGGGAGGCACCGCGGGCTTCAATCAGGTCCGACCTTCCCGCACGCACCAGCCTGGGGAGGCACCGCGGGCTTCAATCAGGTCCGACCTTCCCGCACGCACCAGCCTGGGGAGGCACCGCGGGCTTCAATCAGGTCCGACCTTCCTGCACGCACCAGCCTGGGGAGGCACCGCGGGCTTCAATCAGGTCCGACCTTCCTGCACGCACCAGCCTGGGGCGGCACCGCGGGCTTCAATCAGGTCCGACCTTCCCGCACGCACCAGCCTGGGGAGGCACCGCGGGCTTCAATCAGGTCCGACCTTCCTGCACGCACCAGCCTCGGGAGGCACCGCGGGCTTCAATCAGGTCCGACCTTCCCGCACGCACCAGCCTGGGGAGGCACCGCGGGCTTCAATCAGGTCCGACTTTCCGCACGCACCGGCCTCGGGAGGCACCGCGGGCTTCAATCAGGTCCGACCTTCTCGCACGCACCAGGCTGGGGAGGCACCGCGGGCTTCAATCAGGTCCGACTTTGCCGCACGCACCAGCCTCGGGAGGCACCGCGGGCTTCAATCAGGTCCGACCTTCCCGCATGCACGAGCCTGGGGAGGCACCGCGGGCTTCAATCAGGTCCGACCTTCCTGCACACACCAGCCTGGGGCGGCACCGCGGGCTTCAATCAGGTCCGACCTTCCCGCATGCACGAGCCTGGGGAGGCACCGCGGGCTTCAATCAGGTCCGACCTTCCTGCACACACCAGCCTGGGGCGGCACCGCGGGCTTCAATCAGGTCCGACCTTCCTGCACACACTAGCCTGGGGCGGCACCGCGGGCTTCAATCAGGTCCGTCACCGCTTCGGTTCGGCACTGGCCCCCGGCCCCGCTGGGTCCTAGAGCCCGACCGCAGGACGTGGGATCCCGGAATGGGTTGGGCTGGCCGGGAACTTCTTCCCAATATTCCATCTCCACCTCCTCTTCGGCAGGTTCAAGCCATTCCCCTTGTCCTGCCCCTCCATCCCTTCTCCCAAGCCCCTCTCCAGGTTTCCTGTAGCCCCTTTAGGCACCGGAGCTGCCCTAAGGTCTCCCCGGAGCCCTTCGGAGCTCTCTAACAGGGAGCATCCAGCCGCTGCTCTAAGTCTCAGGAGCCAGGATGCAGACCTGGTGCCGGGATGCGGACACACAGACGTCATGGGGACCCCCCCACAAGGAACCCCCCCATGGGATGTGGCCCCACGTCATGAACTAAGGCGGCACCGGGGATTTCCGTGGGGGGGGGAAACACGCAAGGGGGGGGGCCACATGTGGAAGAGTGAGTGTGGAAGGGGGGGTAAGTATGAAAAGGGGGGGATGCACGGGGAACCCCCCCCATGTTGGTAGAATGGGGATTCCCCCCCCCCGCACCCCCGTTTCCGCCTTCCCCGCCCGCCCCGGTGCCGCCCCGTCGGGCCGTGACGTCACTCACGGGGACGTCCCGGAACCAACGGCTGGTACGGACCGAGCGTGTGGCCGGGGGGGGGATTGGGTTTGGGGACCCCTCGCAAGCGCGGTCACCCCGTCCCTTCGGGGTTCAAAGTTCACGCGTGTCGTTGGCATGTTTGCATGACGATGGCATGTAGACGTGATGGGGGACGGGGTGGGAAGGGGTTAGGGGGGGTGGAAAAGGGAAGAATGCTCCCAACACCCCCCTTTTCCCTCTTGCCCCGCTATAGGCTACAGGAGAACACGCAAGAACACGCAAGAACACGCGTGTGCACTCATGGAGGAGACACGGGAATGGGCGACCCTCAGCCCCCAGGAGTTCGCCCAGCTCCAGAAGTACATGGACTGTGAGTGATGGGGGGGGGGCATGGACATGCGTGTACACGCGTGCGAGTGGGCTGAGCCGGCTCCACACCCGTGTGCACGCACATGGCCCCCCCCATCAGACAGCAGCAGGAGGGTGCAGGACGTGCTGCAGCAGTTCTATGGCACCGGAGCCCTGGAGCAGCACCAGGGGGGCGAGGTGAGGCTCGGGGGGGGGTCCCTATACCCGAGCTGCATCCGGGACCCCCCCAACCCGCCTCTGCCCCCCCCAGTGCCTGGATCTCGCCGGGTTCCGGCTCTTCCTGCGCTCGTACCTGGAGCTGGACCCTCCGGAGCCGCTCTGCAGGAGCCTCTTCGCCTCCTTCCAGAGCGGGGGGGGCCCGGGGGGGTCCCCGCAGCCCCGGGGGGGGGTCCCCGCAGGCAGCAGCCTGGTCTCCATCAGCGATGTCTCCTGCTACTTCTCGCTGCTGGAGGGGGGGCGCCCCGAGGACAAGCTGGAGTGTGAGTGGGGGGGACAAAGGGGGGGGTCCTGCTTGGGGGGGGTGTCTCACCTCGTTGTCCCCCCACAGTCACCTTCAAGCTCTATGACAAGGATGGCAATGGGCTCCTGGACAGTTCGGTGAGTGCTGCCGGGGGGGGGGTGTAAAGGGGTTGGGGGTGCAGGGCCCCCCCCCCACTGATGCTGGTACCCAGGAGGTGGAGCGGATCATCACACAGATGATGCGGGTGGCCCAGTACCTGGATTGGGATGTGACGGAGCTGGAGCCGGTGAGTGGGACCTGGGGGGGGATCACACACACATGGGGGTGTTGGGGTTTCCCCCCCCATGGACACCCCAAAACCTCTGCGTGCTCCCCCCCCCATCAGATCCTGCAGGAGATGATGCGGGAGATCGACTACGACGGCAGTGGGACCGTGTCACTGAGCGAGTGGCTGCGTGGGGGGGTCACCAACATCCCGCTGCTGGTGCTGCTGGGGCTGGACAGGGTGAGCGGGACGGGGGGGAATGGGGGGGATGTGGAGGGAATAGGGGGAGATAAAGGGGAGGAGGAACGGGGTGGGAATGGAGGGGAATGTGGGATGGGAATGGGGAGGGCTGAGTGGGAGGGATTGGGGGTGCTGCCCCCCCCCACAAAGCCCCCCGTGTGTCCCCCCCCCCAGCACCTGAAGGACGAGGGGCAGCACTTGTGGCGCCTGAAGCACTTCACACGCCCCGAGTACTGCAACGTGTGCGCGGGGCTGCTGCGGGGGCTGCGCGGGCAGGGGCTGCGCTGCTGCCGTGAGCCGGGAATGGGGCGGAATGGGGCGGGAATGGGGTGGGAATGGGGCGGTGGGGATGGGGATGGAACAGGGATGAGGGTCAGACTAAGGCAAGGGTGGCAGTGGGATGGGGATGGGGATGTGGTGGGGACCAAGGTGGTGGCTGGACTGGGATGGGGATGGGGATGTGGTGGGGACCAAGATGATGGTTGGACTGGGATGGGGATGGGGATGTGGTGGGGACTGGGATGGAGGTCAGACAAGGACAGGGATAATGATGGGATGGGGATGGAACAGGGATCAGGACAATGCAGAGGGGATGGGGACAGAAGTGGGATGGGGATGGCAGTGGGATGGAGACAGGGGTTGGGAGGATGAAGTGGGGATGGGGCAGGGATGCGGTGCTGGGAGCAGGGCAGGGGGAGGCTCCAGCTCCAGCTGCTGCAGGAGGCTCCTGTTGTGGGGCTGCTCCCCCCCCAATCCCCATCCCCATTCCCATTCCCAGTGTGCCGGTTCACGGTGCACGAGCGCTGCGCCCGCCGCGCCCCCCAAAGCTGCATCAGCACCTACGCCAAGTCCCACAGGGAGGCCGGGGTGAGTGGCCGGGGCCTCGCCCGTGTGTCCAAGTGTCCAAGTGTCTGTCTGTGTGTCCACCTGTTGGCTCATCCGTGTGGCTGTTGTCCGTCCATCCATCATCCATCCAGCATCCATTCATCCTTCATCTATCCATCCATCCATCCATCATCCATCCATCCATCCATCCATCCATCCATCATCCATCCATCCATCCTTCATCCCTCCATCATCCATCCATCATCCATCCATCCATCATCCGTTTGTCCATCCATTCCCATGTCAAGCAGTGTGTCCATCTCTACCTTTCTCCTCCTGTCCACACACCCCACCCAGAGGCCGTGCAGCGGCCAAGGCCCCGAACCCCCATCACAGGGGTGACGCAGGGTGCCAACGGGTGCTGGGGGGCACCAGGGGGTGACTGGGGGGGGCCATGCCCAGGTCCAGGCCCATGTCTGGGTACCGGGCGGCTGCGATGCCTCCAAGTGCAGCCAATGCCAGAAGAGGATCAAGAGCTTCCAGAGCCTGACGGGGCTGCGCTGTGTGTGGTGCCACACCAAGGTGGGTGACACCGGAGGGGGGGGGTCCCCCCATGTCTCCCCCCCATGTACCCCCTCATGTCCCCCCCCACCTCATCCCTCTCTGCCCCCCAGATCCATGAGGAATGCCGGCCCCTCGTGCCCCCCACCTGTGACTGCGGGGTCCTGCGGGACCACATCCTGCCCCCCGCCTCCATCTGCCCCGTGCTGCTGGTCAGTGGGGTTCCATGGGGGGGGGGTGTGGGGTGTGGGGCAGGTTGGGTCCTAGTGCCCCCCCCCCTCACCCGGGTGTCCCCAGGAGCGCCAGGACAGCGCCACACCGGGAGAGGGGACCCCGCAGGGCTTCAGCACCGCCGAGGGGCAGCCACTGCGGGTGAGAGGGGACCCCCCCCATGTCCCCACATATCCCCCCCCATGTGTGTGTCCCCCCCATCATAACCCCCCCTTCCTACAGGTCAGCCCCGTGCCCGGCACCCACCCGCTGCTCGTCTTTGTCAACCCCAAGAGTGGGGGGAAGCAGGGGGAGAGGTAAGGGGGGGGTTTGGGGAGGGGGGTTATGGGGGGGGTTATGGGGCGTTTCTTGCCCCCCCCCCCATTAACTCCATTCTGCCCCCAGGGTCCTGCGCAAGCTCCAGTATCTGCTCAACCCCCGGCAGGTTTATAACCTGCTGCAGGGGGGGCCCGGCCCCGGGTGAGCGCTTTCGTATCCGGACCCCCCCCTCATTGTCCGGACCCCCCCCAATCCTTAACCCCAAATCCATCCCTGACCCCCCCTTTCCCCATCCCAGCCTCACCTTCTTCCGGGACGTTCCCGACTGCCGCATCCTGGTGTGCGGAGGCGACGGCACCGTGGGCTGGGTGCTGGATGCCATCGGTGGGTGCTGCCCCCCCCCCATAAACACCCCCCCCCCCAAACCCCCATTGACCCCCGTTCTATTGCAGACAAAGCCAACCTGCCCCATCGGCCCCCGGTGGCCGTCCTGCCCCTGGGCACCGGCAACGACCTGGCCCGATGCCTGCGCTGGGGGGGGGGTGAGTGGGGTAAAAGGGGTGGAAGGGGGGGGGGGACACCCCAAGGCCCCCCCCATCCATCCCGGTGCCCCCCCCCCTTTGCAGGGTACTCGGGGGAGGACCTGGTGCGGGTCCTGCGGGAGCTGGAGGGCGGCAGCGCCGTGCCCATGGACCGCTGGCGGGTGCAGGTCCTGCCCCGGGACCCGGCGGCCGAGGGGGATCCGGTGCCCTACGAGATCATCAACAACTACTTCTCCGTGGGGGTGGTGCGTGGGGACGGGGGGGGGGGAACTGCCCCGAAATACCGTAAAATAGCCCCAAAACAGCCCCAAAACAGTCCCGAAACACCCTCAAAAAACACCGCAAAACAGCCCCAAAACACCACAAAATAGCCCCCAAACAGCCTGAAACACCGCAAAACAGCCCCAAAACTGCCCCGAAACACTGCAAAACAGCCTCAAAACAGCCCCAAAACACTCCTCAAAACACCCTGAACCACCCCTAAAATCACCCCCAAAACACACCTAGAAACACCCTGAAAACACCCCTAAAACACAAAAAATGCCCGAAAACACCCCTAAAGTACCCCCCAAACCACCCTAAAAACGCCCCTAAACCACAAAAAAAACACCCCAAAACCACCCCAAAGCACCCCTAAAAACACCCCTAAAAACACCCAAAAAACCCCTAAAAACACCAAAAAACCCACCCAAACCACCCCTAAAACACCAAAACCCCACCCCAAAACGCCCCGAATCCACCCCAAAAGCACCCCTAGAGCATCCCTCCCAAGCCCGAACCCCCCCGTCCCCCCCAGGATGCCTCCATCGCCCATCGCTTCCACGTCATGCGGGAGAGGCACCCGGAGAAGTTCAACAGCAGGTACAGGGGATGGGAACACCCTGGAGGCCCCCATTTATTGCTCCCCCATCCCATTTATTAACCCCCCCACCCCATTCCTGCCCCCCTTCCCATTGCCCCCCCATCCCATTCCTGCCCCCCCATCCCATTCCTGCCTCCCCACATCCCATTCCTGCCCCCCCATCCCATTCCTGCCCCCCAATCCCATTCCTGCCCCCCATCCCATTGCCCCCCCATTTCATTCCTGTCCCCCAAATCCCATGCCTGCACCCATCCCATTCCTGCCCCCATCCCATTCCTGCCCCCCCATCCCATTCCTGCCTCCCCACATCCCATTCCTGCCCCCATCCCATCCCATTGCTCCCCAGGATGAAGAACAAACTCTGGTACCTGGAATTCGCCACCTCCGAGTCCATCTTCGCCAGCTGCAAGAGGCTCAAGGAGTGCGTGAGCGTGGAGGTGAGGGGGGCGTGGGGGGGTTGGAGCTGGTTTTGGGGTGTTTGGGGTGGGGTTTTAGGGGTGGGCTTTTAGAGGAGGGTTTAGGGCTGTTCTGAGTGGTTTTGGGGTGTTTTGGGGGCTGTTTTGAGTGGTTTTGGGGTGGTTTTGGGGCTGTTTTGAGTGGTTTTGGGGCTGGTTAAGAGTGGGTTTGGGGTGGTTTGGGGTGTTTTTAGGGGTGGTTTTGGGAGTGGGTTTGAGGGGTTTTGGGGGTTTTGGTGGGGGTTTTGGAGTAAGTTTGGGTGTTTTGGGGTGGTTTTGGGGGTTGGGGTGGTTTTGGGGTAGGTTTGGGTGGTTTAGGGTGTGTTTGTGGATGGTTTGGGGTGGTTTTAGGGCTGGTTTGGGGTGGTTTTGGGATGTTTTTAGCGGTGTTTT
Source organism: Neopsephotus bourkii (assembly GCF_033783945.1). NCBI lineage: Eukaryota > Metazoa > Chordata > Aves > Psittaciformes > Psittacidae > Neopsephotus > Neopsephotus bourkii. The sequence continues at coordinate 387,306 of NW_026901551.1, forward strand.
TGGGGTCGGGTTTGGGGTGTGTTTTGGGGTGGTTTTAGGGCTGTTTTGGAGTGTTTTGGGGCTGTTTTGAGCGGTTTTGGGATGTTTTTAGCGGTGTTTCTGGGATCGGATTTGGGGTGTGTTTTGGGGTGGTTTTAGGGCTGCTTTGGGCTGGTTTTGGGGCTGTTTTGGGGTGTTTTTAGCGCTGTTTTTGGGGTGCTCCCGCCCCCCCAGTGCTGCGGGACCCCCCTGGAGCTGAGCGCGGCGCTGGAGGGGCTGGCGGTGCTCAACATCCCCAGCACCCACGGCGGCTCCAACCTCTGGGGCGAGACCAAGCGCGGAGCGGGGGGGGGGGCCGCGACGGGCGCTGAGCCCCCCCCGGCCATCACCGACAGCGAGACCCTCAAGACCTGCGTGCAGGGTACGTGGGGTCCCCTTTACCCTTCCTGACCCCCCCCCAACGTTGCCCCCCCTCGATCCTGCCTATTTCGCTCTGTTTTTGGGGTCCCCCCCCCTTTAGACCTGAGCGACCGGCGGCTGGAGGTGGTGGGGCTGGACGGGGTCCTGGATATGGGGCAGATCTACGCGGGGCTCAAGAGCGCTGGGAAGCGGCTGGCGACGTGCTCCGAGCTCACCCTGCGGTCAGTGGGGCCGGGCTGGGGCCCTATGGGGCCCTCCGAGGGGTAAAGGCGGGGGGGGGGTGATGGATGTTGGGGTCTCTCCATAGGACATCGAAGCCGCTGCCCATGCAGATTGATGGAGAGCCCTGGATGCAGCCGCCCTGCACTGTACGTGGACCAACCCCCCCCCCCATGTGTATATAGGGGGGGTTTGGGGTGCCCCCCCCGGACACCCCCATTCTTTGTCTTGCAGATCAAGATCACCCACAAGAACCAGGCGCTGATGCTCATGGCCCCCCCATCCCGCTCCTCCGGCTTCTTCGGCATCAAGAAGGGGACCCCAGAGGCTTGAGGGGGCCGAGGGGGGGGGGGTCAAGGACCAACCCCCTCCCAATCCATTTGTGTCCCCCCCCCTCACCCAGAGCCTACGGGTGCCATATGAGGGTGCTGGGGGGCTTTGCCAGGTCCCCCGTTTGTGTGCGGTGGCTGGGACCCCCCTATTTATTACCCCCCCATTTCAGTGCCTTTCGCAGTAATAAAGCCGATGGTGACGGGCACCGGTTGTGCCAATGGGGCCCCCCCCACCCCAGACCCAAAACCAGGCGGAGGCACGGGCTGAGCTGAGCCTTTAATGGTGATGGCAGCAAGACCGGGGCCACCGTGCCCCCCCCATCGCCACCACCGTGGCCCCCCCCCACCCCCCTTCCCCATGTCGGGGTGGGGGGGCTCTAGGCAGGGTTCCCATGGAGCAAGGGGCTGCTCTCGCTGCTGGGGGCCCCCCCCAGGTCGCCCTCTCCCAGTGCTCGGCGCAGGAGCAGGCGCAGGGCAGAGCTGGGGGGGAGCCAGCCCCGGGGCCGGGGGGCCGGGGGGGCCGCGGGCGGCAGCGGGTGGTACTGAACGCGCCTGCAGGGAAGGGTCCTGGTGTCCCCCGGTGCCACGATCAGAGACCCCCCCTTGTCACAGTGACCCCCTCCCATCACAGAGATCCCCCTTTGTCACAATGACCCCCCCTTGTCACAGTGACCCCCTCCCATCACAGTAACCCCCCCATGCCATGGTGTCCACCCCATGCTCCATGCCCCCCCCTTGCCATCTGCCTGTGCCATGGTGCCCCCCCCCCATGCTATGCATCCCCCTACCCCCCATGTCCTCCCACACTCTCTGCCCCCCCCCATGTGTATGTCCCCATGGTGCCCCCCCCTCCCCATGCCGTGGTGCCCCCATTCCAGAGTCCCTCCCCTATGGAGTGCCTCCCCCCCACTACAGTGCCCCCCATGGTGCCCCCCCCATGCTCACTGGTAGGCGCAGGCTGCGGTGCCCAGGGCAGCCCCGATGAGCACCAGCCCCACAACGATGAGCGTGGTCGCGCCGGCAGCCGGGGCAAAGCCTGCGGAGGGGGGGCACCTCAGCACCCCCGTCCCATTGGATCCCCCCCATCCCACCGGATCCCCCCAGTCCCACCACGTCCCAATCCCACCGAATTCCCCTCCCATCCCACCAGATCTCCCTCCTCATCCCACTGGATCCCCCCCTCCCCATTCCACCAGATTCGCATCCCGATGCCACCGGATCCCCCCCTTTACCACCAGAACCCTTCCCAATCCCACCGGATTCTGCCCCCATCCCACCGCATCCCCTCCAATCCCAATGGATCCCCCCCCCCCCGATCCCAGCGGTCCCCCCCATCCCACCTCCGCCTCCGACGCTGAGCCGGGTGCTGGTCACGGCGAGGCTGCCGCCGGCCGCCAGGGACACGTTGAGGCAGAAGAGGCCGGAGCCGTTGAAGTCCTGGCGCAGGAGGAGCTCGCACCCGGGGCCCGGCTCCACGGCCGAGCACGTCTGAGCCCCCGCCGCCTCCTGGCACTCGGCGTCCGCCACCACGGTGCAGACCTGCTCGGGGCGGCTGCGGGCGAGGGTCAGCCCCTGCCGGCCCCGCTCCCGTCCTCACCGGGCCCCGCTCCCGTCCCGTTCCGGTCCCCATTCCCGTCCCCGCTCCCGTCCTCACCGGGCCCCGCTCCCGTCCCCGCTCCCGTCCCCGCTCCCGTCCCCACCGGGCTCCCTGCTCCCGTCCCTGCTCCCGTTTTCACCGGGCTCCCTGCTCCCGTCCCCGTTCCCGTCCCTTTCCCCATCCCCGTCCCCACCGGGCTCCCTGCTCCCGTCCCCGTTCCCGTCCCTTTCCCTATCCCCGTCCCCGCCGGGCCCCCCGCTCCCGGCCCCATTCCCATCCTCACCGGGTCCCCTCTGCCATCCCCGTTCCCGTCCTTACTGGGACCCCGCTCCCAATCCCCGTTCCGTCCTCGTCGGGCCACCGCTTCCATCCCCATCCCCGTCGGGTTCTCCAGTCTCATCCCTGTCCCCATCCCCGTCCCCGCCGGGTCCCCGCTTCCATCCCCATCCCAGTCCCAGCAGCGCCGGCCCCCCTGTCCCATCCCCGTTCCCGTCCCCATCACTGCTGGGCACCCGCTCCCATCCCCATCGGGCCCCCGCTCCCGTTCCGTTTCCTGTCCCTACCGGGTCCCCCGCTCCCGTCCCCGTGCCCATCCCCGTGCCCATCCCCGTCCCGTCCCGTCCCCGCCGGCCCTCACCTCCCCTCGCACGTCACCGTCAGCTCCACGCTGCTCTCGCCGCCCTCTGCCACCACCGGCACCACCTGCACGATGGAGACGCTCTCGATGCCCTCTGCAATGGATGCGGGGTCAGGACGGGCGCGGATCCCCCCACCCCCGCCCCGCTCCGGTCCCCCCCGCCCCGCACTCACGGACGATGTCGAGCTGCGTGGAGAAGGTGCCGTAGCGGTACAGGATGCAGCCGGTGGCTTCGGCGGCCGGGGCCTGGCGCTTCACCAGCACCAGCGGCTCTGCCGAGGCTGCATCCGTGGCTCCATCCGTGGCTGCATCCGTGGCTGCATCCGTGGCTGTATCCATGGCTGCATCCGTGGCTCCATCCGTGGCTGTATCCGTGGGTGCATCCGTGGCTGTATCCGTGGGTGCATCCGTGGCTACAGCCATGGACACGGCTGTGGCTCCATCCGTGGCTCCAACAGTGGCTCCAGCCACGGCTGCGTCTGCAGGAGAAGCCAATGGTAAGGAAGAGGCAGAAGGAGCTGGGACACCCCAGGACTCCCCAATACCCACCTGTAGCCACCATTCCCTCTGTGTCTACAGCAGCTGCGGTGCCCAGAGCATCCCCAGCCGGGGCCACCGAGGTGGGGAGCACGGGGACCACAGTGGCAGCGGGACCAGTACCCACGGCAGCAGCTGCTGGGGTGCTGAGTGCCACGAGGATGGGCTCAGTGACAGCAGCATCCGAAGCATCAGTGACAACGAGGTCCAAGGCACCAGTGGCAGCAGCATCTGTGGCATCAGTGCCAGCAGCATCCGTGGCATCAGTGCCAGCAGCATCCGAAGCATCAGTGCCAGCAGCATCCAAGGCATCAGTGCCAGCAGCATCCAAGGCATCAGTGACAACAGGGTCCAAGGCATCAGTGGCAGCAGCATCCGTGGCATCAGTGACAACAGGGTCCAAGGCACCAGTGATGGCTGGATCCAAAGGCACAGTAACAGCGGTGTCTGAGGGCACGGTGACGGCCGCCGATCCCCCCGTGGGTGACCCGGATGCTGCTGATGCAATGGGCAGAGAGTGACAATGGGGAGAACCCCCCCGGTACCCATGGTGATGGGATGGGGTCTGGTGCTCCCCTTACCGGTGCTGGGCACCCCCGGGGTGGTGGGGAGCGGGGCTGTCGGTGCTGCGGCGGTGGTGGGGCCCACGACGGGCGGTGTGGAGGTGCCGCAGGGGCTCAGGGGGATGGCAGCCTGCAGCACCATGCGGGCGGCGAAGGAGCCGGCCTCCAGGTACGTGTGGGTGACGGTGGCGCTGCGGGAGATGAGGGTCCCGCTCCCGTCCCCGAAGTCCCAGGAGTAGGAGACGTCGGCGTCGCGCAGGAAGCGGCTGGGGTCGTGCAGCCGCACGGTGAAGGCCACGGCGCGGTTCCGCACGTAGCGCCCGGCGCCATCCGCGGCACTGGGGACCTGCGTCACGTCCACCGCGAACGGGACCTGGTCTGGGGGGGGGACACACGTGGGGACAGCATCAGCTCACCTGCACCCGTTGGGGTTCCATCCGTCCCCATTGGGGTCCCATCCCTGTCCTCATTGGGGGTCCTATCCTCATCCCCATGGGGGGTCCCATCCCCATCCCCCTTGGGGGTCCCATCCTCATCCCCATTGGGGCTCCCATCCCCATCCCCACTGGGGGTCCCATCCTCATCTCCATCGGGGATCCCATCCTCATCCCCATTGAGGTCCCATCCCCGTCCCTATTGGGGGTCCCATCCCCATCCCCATTGGGGCTCCCATCCCCATCCCCACTGGGGGTCCCACCTCCATCCCCATTGGGGGTCCCATCCTCATCTCCATCGGGGGTCCCGTCTCCATCCCCATTGGGGCTCCCATCCTCATCCCCATTGAGGTCCCATCCCCATCCCAACTGGGGCTCCCATCCTCATCCCCATTGAGGTCCCATCCCCATCCCCACTGGGGATCCCATCCCCATCCCACTGGGGGTCCAATCCCCATCACCCCTGGGGGTCCCATCCTTCTCCCCGTCCCAGTCCCCACCAGTGATGCTGAACTGGGAGCTGGCTCTGCCGATGGGGATGAACTTCTGGCGGCCCCGGTAGTGGTAGACAACGACCTCCATGGTGTAGGAGCCCAGGGGCACCCCGGCCGTGCCCACCGTCAGCTGGGACGTGGCTCCATCCACAACCTGCCAGTAGCGCCCTATGGGATGAATGGGATGGATGGGATGGATGGGGTGGGATGGGGTCAGGACTGGGGCTCAGGACCCCTCCATGGGTGCTGGGGGCTGTGCTTGGGGGTCTCACCCCACGTCCACCACACGTAGACGAATCTCCCGCGCTTGCCGCCGGTGGGGAACGGGCGCCCGTCGGGGAAGGCGCCGTTGGCATCATCGGGGGGGTCCGGGAACACCGGGTCCCCACGGGCCACGCGGGTGCCTGCGGGAGCAGAGGGGAGGGTTATGGGGGGGGGGGCGGGTTTGGGGTGGTTTTGGGGTGGTTTAGGGAGATTTGGGAGGGTTTTGGGGTGGTTTTGGAGGGTCCTGGTTTTGGGGTGGTTTTGGAAGGGTTTGGGGAGGGTTTTGGGGTGTTCTGGGGGTGTTTTGGGGCTGTTTTGGGAAAGTTTGGTTTTCTTTCAGGGGTGTTTCAGGGGTGGTTTGGGAGGGTTTGGGGAGGGTTTTGGGGGTGTTTTCGGGGTGTGTGGGGAGGGTTTTGGGGGAGTTTGGGAGGGTTTGGGGAGGTCTTGGGGGTGTTTCAGGGGTATTTTGGAAGGGTTTTGGGGGTGTTTTGAGAGGGTTTGTGGAAGGTTTCGGGGTGGTTTCGAGGTTGTTTTGGGGGTGTTTTCGGGGTGTTTTGGAGGTGTTTCAGGAGGGTTTCAGGGGTCTTTTGGGGGTGTTTCAGGGCTGTTTTGGGGGGGTTTGGGGAGGGTTTTGGGGTGTTTCAGGGGTGTTTTGGGGGTGTTTCAGGGGTGTTTTGGGGTGTTTCAGGGTATTTCAGGGTGTTTCAGGGGTGTTTTGGGGTGTTTTCAGGTGTTTCACGGGTGTTTTTGGGTGTTTTGGGGGTGTTTCAGGGGTGCTCTGTGCCCTTGTCTGGGTGCCGACCGTTGACGGTGCAGTTCTGGCTCCAGACCACGCTGCCGTCGGGCCGCAGCTCCTGGGTGCTGGGCAGGCGCAGGGCGATGGAGAAGGTGGCCTCGGCGCCCGCCATGGTGGGGGCATCGTTGCTGATGTCGAAGGCGACGTCGCCGCCTGGCAGGGACCGGAGCAGGGAGCGGGGCTCAGGCTCAGCCCCGGCTCCAGCCCCGGCTCCAGCCCCGGCTCCATCTCCAGCCCCGGCTCCAGCCCCAGCCCCGGCTCCAGCCCCAGCCCCGGCTCCAGCCCCAGCCCCGGTACCCACCCAGCCCCGGCTCCATCTCCAGCCCCGGCTCCAGCCCCGGCTCCATCCCCAGCCCCGGTACCCGCTCAGCCCCGGTACCCACCCAGCCCCGGTACCCGCTCAGCCCCGGTACCCACCTCTCCAGCAGCCCGGCTGCTGCGGGGCTCCCTCCTGCCAGGGCCGGTACCGCACCGAGTCCCAGCTCCGGAACGGGGCCGGGCGCCCGCTCCAGGACCGGCTCCGGCCCCCGGCTCCTGCGGGGACAAGGGGTGAGGACGGCACCGTTTGTGCCCCCCCCACCCCCCCATTGGGACCCCCCCCCATTACCCCCCCTTGGCACCTCGTGATGGGCCACGAGTGGGGCAAAGCCCATCACATGGCACCCAAAGCCTCTTCATGTGACCCTCAGCTGAGCCGGCCCCGCGGGGTGCGGGGAGCTGAGCCCCCCCCCCCGTGCCCCACAGTCATTGATGGACGGGGACAGCGACCACGGAGGTGCCCCCCCCTCCCCCATAGGGATGGGGACCCCCAAACCCTCATCCCAAAGCACTGAAGGTTCCCCCCCCATCCTGCAGAGCATCGGGGACCCCACAATGACCCCCCCCAATGGCCCCCAAAGGGATCAGCGGGGTCTGATCCTCCCCCACTCCCAACCCCGGGGTGCTTGGATGCTCTAAGCCCCATCCTTGTCCAGGACCACCCCGATGGCTCCATTGCCAGGCTGGGGGTGCACCCCCATCCTCTTAACCCCTCCTCCATCAATGACCCCCCCCACCCCATTGAACCCCACTTACTCCTCTGTGCCACAGCCAGGACCAGGAGGGTCCCCAACACCGCAGCCACCCCGAGCACCCGCATGGTCCCAGCGTCCCCCCTCGTTGGGCACCGCCGGGGCTCAGCAGCGGGGCCGGGGGTTATGAAGGGGCTCTCATTTGCATAAATCCCACCCCAAAAGGGGGGGGGAACCCCAAGGAGCTCCCCACCCCCCCCCCCTTGTGTTACGTGGGGGACACGTGCGAGCACGCGTGGTCACACGCTCCGGCTGTGCCCTGGGGGGGCTCGGGGGGGGGGGGCTGTGGGGTGCTTTAGGGACACAGAGGCACCCACTGCTAATGGGGGGGGGGATAGGGGGTGCTGCCCCCCATCCCCAGCACCCTCGTGATGGCCCCATGCCCATGGGTCTGGCTTGGACACACGGTGGGGTGCCCCCCATGCACCCACAGTCCCCATTGGTCCCGCTTTGGGGGGGGGCTCAGATGCCGGTGCCCCCCCCTTTATGTGGGACCCTTAAAGTCCCCAAACCCCCCCACCCACCCTAGTGATGATGGACCCCCCACAATGACCCATCTGGTACCCATTCTCCCCCCCCCCAATTGGTGGGTCCCATCCTCATCCCAGTACCAAGGCTCCTCTATGGGACCTCAATTGCCCCTTTACCCATTCCCCCCCCCCCCAATTGGTGCGTCCCATCCCAGTACCAAGGCTCCTCTATAGGACCTCAATTGCCCCTTTACCCATTACCCCCCCCATTGGTGGGTCCCATCCTAGTACCAAGGCTCCCCTATAGGACCTCAATTGCCCCTTTAACAATTCTCCCGCGCCGCTCTGACGTCACGGAGGGCCGGGCCAATGGGAGCGCGGCCGGCGGAAGGCGGGAAGCGTGCGCGCGGGGCGGGGCCGGGAGCGGGACCCGCCGAAACATTGTTCCGTGCCCGGGGGGGGGGAAGCGGCGGCTGCGATCGTTCCATAGGGACCCCCCCCGGTAAGAGGACCCTGTCGGCCCCATAGGACCCCATAGGGACCCCATAGGGACCCCATAGGGGCCTGGAGGTGCCCCCCCCATGGAGAACTTCCAGAAGGTGGAGAAGATCGGGGAGGGCACGTACGGGGTCGTGTACAAGGCCCGGAACAAGGTGACGGGGGAGGTGGTGGCGCTCAAGAAGATCCGGTTGGACACGTGAGTGGGGGTCACTGGGGATGGGGGGGCCTGTGGGGTGGGGGGGGCTGTGGGGATGGGGGGGCTATGGGGGTGGGGGGGCTATGGGGTGGGGGGGGGCTATGGGGGTGGGGGATCAATGGGAATGGGGGTCTATGGGGGTGGGAGGTCACTGGGGGTGGGGGGGTCAATGGGGATGGGGGCGCTACGGGGGTGGGGGGGCTATGGGGATGAGGGGGGTCTATGGGGGTGGGGAGAGTCAGTGGGGATGGGGGGGCTATGGGGATGGAGGGAGTCAATGGGGATGGGGAGGGCTATGGGGATGGGGGGATCTGTGGAGATGGGAGGGTCCGGGGGGGTCTATGGGGATGGGAGGGTGAATGGGGGGGCAGGGGTTATGGGGATGGGGGTTCCAGGGAGATCTTTGGGAATGGGGGTGTCTGGGATGGGAGGCTCAATGGGGATGAGGGGGGGTTTGTGGGGATGGGGGGGGGTCTATGGGGATGGGGGGATCTATGGGGGTGGGAGGGGTCTAGGGGTCTATGGGGATGGGAGGATCTGGGGTGGTCTATGGGGATGGGGGTGTCTATGGGGATGGGGGGGTCTGGGGTGGTCTATGGGGATGGGGGTGTCTATGGGGATGGGGGGGTCTGGGGTGGTCTATGGGGATGGGGGTGTCTATGGGGATGGGGGGGTCTGGGGTGGTCTATGGGGATGGGGTGGTCTATGGGGATGGGGGGGTCTATGGGGATGGAGTTCAGCCGCTTTGTCCCCCCCCCCATCCCAGAGAGACCGAGGGGGTCCCCAGCACCGCGATCCGGGAGATCTCCCTGCTGAAGGAGCTCAATCACCCCAACATCGTCAAGTGAGCGATGGGGGGCACCCATGGGGCTATGGAGGGGCCGTCTATGGGGCTGGGGGGACACCCATGGGGCTATGGAGGGGTGTCTATGGGGCTGGGGGGACACCCATGGGACTATAGAGGGGCTGTCTATGGGGCTGCGGGGACACCCAGGGGGCTATGGAGGGGCTGTCTATGGGGCTGGGGGGACACCCATGGGGCTATGGAGGGGCTGTCTATGGGGCTATGGAGGGGATGTCTATGGGTGTGAGCCCCCCCCACTGCTATGGGGCACCCCACACCCGCACCATTCCCCCCCCGCAGGCTCCTGGATGTGATCCACACCGAGAACAAGCTCTACCTGGTCTTCGAGTTCCTGCACCAGGACCTCAAGAAGTTCATGGACTCCTCATCCCTCAGTGGCATCGCGCTGCCCCTCATCAAGGTGTGATGGGGGGGGACCCGACCCCACGATGTGGGGCAGGGAACGGGGGGGGGTTCACCCCACATCCCTATTGACCCCCCTGCATCCTCCCCATAGAGTTACCTGTTCCAGCTGCTGCAGGGCCTGGCCTTCTGCCACGCTCACCGCGTGCTGCACCGCGACCTCAAGCCCCAGAACCTGCTCATCAACACCGACGGGGCCATCAAATTGGCCGATTTCGGCCTCGCCCGCGCCTTCGGGGTGCCCGTGCGCACCTACACCCATGAGGTAGGCGCTGGGGTGGTGGGGGGGGGGTCACAGGGACCCGCTATGGGGGTGGCAGTGGGGACCCGGTGCCCATCCTGTGTCCCCTTGCGGCAGGTTGTGACCCTCTGGTACCGCGCCCCCGAGATCCTCTTGGGGTGCAAGTACTACTCGACAGCCGTGGACATCTGGAGCCTGGGCTGCATCTTCGCGGAGATGGTGGGTGATGGATGGGACCCCAACACTCACAGAGCCCACCAATGGGGACCCCGGGATCTGTGGGGCGGGTTCTGGCCATCCCATTGCAGTGGCACCCTACGGTGTGGGGCTGGGATCAGAGGGGCTTTGGGGGTGATGTTGGGGTCCCAGGGGTGCTCCCAGCATCTGTGGGGTGGGTTATGGCCATCCCATTACAGTGGCACTACATGGGTGAGAGGGGCTTTGGGGGTGATGTTGGGGTGCCCCCAGGATCTATGGGGTGGGTTCTGTCCATCCCATTGAAGTGGCACTGCACGGTGTGGGGCTGGGATCAGAGGGGCTTTGGGGGTGATGTTGGGGTCCAAGGGGTGCATCTATGGGATGGTTTCTTCCCATCCCATCCCATCCCGTTGACACCAGTGCCTCACTGATGGCGCTGGGATCAAAGGGGCTTTGGGAGTGACATTGGGGTCCCAGGGGTGCCCCTGGGATCTATGGGGTGGGTTCTCCCCCTCCCACCCCATCCCTGAATGGAGCTGGGATCAAAGGCTCTTCCCGGCTGTCACATGAGCGGGCGCCCGTCACGTGTCCCAACCGCATCCCCATTGACCCCCAGCCGCCTGCACCACGATCCCAGCACGGGGGGGGGGTGGGGTCACGAGGTCCCGGTGTGAGCGCTCATGCGGGAGATCCCATTGGATGGGGTTGGGGGGGGGCTGATCCCATTGGAACCCATGGGATGGGGCTGGGGGGGGCTGATCCCATGGGATGGGGCTGGGGGGGGGCTGATCCCATTGGATCCCATGGGACAGGGTGGGGGGGGCTGATCCCATTGGAACCCATGGGACAGGACGGGGCTGATCCCATTGGATCCTATGGGATGGGGTTGTGGGGGACTGATTCCATTGGATCCCATGGGATGGGGTTGTGGAGGATTGATCCCATTGGATCCCATGGGATGGAGTTGCCAGGGGGGAGCTGATCTCATTGGATCCCATGGGATGGGACGGGGCTGATCCTATTGGAGCCCATGGGACAGGACGGGGCTGATCCCATTGGATCCTATGGGATGGGACGGGGCTGATCCCATTGGAGCCCATGGGATGGGATGGGGCTGATCCCATTGGATCCCATGGGATGGGGCTGATCCCATTGGATCCTATGGGATGGGATGGGGCTGATCCCATTGGATCCCATGGGCCGGGTTTGTGGGGGGCTGATCCCCTTGGGTGCCGCTGGTGCAGATCACCCGCCGCGCGCTGTTCCCGGGGGACTCGGAGATCGATCAGCTCTTCCGCATCTTCCGCACGCTGGGGACGCCGGACGAGGCCGCCTGGCCGGGGGTCACGGCCATGCCCGACTACAAACCCACCTTCCCCAAGTGGGCCCGCCAGGACTTCACCAAGGTGGTGCCACCCCTCGAGGAGGAGGGGCGCAAGCTCCTCGCGGTGAGTGGTCCCCATTGAATGGGGGGGGGGTATAACAGGGACCCCCCATTAATCCCCCCTTTAACCCCCCCCTTTCTCTATCCCCCCCCAGCAAATGCTGCACTACGACCCCAACAAGCGCATCTCGGCCAAGGCGGCGCTGGGACACCCCTTCTTCCGCGATGTCACCCGCACCGTCCCCCACCTGCGCCTCTGAGTGGTGCGCGCCGGGTGGGACCATGGGGTGGATTTGGGGGGGGGGATGCCCCCTCCCCAGCCGTGGCGCATCCTTGGGATGCAGCCAGAACCCCTTTCCCCCTCTGGGGGTCTTAATGTGGAGAGAGCCCCCCCTCAACCTGGACTTGTGGCACTTACAAAGCATGGGGGGGGCGCCTCTTCATCCTCAACCTCCTCCTCACCTTGGGGCTGGGGGTTGTGTTTGTCTGCGTGTCCCCCCCCATTACCCCATTGTTTGGGGTCCTGGTGCCCCCCCCCGCGGCTTCTCCCCCCTTTTCTGTGTGACTTTTGTAACTTTGCAGTTTTTGTAGCTAACATCAGGCTCTGTGTGCGCTGGGGGGGGGCGCCCATAGGACCCCCCCGGACCCCTCAGTCAGTGCCCCCCATCCCCATCACGGGCTGCTCCCCCCCTCCCCATGGCGCTATGGGTGCCCCCGCATCTCTACATGGGCCCAAACCCCCCCCCATGGAGAGGTGCGTGGCAGCGCCCGGCCCCGCCCACCGCGGTGAGGTCACGCCCCCCGCCACACCCATCATTTTGCCACTCCCACTCGCGCTCCTATTGGCTGAGCCCCGCCCCGCCTTGGAATGGGGTGGGTGAGGCCACAGAGGACACAGCCCGCCCCGCCTCTGTCAATCGTGGGAAGCAGCTCTTGTGATTGGCTGGAAGCACTGCATCGTCATCACGCCGCTGGCCTCGGGTTGGCTGGGCTGTGCGCCTGCTTTGGCCTCCCTCGTCCCCATTGGCCCTTGAGGCGGTGGCGCTCTGCCCCCTGAGGTCACCTTATTTGTTGTTGGTGCCACCCACCTGCGCGGTGGCGCCTCCTCCCATTGGCTCCCCGCTCCGACACTCACCCCATGCTCGCCCTCATTCACCGCCATCCTTCCCTTCCATTGGCCAACCGCTCTCCTCGCTCCCATTGGCCATCGCCCTGCCCATCCGCCCTGTCTCCCTCTCCCATTGGCTTCCCTCCGCGGAGCGGCGCGATGACGCGAGCCCCCTATCTCCCATTGGTCTCCTTACGCGGGGCGGTGCGATGACGCGCTCCCCTTTCCCTCCCATTGGTGCAGCCGAGCGGTAGGGGCGCGTCCTCCACCCCGCTGCGCGCACCTGATTGGCTGAGCCGCGCCTTCATCCCGCCCACGGCAGGACGGGTTGGCTGAGCCGCTGTTTGTGCGCTCCGGGGCCGCGACGGGAGGGCCGGGCCGGGTCGGGCCGGGCGCTGAGGTACCGGAGGGGGGGCACGGGAGCTCCGGTGCCCCGGGCTGGGGGTGGGGCCGCGGCACCGGGACCTGTTCCCACCCCGCAGCGGGAGGATCCATTCCGGGGCACCGGGAGGGGGGTCCGGAACCGGGTCCCTTCATTGAAGCCAATGGTGAGGGCTTCGTGGCTCCGGTTTGCTCTGATCCCCCCCCCCGGTACCGGACATAGGAGCGGTGATAGCGGCAACGGGGCGGGGGGGGGGGGTGACGCCGTGAGCCGGTGCCGCCGGGATCCCGTTGGGAAGGGATGGGATGATCCATGCGGGCCGTCCCGGGAATGCCGCTGATCCCGGGGGCTGCGGTGCCCCAAAGCGCAGGTTGGGGTGGTTGGAGCTTCCTTAAACCCGGTGGGATCCGTGGGCACGGAGCCATTGGGATGCATTGAGGGGTGGATGGGAGGGTCTGGATCCGTGCGCTTCCAGAGGGCTGGAAAAGGCGCTGTGGGGCTGTGCCAGTGGGAAGCGACCATTCCCATCCCAGGCCTGGGATCCGTTCCCGGGAGGATGGGATCTGGTGTTGGAAACCCGCATGGAGCGAGCGGTGGAGGTGGGGTTGTGTGGATGGGGGAAGGAAGGATCCAGCCCCTTCCCTGAAGGAAGTGGGATCAGCCTGGGAGAGGTGGATCCATTCCCAGAGCGGATTCCGGAGCTGGCCCCTCCATGGGCACCGGGACGGGGCGGCCGCTCCTGGTGCGGTGCCGGTTGGATTCCTCCGTGTGCTGTGAGGGCGATGGAGCCGGGATGCTCCCGGTGCTGTTCCCGGTATCCCGGATCTGCTCCGAGCCCTTCAAACACTGGGAAACCCTCAGGCGCTGAGGAGCGCTTGGTCCCGAGCTTCCTGCGTGTGTATTCCCGGTGCTTTCCGGATCAGACGGAGCAGGGCAGCGGCATTCCCGGTGCTGTGCCTGAGGGGGATCCCGGTGGATCCAGGGATGCTCCATGCTCTGCGTGCCGGGGTCGGGAAGGGTTTCCTGCCGGGTTAGAGCAGCCCCTTGAGGCGGATGGCGAAGGGGAACCGGCATCCTCCAACTTCCCGCTTGGGTCTGGCCTTACCCGGTGCTCCCAAAGCTCTGCTCCCACTGGAATGTTACGAGCGAGACCATTCCCAATGGAAACCCCCCCATCTGCTTCCTCCTTCTTCCCTTGGGAAGCCGCAGCATTCACAGTGCCCGAGCACAAACAAGGGAACCCCCCCCCCCCCATTCCAGCGCTGAGGAATGCGGGGCAGAGCCGGGAGCTGCTCCCATCCCTTCCCTCCTGGCTCCCGGTCTCCAGCGGCGTGCCCGGGAGCGCCGCCGCGCTGCTGACTCACTCCCAGCCTCCTCGCTGCGAGGATCCCGGCTTCCTGCATTCGCCCCTTTGGAAATGGAGGAGCCGGGAGGGGGGGGGAAGAGATCCCAGATCCCGACGCCGCTTCCGCCCTTGCAGGAGGAGCGAGCGGACCCTTCCCGCACGGACACCCCGCGGCACTCCCAGCCAAGCGGGGGCCATGAGCAGCCGAGGCGCCGCCAGGCCGAACGGGCAGTCCCAAGCTGGGAAGATCTGTCAGTTCAAACTGGTGCTGCTGGGGGAGTCGGCCGTGGGCAAGTCCAGCCTGGTGCTGCGCTTCGTCAAGGGCCAGTTCCACGAGTACCAGGAGAGCACCATCGGAGGTGAGGCGGGAGCCTGAGCCCCTGCGCCCAGCTCTGGTGGGGTTTGGGATGCTGGGGATGCTGTGGTTGGGTTTGGGATGCTGGGGATGCTGTGGTTGGGTTTGGGATGCAGGGGATGCTGTGGTGGGGTTTGGGATGCTGGGGATGCTGTGGTGGGGTTTGGGATGCTGGGGATGCTGTGGTTGGGTTGTGGATGCAGGGGATGCTCTGGTTGGGTTTAGGATGCTGTGGTTGGGTTGAGGATGCTGTGATTGGGTTGAGGATGCAGGGGATCCCTGGTTGGGTTTGAGATGCTGGGGATGCTCTGGTGGGGTTTGGGATGCAGGGGATGCTCTGGTTGGGTTTGGGATGCTGGGGATGCTGTGGTTGGGTTTAGGATGCTGTGAATGCTGTGGTTGGGTTGTGGATGCAGGGGATGCTGTGGTTGGGTTTGGGATCCTGTGGATGCTGTGGTTGGGTTGTGGATGCAGGGGATACTGTGGTTGGGTTTGGGATGCTGGGGATGCTGTGGTTGTGTTGAGGATGCTGGGGATTCTCTGGTGGGGTTGGGATACAGGGGGAGTTGTGGTGGGGTTTGGGATGCATGGGATGCTCTGATGGGGTTTGGGATGCAGGGGGACTTGTGGTGGGGTTTGGGATATATGGGATGCTCTGATGGGGTTTGGGATGCAGGGGGATAACGGCACTAACGCTGTTACCCGTCGGGACAGCGGCATTCCTCACACAGTCCGTCTGCCTGGATGACACAACGGTCAAGTTTGAGATCTGGGATACAGCGGGGCAGGAGCGGTACCACAGCCTGGCCCCCATGTACTACCGGGGGGCCCAGGCCGCCATCGTGGTCTATGACATCACCAACCAGGTAGGGACCCCCATCCAGGAGCTTTGGGGGGGCTGCTTCCACAATGGGGGTCCCTCTGAGCCCCCCCCCCTTGCGGTGCAGCCCTGGGATGAGCCCTGGATCCCCCCCTTTGCTCCTAGGAAACCTTTGCACGGGCCAAGACATGGGTGAAGGAGCTGCAGCGCCAGGCGAGCCCCAGCATCGTCATCGCCCTGGCCGGCAACAAAGCCGACCTGGCCAGCAAGCGCATGGTGGAGTACGAGGTGAGGGGGGTGCTGGGTGCCACCACCCATCCTCACTGGGTGCTGCTGGAGCCTCACGGGTGCCATGGGTGCCTTGCAGGAGGCTCAGGCGTATGCAGATGACAACAGCCTCTTGTTCATGGAGACGTCGGCCAAGACGGCGATGAACGTCAATGACCTCTTCCTGGCCATCGGTGAGCGGTGGGGAGCCGGAGGGATGCAGGAATGAGGGGATGGGAAGGGGGGGGTGATGCTGGAGGGATGCAGGAATGAGGGGATGGGAAGGGGGGGGTGATGCTGGAGGGATGCAGGAATGAGGGGATGGGAAGGGGGGGATGATGCTGGAGGGATGCAGGAATGAGGGGATGGGAAGGGGGGGTGATGCTGGAGGGATGCAGGAATGGGGATGGGAAGGGGGGAATATGCTGGAGGGATGCAGGAATGAGGGGATGGGAAGGGGGGGTGATGCTGGAGGGATGCAGGAATGAGGGGATGGGAAGGGGGGGTGATGCTGGAGGGATGCAGGAATGAGGGGATGGGAAGGGGGGGATGATGCTGAGCTGGGCTGGTCCAGCCTGGAGAGGGCTCCTTAAAGCAGGGAACTGGGAGAGGGGCTTTGGATGGAGGGGTAGGACGAGGGGAATGGCTTTAACCTGCCAGAGGGGAGATGGAGGTGGGATCTGAGGAAGTTCTGCCCTGTGCCCTCACATGGGACATGGAATGGGTTGAGTGGGGAAGGTTTGGATTCCCCATCCCTGTTCAAGGGCAGGTTGGATGGGGCTTGAAGCACCCTGCTCTAGTGGGAAGTGTCCCTGCCCATGGCAGGGGCTGGAACTGAATGAGCTTTAAGGTCGCTTCCATCCCAACCCATTCCATGACTTCCAACCCAACCCATTCCATGACTTCCAACCCAACCCATTCCATGATTTCCAACCCATTCCATGATTCCCAACCCATTCCATGACTTCCAACCCATTCCATTCCATGATTCCCAACCCATTCCATGATTTCCAACCCAACCCATTCCATGATTCCCAACCCAACCCATTCCATGATTCCCAACCCATTCCATGATTCCCACCCCATTCCACAGTCCTGACACATCGGGCTCCCACTCCTGCATCCCCTGCGTGTGTCCCCCCTCTTTGCCGCTCACTGGGAGCCCATCCCCGTGGTCTCCAACCCCCTCCCCCCGGCTCCATCACCTCCTCTTCCTCCTTCCCCTTCCAGCCAAGAAGCTGCCAAAGAGCGATCCCCAGAGCACGAGCGGGGCCGGGGGCCGGGGCCGCGGCGTGGACCTGCACGAGCAGAGCCAGCAGCACAGGAGCCAGTGTTGTAGCAACTGAGGCCGGGCCGAGCCAGGACCCCCCTTCTCCATCCACACCCCCCCGGCCCCATCACCACCATCACCATCACCACCATCACCACCACCAGGCCCCGCCGTGCCCCTCACCGCACTTTGTGCCGCTTCCACCGCCGCTGCTCCCGGGAGCTCCATTGGCTGCGGATCGGACTCGGGATGGGAATCCGGACTCTTCCTCACTTTGTATCATAGGCGCCCGCAGCGACGCGAGCTCCCGCCGGCTCCCTCCTCCCGGAGCTTTGAGCTGCGGGGATTTCCGCGGGGTCTCTCATGGATTTCTGTTGGATTTTCCTTATTTTTATTATTCCCCCCCCTCCATCCCCATCCCTTTTCTCCTCTTCCTCCTCTGTGCTCCATGGGGAGGGAGGGAAGCTGCAGCGCCCTCGCTTCCTCCTATGGGTGGCCTTGATTCCCGGCTCTGGCCGGAGGATGGGAACGCCGCGGTGATGGGGCCATGAGGAGCCCCCCCCCCCCCCAAGCCCCGGCTCTCCCCACGGTTCCTCCCCAGCCAGTGCCGGCGTCTCCGGTTTGCACTTTAGTCACGGAAACGGCCCCTTCGGATGCACCTTGGTGGGGTTTGGGTTCCCTTTGGGCCCCCCCCATACTCAGAGCCCCCAGGGTTTGGTTTCCCCTGGAGCCATTCCCAGCTGCAGGAACCCTGCAGAGCATTGGGATGCTCCCAGGTCCCAGCAGCCAAAAGGGCCCCACTGAGACACCCCAATGGGGGATACCCCAATGGGGCTCACCCCAGGGGCCAGCTCCTGCTTTCCCTATGGGCTCAGGCTGCACACGGCATGGGGGGGGCCCACCCTACCCATGGCTGTGGGGCAGAGGGACCTGTCTCGTATGAAGCCCCCTATTGCAGGGGCAGATCCCCCCTCCCCTTCCCCAGCCCCTCAAATCAGGGCTTGGTGTTGAACCGGGGCTGGGGTCCCTATTTCTGCCCCCTCTTTCCCCCCCATGTCCTGGTTTGGGGTCACGCTGCAGCTCCCCCCCCTCCCCCTTTTCCTGGTCATTCTTATTATAATTATAATGATTTTGGCTTCGAGGGAGCGGCTCCATCGCGGTTCAATAACAACCCTGAGACCCGAGCTCGGCCCCTCCTTTCCCCACACGCCGTCCATGGACGTAAAACCCAACCAACGGGAGCCAACGGGGCTCGACCCACCCCGCCTCTGTGTGCCCAGGGCGGGATGCGGGGCTCCGCCGCCTGCCGCCACCGGTCCTGCCCCGATAACGCTTATCGCGGAGCCCAGCGGGGCGGCGGCTCCGGTCAACAACGGCCCGGACCCCCGGTGCCCACCGGGAGGTGCCGCGGCGCCTTTAAGTGCGTTGCCCCTTTAAGCCGCGCTGCTGTTGCCCTTTTAAGCGCGCCCCCCCACACCAGTGGGACCCCCGGAGGGGGCTTGGCCACGCCCATCCCACCCCGAAGGGCGTGGCTTCAGCGGAGGCCACGCCCACCTCGCATCTCTCTTAAAGGGGCAGCGCTGCGCAGGACGTCGCGCAACTGAAAGCGCAACGCAGGTTCGCGGCGGGGCCGGGACGGGCACCGGGGGGGGCACCGGAGCGAAGGGGAGGGAGGAGGGGGCGATGCCCTGCGCGGGTCCCCGCTGCCCGCTCCCCTCGGGGCCGGTTCCCGGTCGAGCGGTGCCCGGTGCCCGCCCCAGCCGCTTTCTCCCGTGCAGGTCCCGCTGCGATGCTGCTGCTCCGCGCTGCCGCTATCGCCGCCGGGCACAGGTAGGACCCGCTCCGTCCGGATCCCCCCCGTTGTCCCCTCGGTGCCCCCTTTCCCCGTTGCCGGTCCCAGCCCCGTTCTTCCCCCCCCCCACCTTCTCCCGCAGGTTCCCGCTGCCCCGCCGCGGCTTCTCCCGCTTCACCCCCGGTAACCCGGCCGCGGGGGGCCGGCGGGGGGCGGCCACGGTGCTGGCGGCGCTGCTGGGCCTCGGAGCTGCGCTGGCCTATGGGGAGCGGCGGCGGAGGGTGAGTACCGCGGGGGCACCGGGGCGGGAGGGGGGGGCACCGCCGGGACGGGGGCACTGATGGGGTCCCGCAGGTCGCGCAGGCGGCGCAGGCCCCCCCGAGCCGCCGGTACCCCCGGTACACGCGGGAGGAGGTGGGGAGGCACCGCTCCCCCCAGGACCGCGTCTGGGTCACGCACGGCACCGACGTCTTCGATGTCACCGACTTCGTGGAGCTGCACCCCGGAGGGGCCGAGAAGCTGCTGCTGGCGGCCGGGGGCGCCCTGGAGCCCTTCTGGGCCCTTTACGCCGTCCACAACCAACCCCACGTCCTGGAGCTGCTGCGGGAGTTCAAGGTGGGGGAGCTCAGCCCCGACGAGGCCCCCCCGGACCCCGGCGCCGCTCAGGACCCGTTCGCCGGGGACCCCCCTCGGCACCCGGGGCTGCGCATCAGCAGCCGGAAGCCGTTCAACGCCGAGACCCCCGCGGAGCTCTTGACCGAGCGCTTCCTGACCCCCAACGAGCTCTTCTTCACCCGGAACCACCTCCCGGTGCCGGCCGTGGACCCGGCCTCGTACCGGCTGCGCGTGGAGGGCCCCGAGGGCCGGGTCCTGGCGCTGTCGCTGTCGGAGCTGCGGAGCCGCTTCCCCAAGCACGAGGTGACGGCGACGCTGCAGTGCGCCGGGAACCGGCGCTCCGAGATGAGCCGCGTGCGCCCCGTCAAGGGCCTGCCCTGGGACATCGGCGCCATCGGCACCGCGCGCTGGGCGGGAGCGCGGCTCCGGGATGTGCTGCTCCAGGCCGGCTTCGGCGAGGAGCGCGCCGGCGAGTGGCACGTGTGCTTCGAGGGGCTGGATGCCGACCCCGGCGGGGCTCCCTACGGGGCCTCCATCCCCTACGGCCGCGCCATCAGCGCCGGCGCCGACGTCCTGCTCGCCTACGAGATGAACGGCGAGGAGCTGCCCCGCGACCACGGCTTCCCCGTGCGCGTCGTGGTGCCCGGCGTGGTGGGCGCCCGCAGCGTCAAGTGGTTGGCGCGGGTGGCGGTGAGCGCGGCCGAGAGCCCCAGCCACTGGCAGCAGAACGACTACAAGGGCTTCTCGCCCTGCGTGGACTGGGACTCGGTAGATTACAGCGCGGCGCCCGCCATCCAGGAGCTGCCGGTGCAATCGGCCATCACCCAGCCCCGGCCCGGCGCGGCGGTGCCGCCGGGGGAGCTGACGGTGAAGGGGTACGCGTGGAGCGGCGGCGGGCGCGACGTGGTGCGGGTGGACGTGTCCCTGGACGGGGGCCGCAGCTGGCGCGTGGCGCGGTTAGAGGGCGAGCGCCAAGAGCTGGGCCGTGCCTGGGCTTGGAGGCTTTGGGAGCTGCGGGCACCGGTGGCGGCGGGCGCGGAGCTGGAGATCGTGTGCAAGGCTGTGGATGGGAGCTACAACGTCCAGCCCGACACCGTGGCGCCCATCTGGAACCTGCGCGGGGTCCTCAGCAACGCCTGGCACCGCGTCCGTGTCACCGTCACCCGCTGAGCCGCTGCCCCCCCCCCGCCCCGTGCCGCGGAGCGAAGGTCGCGGTGGTTTATGGCCCCCGACGTGTGAAAGTGGCGCCATAAAGATTGTGAAGCTTTTATGGACTCGGAGGTTCCGGGGGCAGAGCGGGGACAGGATGGGGTGGGATGGGGTCAGGGGGGTGGGATGGGATGGATGGGATACAGGGTGTGGGATGGGATCAGGTGGGATGGGGTGGGATACAGGGGGTGGGATGGGATCAGATGGGATGGGGTGGGATGGGGTGGGATGGAATGGGGTGGGACACAGGGGGTGGAATGGGATCAGGTGGGTGGGACGGGATACAGGGGGTGGGATGGGATCAGGTGGGTGGGATGGGATGGATGGGATACAGGGGGTGGGATGGGATCAGATGGGATGGGGTGGGACACGGGGTGGAATGGGATCAGGTGGGTGGGACGGGATACAGGGGGTGGGATGGGATCAGGTGGGTGGGATGGGATGGATGGGATGCAGGGGGTGGGATGGGATCAGATGGGATGGGGTCAGGTGGGATTGGATGGAATGGGGTGGGATACAGGGGGTGGGATGGGATCAGATAGGATGGGATGGGGTGGGATACAGGGGGTGGATCTGGGAGACACCCCCCCCCGCCCAGTGGTCCCACAGCAGAGGGACCCCTCTGTCCCCAGGTGACCTGGGTCTCACTGGGATCCTGTGTAAGCCACTGGTGCTACGGGACACTCACCCTGTGGGACCCCTGACCCTATGGGACCCTGTGACCCTATATAACACTGTCCCTATGGGACCCCAGTGACCCCATGTATCGCCCTGACCCTATGGGACCTGTAACCCCATGGAACCCTGTGACCCTGCATAACCCCCCTGACCCTACATAACCCCCATGACCTTATAGGACCCCCTGCTCCTGTACAGCTCCCTTACCCCATGACCCTATGGGACCCCCCAGGACCTATAGAACCCTGCAACCTCCCTATGATCGATCCCATGAGGGGCTCCCAGTACCTCTCGTTGTGCCGTGAGCCCGTCCCCGCCGGTATCGATTATCGCCTATCGGCTGTCTGCTATCGGCTATGGATTGCCGCTCCAGCCCGCGGGGCCCATCGATGCCCTCGGCTCTCCCCACTCCCCCCCTCCCCACTCGGCGCTCCCCTACCCTCCCCTGTTCACCGCTCGATTCATCGGCGCTCGACTGCTCCCCCCCCACCCCGTGTTAGCCCATGGCCGCCGCGTCCCCCCCCCGCTCCCGGCGGCCGCTCGACAGCGTCGGCGCTCGGCTGCGCGGCCTGGCTGCGGCGGGGGCCGGAAGTGGCTCGGGGCGGGCGGGCGGGAGGGCGGCGGGGGGGGGCCCGGGCCCTCCTCAGGTGGAGCCGCCGCCGCCGCCGCGCCCGTGACCCCCCCCCGCGGCCCGGGCGGAACCGGGGGGGCCCTGCCCCCACCCGCCGGTGAGAGCGGGGACGTTGGGGGGGGGTTGCGGGGGGTGTGACCGGGGGGGGGAGGGGGGCAGCTCCCAGTTGGGGGCGTCCATTGGGGTGGGGGGACGTGCGAGGCCGCTTTGGAGGGGGGGGGCTTTAAACTCCCCCCCTCTTCCCCCCCGTTAGGATGAATGGGCTCAACCAAGGGGGGGACATGGGGGGGGAGCGGGATCCCATTGGAATTCCATGTTCCATGGCTGTGGATAGGATTGGGTCGTGTCCTGCCCCCCCCCCCCCCGCTATGGGATATGGGGGGGTCAGGGAATGGTTCCTTGGGAATAGGGGGAGCTGCTTCCCAGTGCTTCCCGCTCGGGCGGGCTCCGGGAAGGGTTTTCCCAGCGCTGGATCCTCCTGGATGCGTTCCCGGCGTTGGCTCCTTGGGATCGCATTCCCGGCGCTCGGAGCCGCTGTCCCCGGTGCGCTGGGCTGAAGCCGGGAACTTGGCTCCTGGTTGCTCCATGCGGGATCGCGTTCCCATGGGATGAGGGGGATGCGATGGGAAGATGCTGCCCTGATCCATCCGGATCCTGGATGCGTCCGGCTGGGATTCATCCCGGCTTCTGCTCCCACGGACTTGAGGAAGCTCGGGATCGGGCGCTGCTCCCAATGGGAATCGCGGGATCTGCGCTGATCCATTCAGATGCCCCAGGAGGATCCATTCCAGAGCTGGGGAGCGGCGAGGATCCAGTGCCTCTATCCCGGGTTCCGTGCATCCTGGAACGGGCAGGAGCAGGAGCTCCCCTCCTATGGACACAACGGAGCGAAGATCCCTGCATTGATTTGGGATCCAAATCCCTGCCTTTTCCAGCAGCTGCCTTCCAAAGGGGGGGTATCCATGCATCCAGCGCTGTTCCATTCGGGAGCAGTGAATGGTGCTCAGGAATCCCAGTCCCGCTTTGCTGCCTGATCCGCACCCTCGCTCAGCCCCTCGTCCCTTTCTGGAAAGGTTGGGAATTACATCGGGAATTGCCGTTGGATTTGCCCAGTTCCCAGGGTGAGGCAGCCGGGATGGGGCTGTGCTGTGGGATACGGATCCCTTGGATAACCGGAGCACCCTGCGCTTGGGAGCCGGGAATGGTCCCTCCTCGGCCGCGCCGTCGCATCCCATCCCCATCCCCATCCCTTTGGAAGGGCCCCGCGCTGGCTCCTGCGCCATTCCCAACATTGGGAGCAGCCGCCTCATTCCTCAGAGGTGGAAAAAGCCTCTTCCCGTCGGAAAAGCCTGGAGCTGGGATGAAGCCACTTTCCAGCCCTGACCAATCCTTCCCCTGCGGGAGGCTCCAAGCGCCCATCCCGAGCTCCGGCTCATCCCGCTTTGCTTCCAGCCGGATCCAGGCCTCGGGGCAGAGGGACAGGAGTTTGGGAGCAGGGAGAATTCCCATCTCCCGCCTGCGGCCTCTCCCTGCTCGAAGGACGTTCCCAAGTCGCATCCCACCGGGATACTGGGATGGAGCTTTCTTCATCTGGGCTAATTCTGAGGCCTTTGATTTCTTTTCCATAGGGAAAAGGCCTCATTTCAGGCACTCCCTTTGCTCTACTTCCAGCGCCGCATTCCCAGTGGGATGATGGCTCCGGAAAGCTGGGAAGAGCAGCCCGAGACAGGGATGTGCTCCTGGAAGATGGGGTTTGGCCCTGCTCCGGGGCTGCTCCATAGGGATCAGTGAGGGGCTGCTTTGGTTCCAGCCTCAGTTACTTCATCCCATGAAGTTCCTGGTGGGAAAGGGAACTCTGGAATGCTCCCTTTCCTTCTGATGGCAGGGAAGGGAAGGGAATGGTGCTGCTGTTCCAGGATGCAGCTCCTGAATCCTGGTTCGATTCCCTCAGTGCCTGGGATATGGGGAACCTTCTGGTTGTGGATTGGGAGCGGGTCGAGGGCTCTGCATCCCGGTGTCTGCATCCCAGTGCCTGCATCCCGGTGCCTGTATCCCGGTGCCTGTATCCCGATGTCTCCATCTCTTGCGGCTCCGGATCCTGTTGGTTTTCCCTTCCCAAATCCTCACTGGTTTTTAGGTGTTCTCCTGTGTTCCCAACCCCTCAAGTGCTCCTTGATTCCTGCTTGGAAAACGGGGCTGGTTTGGGATTGAAGCCAAACAAAAGCCTTATCCCGGGGGGAGCTGGGCCCATTCCCCTTTCCCGGTGGTGATTCCCTGTGTCCCGGAGGGCAGGAGATGACCGTGCTCTGCTTTCCCTTCCAGCCAAACCCCTTCAAGATGGACATCGAAGACTGCAATGGGCGATCCTACATCTCTGGTAGGTGTCATGCTGGCTCCTTGGGGATCCTGATGGATTTGGGATGCTCAGGCTCATCCGTTGGGATTAAGCCATCCTGTGGCTGCTGCCATTGAGGGGGTCCCAACCTCACTGTGTCCGTGGTGGAATCAGAGCCCTGGCACGCGTTGGGATGGAGGGATCTTAAAGCTCATCCAATTCCAGAGGCAGGGACAGGGACAACAGGGATGGAGCATCCAGACCTTCTCCATTGACCCCATTCCATGTCCCACCACCCTCACAGGGAGGATTCCTCCTCCAATCCCATCCCAGTCTCCCCTCTGGCAGCTTGAAGCCATTCCCTTTGTCCTGCCCCTCCATCCCGTATCCAAAGCCCCTTCCCAGGTTTCCTATCCCCTTGGAAGCTGCTCCAAGGCCCCCCTTGTGGTGTTGGGGGGTCGTTGGGAGCTCACCCATGGATCTTGGAAGAGCAGGAGATGGATGCATGGATGCATGGATGGAGCTTCCCTGGGTACCAGCCTGCTGGCATCAGTCACAGCCCCGGTGTCCATAGGGAACTATGGGACACTGATAGGGATGAAGCTTATCTGGTGTCCTGCAGGAACCCGGCCCCGGTGCTTTGGTGGGATTTGTTCTTATCTCTGCGCTGGGAAACACCTTGGGATAAGAGTGGGATTCGAGTGAATCCAGCTCAGCAGGGAGGAAGCTCCCTATGGAAGTGCATTGGATCCAATGGGATGAGCGCAGGCAGCCTGGGAGCCCCTTATCACCCTGGTAAAGCTCCTCCTTCCCCCAAGGATCCCCTCTGATCCCAGAGGATCCCAATGTCCCTGATCCTGCTCCATGCAGCTGGGCCTGAATCCCTTTTGGGATCCAGCTTCCCAGGGAGGGAAGGGAATGGTTAAAGGATGGGAGAGGGAAGAGTTGCAGGAGTTTTCCTTATGGAACGTGGGGATCGGAGCCTGGTGCTGCCTGGGATCGGGGCAGGAATGCGGGGATCAGCTCCTCCATAGGGTAAGGATTGGGGCCTGGCAATGGGGCCCTGAGGATGCACAGAGCAGAGCTGCTGGGGTAACTGGGCTAGAGCCGGGGTTCCCTGTGGTAATTGCGGAGCACAGGAATCGTGACCCAGGATTTCCTGGGATCTCCAGTGTGAAACTGGGGGCTCCCAGCACTGGGATGGGCTTCGGCTCCCACCTTCCCGGGTATCCCAGTGTCTGATCCCGATCCCGGCTGAGGGGGTCCTGCCTGGGGTCTATGGGAGCAGGGGAGCTCTTCCCTGTTCCGGGAAGGACCAGCTCTTGGTGCTGAGATTGGGGCTCCTATGGGATAAGGGGGCTCCTTTGGGATGTGAGGATGAAGCTGGCTCGCCGAGGAGCTGAAAGCAGGGCAGCAGAAAGGGATCAAGGAGAAATGAACTCGGTTTTCCTCCTTCCTGAGGCTCCTTTCTCCGGCACCTGGGAATGGGCAGGAGCTGGGAATGGGCAGGAGCTGGGAATGGGCAGGAGCTGGGAATGGGATGTGGAGCACGTTCTCCCTGCCCTCAGCATCACTGGGGTTTGTTAGTGAGCCCTGGGTCCAGGTTTGGTCCTGCTGTGGGGTGGGAGCTGCCACTGGGGTCAGTCCTTACATGTGTGGTATTCCATATGGATACACATCCCTGTATCCCAGACGGGGCTCAGTGTGAGCTGCTTTTCCTCCACTGTCCCTATCCCACTGCCAAAGGATTGGATCCCAGTGAGTGGGGTGACACTGGGGATGCTGCTCCTCTCCCTCCACACATCCCATCCTCATTCCCACCGGCATTCCAGGTTGTTGAGCATCCAATCCCCCTTTTCCCATCGGCATTCCCTGCTGGTGGCCACAGCAGCCCTGGTACCCTCTCCCTTGCTGATGGTGGGGTTGGAGCAGCTGCATCCTTCCCGGTGTCCAGCATCCTTCCCGGTGCCCAGCATCCTTCCCGGTGCACAGCATCCCCGGTGCCCAGCATCCTTCCCGGTGCCCAGCATCCTTCCCAGTGCACAGCATCCCCGGTGCGCAGCATCCTTCCCGGTGCGCAGCATCCTTCCCAGTGCACAGCATCCCCGGTGCGCAGCATCCTTCCCGGTGCCCAGCATCCTTCCCGGTGCCCAGCATCCTTCCCGGTGCCCAGCATCCTTCCCAGCACACAGCATCCCCAGTGCCCAGCATCCTTCCCGGTGCATTCCCGCTCCGCTGCCTGGAACCTGACGCTGTTTTCCCCCTGGCTTCCAGGGATCTGCTCCTCCTGGAAGGTGAGCGGCTGCGTGCGCCCTGCCAGCAGCTCCGACCTGCACCCGCAGCCGGGGCTCCAGCGCTGCTTCCAAGGGGTTGGCTGCGAGAGCGCTCCGGGCTACCTCCAGCAAGGTACCAGGAGCGGGATCCAATGGGATGCAGGGATGCGGGGGAGCTTGGAATGACTTGGAGCTGGGAGGATGAGGAGGGGATGCGCTGGGCATCATGTGCTCCAGGCTGAGCTATAGGGGATGCCCATGGAGGGGAGCACGATGTGGGGCACTCCCACCCCATGCAGCAGCGCTTTGGGGTTGGGGCTCAAGATGTGCCCCCCAACCCATAGAGTAACATGGGGGCTTGGTTCTTCCATGAGCCCCATAACCTGTCCGTGAGCTCAAGCATGGGAAGGGTCCCCATCAATCCCAGTGTGATCCCAAGAGAATTGGACACCTCTTCCCAATGGAGCGATGGGGTCCCATTGAGAAGATGCTGCTGTGGGGCGCTGAGGGCTCAATGGGGTTATGGGGTGTTGGGATCCCATTGAGAAGATGCTGCTGTGGGGCGCTGAGGGCTCAATGGGGTTATGGGGTGCTGGGATGCCATTGAGAAGATGCTGCTGTGGGGCACTGAGGGCTCAATGGGGTGGATTTGGGTTCCCGGAGCCATAGGGGTCTGCTTGGGAATTCTCACTTTGTTATAGGCAAAGGGACTTGGGCAGAGCGCGGGGTCAGGATGCCCCTGGCAAACGTGGGTTCCAGCAGCCCCATCCCCAAGGAACGTCTGGGGCCTCACTGCTGTCTCCCTCTTCCCAAAGGCAGTGGGGATTCCTCCCTGGAGAAGGAGTTCAGCTCGGCCATCGTGGGGCCCCCCATGAGCACCCCCAACAGCCAGCACTCGTCCCCCAGCCGCTCGCTCAGTGGTGAGTCCCAGCCCCCCTCCCATGGCATTCCCACCGGGATAAACCCCTTGGCATGGGGATGCTGCGGGCCCATGGGCATCAATGGCACCGGGGCTGGGGGGGGTTGATGCAGGCACCAGCCCTGCTCTGGTTTCCTCCCTCCTGCTTCCGGAGCGAGAGGCTTTTCCATAGGGATAAAAGAGCCCCAACCATTCCCTACTGGAAGCGAGCCCCCTTCTCGCCCCACTTTTACTCCTTGCCCTCTCCAAGCACTCAGGAGCTGAGCTCTGGGCTTGCTGGGAGCCGGAGCACACGGCCCAGGATGATGATGCCCTGCAGCACTGGGGATGCTGGGGATGCTCCCATGGGATTTAACTGGTGCCGTGCCCAGCAGGGGCAAGCAGCGGGACCACACAACAGGGCTGGGGCTCCCCTCTGTACCCTGGGGTAAAGCATCCCAAGGGAACGGGAGAAGAGACCCCCCCCTCCTTAACCCAGTGAACATCACCCCATTGAGCAAGGAGCTTCCCGCTGGATGCTCCCATGGGATCACGGTGGCTCCGGTCCCATCCCGCTCCCACCCACAGGAATGCTTCAGCCTCCAGCCAAGGGCTCAGCCAAGAGGCTCTGAGTGCCAGGGCCGGGTCCCGTTGCTGGGAGCCTCCTAGGGAAGGCATCTGCGTGCCCCGGGATGCAGGAAGGGCAGGCCCGGAGCCAGGGGATTCCTGGGCTCCTCACCCGGCAATGAAGCCCCTGCAGGGGGGGGTGAACCCCTTCCGTGCTGCTGCTCCTCGCTAACCCCCCCCCTGCTCCATTGGAAGCACAGGAGCTTCCCTCAGCATTCCCAACGCTGGGAGCCCCTTGCTGCCGCCGCCTGCAGTGCTCCCACCTCCTCCGAGCCTCCCGGGAAGCATCAATCCCGATGGGAACAGCTCAGCCCCCCCCATCCCCACCAAGCTTCTGAAGGCCGGGATAATGCCGGGGTTTTCCAGTGTTGGAGCTCTCCCAGAGAGCCGGAAGAGCCCCAGGAATGGAGCCCCAGCAGGGCTGGAAGCGGCTCCTTTGGGACGGGAAGTGCAGTTCCTCCGGTGCCCACCGTGCTCCGAAGGGATCGGGAAGAGCCTCCTGCTTCCAATGGGAGAAACAAGGATGGGAGCTGTGAAGAGCCTGAACCTCCCCCATGCGGGTGCCCTGGATCCCACTGGACTCCAGCATCATCCTCCTCTGGCCTGCACGGACCAGGAGGAGCCGCTCCCCATCCCGGGAGCATCCCCAAGGCATTCCCTGGCAATGGCTTCAAGCAGGAAGCTTCCCACTTGGATCGTTTAAAGGCTGAGGAGGTCCCAGCACCGCTTCTCCCTCCATAGGAATCCCTCTCCTCCCACCTCTGCCTTCTCATTGGTCCCTGCATCCACTTCCCTCATCCCACAGGAGCTTCCTTGGGATTCCTGGTACCCCGAGGCTCCCATCCCTTCCCTGTGGTTCCTGGAGCAATGGAGATGGGATCACAGAGACCTGCGGGAGGCTCTTGGAGCCTTCCCTGCTCCACAGGGTGGAAATCCGGAGCCTTGGCTCCCGAGTGCCTTTGAACCCAGGGGAACGCAGGGCTCTTCCCACAGGGATGCGCAACCACTCCCTGACCTGGTGTGCTCCAGGCGAGCCCGAATCCCAACCCGCATCCCAGCGGTCCCTTTAGGACTTAGGATGGAGAAGATGCTCAATGCTCGAGGCCACCCCCACGGCACCGAGGGCTCCATCCTCACATCCCATCCCTTGTGCCTCCCGCAGCCAGCTCCATCAAGGTGGAGATGTACAGCGACGAGGAGGGCAGCCGCCTGCTGGCCCCCGACGAGCGGATGCTGGACAAGGACGACAGCGTCATCGTGGAGGATTCCCTCTCGGAGCCCTTGGGCTACTGCGACGGCCCCGGCCAGGAGCCCCATTCCCCCGGTGGCATCCGCTTGCCCAATGGCAAGTTGAAGTGTGACATCTGCGGCATGGTCTGCATCGGCCCCAACGTGCTCATGGTGCACAAGCGCAGCCACACGGGTGAGTGGGGCTCGGGGGGTGCCTGAGGGATGCTCGGGGTACCTGGGTGATGCTGATGGTGCCTGGATGGTGCTGGTGGTACCTGGGTGATGCTGAATGTTCCTTGGGGATGCTGGTGGTACCTTGGGGATGCTGGTGGTACTTGGATGATGCTGGTGGTACCTGGGTGATGCTGGTGGTACTTGGATGATGCTGGTGGTACCTGGGTGGTGCTGGTGGTACTTGGATGATGCTGGTGGTACCTGGGTGATGCTGGTGGTACCTGGGTGATGCTGGTGGTACTTGGATGATGCTGGTGGTACCTGGATGATGCTGATGGTTCCTTGGGGATGCTGGTGGTACCTGGATGATGCTGGTGGTACCTGCGTGATGCTGGTGGTACTTGGATGATGCTGGTGGTACCTGCGTGATGCTGGTGGTACCTGGGTGATGCTGGTGGTACCTGGATGATGCTGATGGTTCCTTGGGGATGCTGGTGGTACCTGCATGATGCTGGTGGTACCTGGATGATGCTGGTGGTACCTTGGGGATGCTGGTGGTACCTTGGGGATGCTGGTGGTACCTGTGTGATGCTGAATGTTCCTTGGGGATGCTGGTGATATGTGGGTGATGGTTGGTGGTTACCCGGGTGATGGTTGGCAGCACCCCAGGAGATGAGGGTGTCACGGATGAGGTGGTGGTGATGGGAGAAGGTCCATGGAAGTGTGTGTAGATGGGGTTTCCTCATCACCGTCCAACCCCCAGCACCAGGTCCCAGCCTCCCCAGCTTGGGGGTCACATCATAGACCCCAAGAACGGGCTGGGAAGGAGCTTGGGCTCATCCAGATCCAACCCCTGCCATGGGCATGGATGCTTCACAGCAGACGGTGCTGCCCCAGTGCCCTTGGCCTCAGGCTCCCCCTCTGTGCTGCTGGCGCTGGGGATGCTGCTGATCCCTGCGGATGGGCACAGCTTCCCAGCAGGAATCTGACCCCTCTGGCTCCTGTTTTCCAGGGGAAAGACCCTTCCATTGCAACCAGTGCGGAGCCTCCTTCACCCAGAAGGGGAACCTCCTGCGCCACATCAAGCTGCACTCCGGGGAGAAGCCCTTCAAGTGCCCCTTCTGCAACTACGCCTGTCGGAGGCGGGATGCGCTCAGCGGGCACCTCCGGACGCACTCCGGTGGGTACCGGGATGGGGATAGCACGGAACCAGGGCCCAAACGCCAGGGATGCAGAGGCAAGGTCCCAGCCAAGAGCAGCTGCCCCTGTGCTGGGGTTGGTGCCTGGTTTATGGGCTCCGTGTTCCCGGGGTTGGGGTAGCTCTGCCCTATAAAGATCAATGTTTAATAGGTTTTATGGGGAGCAGGGAGGTCCCACCCTTGGGTGCGCCCTGTCCCAGCCGGAGGGGTTCTGCTCCCTCTGGCTCCGACCTTGTCCTTGCTGGGATGGGACATTGGGAGCTGCTGTTTCCACCCCCTGGCTCCGGGATATGGGAGCTGATGGGGGCCTGGGGGGCACTGAAGTGAAGCCAGCTCCTGTTGGCAACCGCATCCCTTCATCCCCGCACCGCTCTGGGCCTCTCCCTGCTCATCCAGATGCTTGGGAACACGGGGATGATTCCACAAAGGAGGAATCCCAGCCCCTGAAGAGCCTCTTGGTGCCCAGGAGCCTGCTCCCCCCCTGCAGCCTGGCCTGGAAGTCCCCTTTGCCCTAAAGCCCCAGTTAGAGGATGCGATGCTCCGGGTGTCAGCCTCAATCTTCCCGCTTTGCTCTTCCTTTTGGGAGCTCCTCTCCTTCCCGCTCACACCTGAGGCTTCCCAGGGGAGGAACCCGGGAGCCAGGCCGGGAATGGGGCAATTCCCAAGGGGGGTTTGGGCTTAGCCACCGCTTCCCCCCTCGCTGAGCATCCGGAGCTGGGTCTCCCCCAATGCCCGGCATGGGAAGGGTCTCATGGAGCCCTTCATGGAGAGGCAGGGATGTGGGGCGCATCCTCCCAGCATCTCCCAGCACAAGGAGCTTTTCTGGGAGCTCGTTACTGGCTTTAATGGGGATTGCAGCGGGAAGAGGCTGGGTTAGGCCTGGCTCTGCCTTCCCTGCGCAGCCCCATGGGGAGCAGGAGCTTTCCTCTCGCAGGATGCGCTCACATCAAACAGGGCCGGGATCAGAGGGGCCCCATCCATGAGGAATCCATCCCGGAGCTGCCCCTCTTCACCTGCCCTTGGTTGGAAACGGCTTCTCCTGGGGGGATCCTTCCCATGGCTCCTGGTTTAGGGGGGGAGATCCTCAATGGATCTGGATGGGAGCTCCTGTGGGGTGATGGAGGGGCCGAATCCATCGGGAGCGAATTCCCAAAGGAAGGAATGAAAGGAAAAGGCACGGATCGCATGGCAAAGGATGGAGCCTCCCTTCCCATCGTAACCCCCATCTCTGCAAGCACAGACGGAGCCTCCACACCAGGACTGAGCCCTGAATCCCAAACCGGATCCCAAGGGAATAACTTCAGGGTATCCCCATGGCTTGGAAAACCATCCCAGATCCTAACACAGCCACTGGGGGAGCTCTGGGATGCACGGGCACAGGCTTTGGGCCGCTGCTTGCCTTAGGAGGAGCAGAACGGAGGCGTTGGGAGAGCTTGGAGCCTGGGGATTGGTGCGGATTCGGGAAGCGGTTGGATCTGGGAGTGAATTCCTGCTGGGAATCCTGCTTGGAGGCGGGTGGAGCAAAGGGATCCTCACTGCTCCGGGCCAGCGCCCTTCCCATCGGCTTCTCCGCATCGATTCCTAACCTGGATCCTGGATACCGGCATCAGCATCCGGAGCTGGGAATGGACAGGGCAGGGGCTGGGACGCCCAATTCACACCACGACCTGCAGGAAACCACCCCAAAACGGGGCCGGAAAAGAGCAAAACGGGCCCCTTGGAGCCTGCATCCCTGTATCCATGCCCTTTGCAACGGATGCCAAGCACCTTAAACCCCACTCTTCCATCAGTGTTAATGGGGTTGCACCTCTTCCGTCACCTGGCACTGGGGATTGGGCCGTATCCTGATGGATCCCAGTGCTCCAGCTGCACCCGCAGCCCTTCTCCCGCTGGCTCCTCCACCCCATTGCCTCCCTCCAGCCCTTCCCAGGTGCTTCCAACCCGGCTCTGCCTTTCTCCCTTGCAGTCTCCTCCCCTACGGTGGGCAAGCCCTACAAGTGCAACTACTGCGGGCGCAGCTACAAGCAGCAGAGCACGCTGGAGGAGCACAAGGAGCGGTGCCACAGCTACCTGCAGAGCCTGCACCCGGAGCCGCCGGCCCTGCCCAGCCAGGCAGGTCAGTGGGGGTACGGGGGGGGGGAGCACACAGGGATCGGCGTTCCCGATGGAACAGGGGGAGCCCCGGAGCTCCATCACGCACTGGGGCTCGGGAACGGCACCGAGCTCTGCAATGGGCACCCCGCTGCTTCCTGCCCGCGCCGGCAGCGGAATCCCAGAGCTTCCCGAATGGAAAACTCCCCCTTGAATGGGAACCCCCCCATACACAAACTTTGCTCCTTATCTGAGGGCACCGAGAGGCTTGGAAGCATCTTTTAGTGCCAGCAAGCAGCCCCCTTGGCTTGGCCATGCCGGAGCCTCCCTGCTCCTCACCCCCGTCCCCGTCCCCTTCCCAATCCCATTCCGGAGGCCGGCATCCCTATGGGATGGGCTGAGCGCCGCCAGGAATAACGGGAATGGGGCACTTGCATGCGTTGAAGCCGGCTCCTCTTCCCCAAAGCGGCAGGAGCGGGCGCAGCTCGAGGAAGAAGGGAGGAGCGGCCCCCCCGCGACCGAGGCACCCATGGGGTAAGCTCTGGGCCTGGAGCAGAGGAGCCTTTCCCCACGTCCATCCCGGCTGGCAGAGGGCAGGAGCAGCGGCTGCGGGGTCCAACACCCCCCCTTCACCTGGCTTTTCCCTTCTCGTTGCCAGGGGAGGAGATGAGGGAGCTGGAGATGGTGCCGGAGGCGCTGCTGCATCCCTCCTCCGAGCGGCCCAGCTTCATCGACCGCCTGGCCAGCAGCCTCACCAAGAGGAAACGCTCCACGCCGCAGAAGTTCGTGGGTAAGGGCATCCCCATTGGGTTCCCATTGGGATGAGGAGGGTCAAAGGGGGGTTTGTCCCTTGGGGTGTGTCCCTACCCCATAGCACCGCGGTGATGCTGGGGATGGAGAGCCCACAGCCCCCCCCCAACCCCGCTGTGACCCCGCTCTGCTTCCACAGGGGAGAAGCAGATGAGGTTCAGCCTCTCGGACCTCCCCTTCGACGTCAACCCCGGCTTCGAGAAGGACGTGGACATGGTCCCAGCCCATCACCCCCTGGACCCTGCCTACGGAGCCCCCTTATCCCTGCTGGGGGGGGGGGAGCACCTCCGCGGCCTCCGCCTGCCCCCCACAAACTGCATCTCGGAGGTGACCCCCGTCATCAGCTCCGTGTACACCCAGCTCCAGGCGCTGCCGCCCCGGCTCGAGCTGCCGGGGGGCCGGGAGGCGGCCGAGGGCCACGAGGACGTGGGCGCCGCGGTGCCGGTGCCGGTGCTGTACCGGGGCCGGGAGCACAGCGGCTCCCCCCCCAACGGCTGCGCCGACTCCAGCGACACCGAGAGCAACCACGAGGAGCGGAGCTCGCAGGGGCCCGCGGGGAGCAGCCGCCAGAGCCCAGCTTACGCCAAAGAGGACCCCAAGGTGCCGGAGGGGCCCCCGGCCGCCCGCTCCACCCCGAGCTCTGCCAAAGAAGCCCTGAGGGTGCTCAATGAGGATGGGGAGCAGCTCCGGGCCTTCAAGTGCGAGCACTGCCGCATCCTCTTCCTGGACCACGTCATGTTCACCATCCACATGGGCTGCCACGGCTTCAGAGACCCTTTCGAGTGCAACATCTGTGGCTACCACAGCCAGGACCGGTACGAGTTCTCCTCCCACATCGTGAGGGGCGAGCACAAAGTTGGTTAAACCCCCCCCCCCAATCCGTTATCCCCATCATCCCCGTTATCCCCATCCCTTGGCTCTCGCTCAGCCCCCCCCAACCCCAACCCTCGGGCATGGAACTGTTGTTGTTCTTTTTTAACTCCTTTGCACTGATTTTGGCTACAAAACAAACAAACAACGATGGAAAAAGAAAAAAATCACTCCCAAAACCACCCCAAACACCCCCGGGGGGGGGGGGATGGGAACCATTTGCCTTTTTATATTTAAATATTAATGGACTTTTTTGGGCCCCCCCCCCCAAAAAACACCTCCCTCCCATTGTTATTTATTGAGCTCTTGAGTTGCTCTTTTCTATCTCTTCCGCCCCTTTCAGAGCCGCATTCACTGGGGCTCTTCCTGACCCCGATCCCGATCCCGGCTCCAAGCCCTTTCCTTGGTCAAACCTCAGATTCGGTGCTAACCCCCCCCCCTATGGGACCCCCCCCAAACCTCCATCAGCTGTGACCCCCCCCCTCATTTAACCCGCTTTGGGGGGGTCGCTGCACCCTGAGCTTTAATGAGTCTATCCTGGGGGACCTGCTGCTGCCCCCCCCCACTTCCCGGTGCTGCCGGATTTACCCGGTGATTCCCAATGGGATTTGAAGCCCCCCCGCACCATCCCCATCCTTAGCCCTGCATTGGGGGGGGGGGGGGATGAGATCCCATATTGCCCCCCTTAAATGAAGGCAGGAAGATGGGATCTCCTCCTCCTCCTCCTCCCCCCCTCGCCATTCCCAAGGGATTGGGGGGGCTCTCCTGGTGCTCCAGGGTCACTCCTCTTTGGGGTACCAACACCCTCAGCATGGAGCTTTGGATCCTCAATCCTTTGGGATGGCTTTGGGGGGGGGCGGGGGTGCAGGCCCCCCTTTGGGGTCCCTTATCCAAAGGGGAAAGCAGCCGCGAACCAAAAATGAAGCGGGGGCCTCACCGATGCCGGTGCCCTCCCGCATCCCCCCCCCACTTTATATCCATACCCACCCCCTTGGGGGGGGGGTCCTGATCCCAAAGCCCCCCCCCCCAGGCCCAGGACGCATAAAAGCCCCCCCGGGGGCTCCTGAGGGTGAAACCAAAGCCTGTTCCTTTTGTACCAACGCAACCACCTCAATGCGGCGGCAACGGCTCCCGTTGCCCCTGTCCCCCCCCTTTTGCTATTAATTAATATTATTACTATTATTATTAGATATATATTTAACCCCCCCCTTTCTATATGGGGGGGGGATCACTGGGGCTCAGCCCCCCCCTTCCCACCCCCCCCAAAACCACCCCAAAAAGGGGCTTTTCCAACCCAAACCAAGCGCTGCACTTGGAGCACCTTTGGGTTGGTTCATTACTTGGGGGGGGGTGGTGGCAGGGGTGTTTTGTTCTTTTCCTTCCTTTTCCCTATGGAATTCCGTTCCCCATCCCGACCCTAGGAATTTTGTACACCTCCAGACGCTTTACTCTGTAAATGTCTATTTTTGAAGCAGACGGATGAAGAACAAACCCTGAGGAGGATGAGGATGAGGATGATGATGATGATGATGATGATGTGCAATACCCCGTGTGTCGTCCCCCCCACCCCTCCCTTTACATCCCATTGCTCCCTCCCTTGGGTTTCGGTTGTCTCTCGTTAATGGCTTTGCTGTTGGCTTGGCTTGGGAGGTTCCAGGCGCTTTTGGACCCCCCCCCCAGGAGCTTTTGTACCTGTAAGATATTGTAAGTACCTCTTTGTGTAACGAGATCTACTGTAAGTTTTGTACTGTAATGGCTGAAGGTCTGTTATAAATAAACCCGAGTAATTTAACGGACCCCCCCCTGCACCCCCAAAGCGATGGGGAGGGGACACAATGGGGACCACCCCCCCCCCGCTGCCCAAAGGTGATGGGAAGGGGAATGCTCCCCCTAGGGGTCATTGTGGGATGCACACCCCGAGGGTGATGATGGGGACAGGACGCGTTGAGCCCCCGTCCCCCAGGGGTAACTGGGGGACACATTGGGGACCCCCCCCAATGGACACATACACACAGTGGGGACCCCCCCCCAAGGGGCACACACACACTAAGGGGGTCCCTGTAAGGGATGGGGGGGGTTGGACCCGATTCATAAAGGGGGGACACACTGGGGGTGCGCACAGAGCC
Source organism: Neopsephotus bourkii (assembly GCF_033783945.1). NCBI lineage: Eukaryota > Metazoa > Chordata > Aves > Psittaciformes > Psittacidae > Neopsephotus > Neopsephotus bourkii. Next base: position 424,010 of record NW_026901551.1, read on the forward strand.
CTGGGGGGGGGCAGGATGATGGTGGGGACCCCAGGGGTGGTGGGGGGGGCAGTGGGGGTCTCTATGAGCCCTTGGGACTACAACTCCCAGCATCCCCCGCGGAACGCTGGGGGAATGACGTCACGCGCAGCACGTACGGACGCTCACACTAACGTGTCTCCGATCCCTCCGCCGCGGTGATGAGAAGTAGTCCCTCGACTCGCCTCTCCGCCGCCGCCACCCTGGGCGCCGCTCGGGCCCGTTCCCCCCCCGACCCCTCCGGCGGGGCCGCTACGGCGGTACCGAGTCGGGGCTGGGGTCCCGGGGAGGTCCTGAGGGGCCGGAGCGGCCCCGGGGCGGTGGTGGAGCCGCTTCCGGGCGGAGGGAGACCTTTATAAGGGTGGCAGGGCGGCGGCCGGGTCCTCTTTCGCGGGCCTAGAGAGCGGCATGGTGAGAGCGGCGCGGCCGGTGGCGCGTGTGGGGCCTATAGGGGCTGTGAGGGCTTGTATGGGGGCCATATGGGGTCCATAGGGGGTCCATAAGGGGTCCGTAGGGGTTATGGGGGGCCTGTATGTGGTCCACAGGGGCTATGGGAGGCCTATACGGGGTCTATAAGGGCTGCCGGGCCTACATGGGGTCCACAGGGGCTGTGGGGGTCTGTATGGGGGCCATATGGGGTCCATAGAGGCTATGGCAGGCCTATATGGGGTCCATACGAGGTCCATAGGGGCTATGGGAGGCCTACCTGGGGTCCATAGGGCCTGTGTGGGGCAGGGGATGCTGGGAAGAGCCGCTCTGGGGGCCTGCCCTGGGGCTGCGGCCGGGCTCCTCTGGGGCGGGCGGTGCCGGCTGGGGGGGGGGGGGCTCCGCTCCATTCCCCCCCCCGTTCCCCCCGGCAGACGAAGAAGCGCAGGAACAACGGGCGCGCCAAGAAGGGCCGCGGGCACGTGCAGCCCATCCGCTGCACCAACTGCGCCCGCTGCGTGCCCAAGGACAAGGCCATCAAGAAGTTCGTCATCCGCAACATCGTGGAGGCGGCGGCCGTCAGGGACATCTCCGAGGCGAGCGTCTTCGACTGTGAGTGCCCCATAGCGGGGGCCCAGCCCCATAGCGCGGCCCCCAGTCCCATAGAGAGGGCCCAAACCCATAACGCTCACCAGGCCCACAGAGAGGCCCCCAGCCCCATAGCATGGCCCCGGCCCCAGCCCTATAGTGTGGCCCCCAGCCCCATAGTGCAGTCCCCAGCCCCGTAGCATGGTCCTGGCCTCATAGAGGGGCCCCCAGCCCTGTAGCGCAACCCCATAGCGTGGTCCCCAGCCCCATAGAGGGGACCCAGCCCCATAGCATGGCCTCGGCTTCATAGAGGGGCCCCCAGCCCCATAGCATGGCCCCGGCCTCATAGAGGGGCCCCCAGCTGCATAGCTTGCTCCCCAGCCCCATAGCATGGCCCCAGCCTCATAGCATGGCCCCCAGCCCCATAGCACTCCACAGCCCCATAGAGGGGCCCCTAGCCCCATAGTGCGGCCCCCAGTCCTATTGAGCAGCCCCATAGTGCAGTCCCCAGCCTCATAGAGGGGTCCCCAGCCCCAGAGCGCAACCCCATAGCATGGGTCCCAGCCCCATAGCATGGGTCCCTGGCCTCATAGCCCGGTCCCCAGCCCCACAGCACAGTCCCGGGGAGGAGGGGGGGGGCTCTGTGTGTTGCTGACCCCCTGTCCCCCCCGCCCCACAGCCTATGTGCTGCCCAAGCTCTACGTGAAGCTCCATTACTGCGTGAGCTGCGCCATCCACAGCAAGGTGGTGCGGAACCGCTCGCGGGAGGCGCGCAAGGACCGGACCCCCCCGCCCCGCTTCCGCCCCGCTGTAGGTGCAGGGGGGCAATGGGGTTCAGAACCCCCCAAGGCTTGGTTGATGCTGGGGGGGGGGTGAGAGGGGTGAGCCCCCATTGCATGGGGATGGGTGAGCCCCCCCCCTCAGGCTGCCCCCCCAAGGCATCGTTGATGCTGTGTGAATATGGGGGGGGAAATTGGGGGTTCAGCCCTCTCCTAAGGTCTGGTTGGTGCTTAATGTATATGGAGGGGGATGGGGGTTCATTCCCCCCCAATTCTTCCCCAATTACCCCCCAATTCACCCCTCCAATTCCCCCCCCAATTTCCCACACGATTCCCCCCTCCAATTCCCCCCAATTTCTTCCCCCAATTCCCCCCTAAATTCACCCCCAATTCCCCCCCCAGTTCCCTCAATTCCTCCCCCAATTCCCCCCCATACCTTTCCCTGACCCCCTGTACATCCATGCTCTTACATGTTCCATATTACACGTTACACATTACCTATTCCTATGGGGCGATATGGGGTTTCACCCCCCAAGCCCTGCCTCACGCTCTGTGCCCCCCCTCTAGGGTGCAGCCCCCCGGCCCCCCCCGAAGCCCATGTGAGGAGCCGCCACTGGACCCAGACCCCAACCTTGCTTTTGGGATCAATAAAGGAGCTTTGCTCCCAGCCCGTGCCCTGTGTTCTTGGGGCGGGGGGAGGGGATGCGCCGCTATGGGGCAGAGCGGGGGGGTCCTGACCCCCCCACAATGGCAGGGAATGAGGAGGGGGGGGTGTGTGCAGAGGCACCGTTTGCACCTGATGGAGGCGGGGCCAGGTTGGGGCGGGGCCGTCAGGGGGCGGGGCCTCGCTCAGCTCAGCTCTGCCCGGGGGGGGCCCCGCCCCGACGGCCCCGCGCCAGGTGCATTCCCCCCGCCGCGCCCGGGCACGCCGCGACCGCGGGGCCCCGCTGCGAGCCGCGATGGAGCGGACCCGGCACCGGGACCGGGGCTGGCTCCGGCTCCGGTTCCTGCCCCTGCCGCTGCTGCTGCTGCTGCTGCTGCTCCGCGCCCCCGAGCCCGGCTCCGCGCAGGCAGGTGAGCACCGGCACCGGGGAGGGGGGGGGAGGAGCGGGTGCGATCCTGCCCCTACAACCGCGCCCCGGTGGGGACCGGGACCGGGACCGGGACCAGCGGAACCCCCCCGGGCTGCGACCGGGACCGGGGCCGGGGCTCGGCTCTTCCCTCACCACCGGCATGCAGGGGGGGGGGTTCGGTTCCCGTCGGGGGTACCCCGGAAGCGGCGGCTGCTCCCCGAGTTTGTTTCCAACCCCGTGTTGGGGGGGGGGTGGGGGTGGGAGCGATTCCGGCCCCGCTGCCCCCGCTCGGAGCCCGCTTTGGGCCGGCCCCGGTCCCAGCCCCGGTCCCCCCCGGCCGAGGCCCCCCGCGCCGGTCCCGGTTCTATTCCTGGCGGCGGGGGCCGGGGGCACGCGGGCGATAGCGGCGGCTGCGGAGCTGCCAGCGGGGCCCCGCGCTGATAACGCGGGGACGGCAGCGGGGGGGTGGTGAAGGGGGGGGGGGAAGCGCTCAGCCCCCCCCCCCCCGCGGGCAGGTGCACCCCAAGGGCCTGACCCGCACCCTAAAGGCCGGACCCGCACCCCAAGGACCCGTCCCGCACTCCCCGACCCCCGCTGTGGCCGCGGGACCGGTTGAGCCGCTGTTAACGGCTCATGGGGGTCCCATGGGGCTGGGTCCTGCCACCCCCCCTCCAATCCCCCGCAGCTTTGGGGGGGTCCCCAAATGAGTCCTCTGGGCCCCCCCGCCTCGTTCCAAGCCACCCCCAACCAGCGCCCATCCCCGGCCCGTCGGGGCTGCGGCCATTCCAGAGCGCAGCTGGGACCTTTATATAGCCCCTTGGCTGCCGCTGCGCCCGGGGGGGGCTCGCCCCTTCCCCTGCGTGCCCGAAGCCGCCCGTTCCCTGCAGGGGGGGGGGCTCGGGCCCCTTCCGTGCCCCCGCACTGGGGCCGCACAAAGCCGCCATTTACCGCCGGGGCCTGACTCACGTCGGGGGGGGGGGCCCGCACCCCGCTGTGCCCCGGGGGTCCCGGGGGGCTCCGCGCCCCCCCCTCTCCGTGCCCCGTTCTCCACAATCGCCCCTTTGTGCGGCGGCGGGGAGGGGGCCCCGAGCACAAAGCGCCTCTGTCCGCACCCCCCCCCCCGTCCCCCGACGGCCCCGGGGTCCCCCCCGGCTCCAGCCCCGGCTCCGGGCACCGAGGCGGGGCCGGGGCCGAAGTCCGGCGTCGGGGGCGCTGGGGCCGGGCCCGCCTTGCGCAAGGCTCGCCCGGCCGGTTCGGGGAGCGGCACCCGCGGCCCCGGGCGGGGGCGCTGCTGCAGAGGGAGGGGATGGGGCGGGGACGGGGGGGGACATGGACGTCAATTGGGGACATGGGTGTTAATTGGGGAACATGGACATCAAGGGGGGACATGGGCATTAATGGGGGGCACATGGACATTAATGGGGCGACATAAACATCAATTGGGGACATGGACGTTAATGGGGACATGGGCATTAACGGGGACATGAACTTTAATGGGGGGCACATGGACATTAATGGGGTGACATAAACATCAATTGGGGACATGGACGTTAATGGGGACATGGGCATTAACGGGGACATGAACTTTAATGGGGGGACATGGACGTTAATGGGGGGCCATGGACGTTAATGGGGACATGGACATTAATGGAGGACATGGACATTAATGGGGACATGGATGTCAATTGGGGACATGGACATCCGTGGGGTGACATGGACATCATTGGTGGGACATGGACACCTTTAGGGGCATGGACATCATTGGTGGAACATGGACATCAAGGGTGGGGACATGGGTATCATTAGGGACATAGACATCAATGCGGTGACATGGACATCTGGGGGGACCATGGCATCAATGGGGACATGGACATCAAAGGGGGGACATGGACATCACTGGGGGCATGGACATCAAAGGGGGGACATGGACATCAATGGGGGGACATGGGTATCAATGGGGGCACATGGACATCAATGGGGGGGGACATGGACATCAATGGGGGGCCATGGGCAGCACAGGGGGGCCATGGGCAGCACGGGGGGGCCGTGTCCGCAGCTGGGGCTGCCGCTGTTCCCGCAGTGTGCGCGGGGACCCTGAACGGGCTGAGCGTGACCGGGGACGCGCAGCACCAGTACCGGACCCTGCAGCGGATGTACAACAACTGCGAGGTGGTGCTGGGCAACCTGGAGATCGTCCTCATCGACCACACGCAGGACCTGTCCTTCCTGCAGGTGCGCTGGGGGGGGGACACACGATGGGGGGGGCAGGATGTGACCCCCCCAGTGCGGTGATGGAGGGGGGGTACACAATGATGGGGTGGGGGGTGCAGGATGTGACCCCCCCGGTGCGGTGATGGGGGGGGGGTACACAATGATGGGGTGGGGGGTGCAGGATGTGACCCCCCCCGGTGCGATGATGGAGAGGGGGGGTACACAATGATGGCGGGGTGCAGGATGTGACCCCCCCCCAGTGCGGTGATGGAGGGTGGGGGGTACACAATGATGGGGTGGGGGGGTGCAGGATGTGACCTCCCCCGGTGCGGTGATGGGGGGGGGTACACAATGATGGGGGGGGTACAGGATGTGACCCCCCCAGTGCGGTGATGGAGGGGGGGGTACACAATGATGGGGTGGGGGGTGCAGGATGTGACCCCCCGGTGCTGCTCCCGCGCTCAGACCATCCGGGAGGTCACGGGGGGGTACACAGTGATGGGGGGGGGTGCAGGATGTGACCCCCGGTGCTGCTCCCGCGCTCAGACCATCCGGGAGGTCACGGGGTACATCCTCATCGCCATGAACGTGTTCGCGGCGCTGCCGCTGCGGAACCTGCGCGTGATCCGCGGGACCCAGTTCTACGAGGAGCAGTTTGCGCTCTTCGTGCTGCTCAACTACAACCCCAACAGCACCCACGCGCTGCGGCAGCTCGGCCTCAACCAGCTCACGGGTACCCCCAAACCGCCCGGCTCCGGCTGCTGCCCTCTGTACCCCCCCACGGTCCCCATCCCCTGTTGGTGCCAGCCTAGGGCGATGCTGCAGTCCCCATCCCTCAGGGAGGTGATGCTGTGGTCCCCATCCCTCAAGGAGGTGATGCTGTGGTCCCCATCCCTCAAGGAGGTGATGCTGTGGTCCCCATCCCGGTCCCCATCCCCTGTTGGTGCCAGCCCAGGGCGATGCTGTGGTCCCCATCCCTCAGGGAGGTGATGCTGCGGTCCCCATCCCAGTCCCCATCCCGGTCCCCATCCCCTGTTGATGCCAGCCTAGGGTGATGCTGCTGCCCCCATCCTGGTCCCCATCCCAGGGGGAGCCACATCCTGGTGCCCGCACCGGGCTGCATCCCTCCATCCATCACGGAGGTGATGCTGTGGTCCCCATCCCTCAGGGAGGCGATGCTGTGGTCCCCGTCCCTCAAGGAGGTGATACTGTGGTCCCGATCCCGGTCCCCATTGCCCCCATGGTCCCCATTGCCCCCATGGTCCTCATTGCTCCCTTTGCCACCATGGTCCCCATTGTCCCCATTGCCCCCATTACCCCCATTGCCCCCATTACCCCCATTACCCCCATTACCCCCATTGCCCCCATTACCCCCATTACCCCCATTGCCCCCATTACCCCCCATTACCCCCATTGCCCGCAGAGATCCTGGCGGGGGGGGTTTACATCGAGAAGAACGCTCAGCTCTGCCACGTGGACACGGTGCAGTGGGAGGACATCCTGAGGGACCCGCGGCGCCGGCCCATGGTGGGCGACAACGGCAAGGCCTGTGCGTGGGGGGGGCACCTCGGGGGGGGGGGGCTGCTGTGACCCCCCCCTGCCATGGGGTGACCCCGCTCTGCCCCCCCCCCCAGGCCCCCCCTGCCACGAGAGCTGCGGCGGCCACTGCTGGGGACCGGGCCCTGGGGACTGCCAGAAACGTGGGTACCGGGGGGGGGGGATGGGGATGGGGGGGGATGGGATGGGGGGGGCGGGGCTGACCTCAGCCTCACCCCCCCCCTCCCCCCCCACAGTGACCAAGACGATTTGCGCCCCCCAGTGCAACGGGCGCTGCTTCGGGCGCGCGCCCAACGAGTGCTGCCACGAGGAGTGCGCGGGGGGGTGCACGGGGCCCCTGCAGACCCACTGCTTCGTATGTGCGCCCCATGGGGCTCATCCGGCCCGGAACCCAGCCCTGCAGCCAGCCCTGCACCCATCCACCCTCCACCCATCCATCCCTGCATCCATCCATCTGTGTTTGTGTCTGTGTCCTGCATCCATCCCTCCATCTGTTATCCATCCATCCATCCCTGCATCCATCCATCCATCCATCCTTCATCCATCCATGTGTCTGTGTCCTGCATCCATCCATCCCTGTATCCATCCATCTGTCCCTGTGTCTGTGTTCTGCATCCATCCCTCCATCTGTTATCCATCCCTGCATGCATCCATCCATCCATCATCCGTCCATCATCCATCCATCCATCCATCCATCATCCATCCATCCCTCCATCCATCCATCCCTCCATCCATCCCTCCCTCCATCCCTGTGTCTGTGTCCTCCATCCATCCATCCCTCCCTCTCTCCATCCATCCCTGCATCCATCCATCCTTGTGTCTGTGTCGTGCATCCATCCCTGTGTCCATCCCTGTGTCCATCCATCCATCATCCATCCCTCCCTCCATCCCTGTACCTGCATCCCTCCATCCCTGTCTCTGCCCTCTCCCAGTGCAGCTGCAGAGGCCGATGCTCCTCTCTCCTCTCCTCTCCTCCCTCCCCTGTGCCCCTCTCTCCCCACTCCCATCCCCGTGCCCCGCGGCTCCATCCCCGCCTCCCCCCCCAGGCCTGCCGGCACTTCAACGACAGCGGCGCCTGCGTCCCGCTCTGCCCGCAGCCGCTCATCTACAACAAGCTGACGTTCCAGCTGGAGCCCAACCCCGACACCAAGTACCAGTACGGGGGCATCTGCGTCCGGAGCTGCCCCCGTGAGCTGCGCCCCGGCGGGCAACGGGCGGGGGGCCATGGGCATGGGGGGGATGGGGATCAATAGGAATGGGGGTAATGGGGATGGGGGTGATGGGGATGGGGATGGGAAGGGATCAATGGGGATGGGGGTGATGGGGATAGGGGTAATGGGGATGGGGTAATGGGGATGGGGGTCAATGGGGATGGGGGTAATGGGGATAGGGGTAATGGGGATGGGGTAATGGGGATGGGGGCCAATGGGGATGGGGGTCAGTGGGGATGGGGGTCAGTGGGGATGGGGGTAATGGGCATGGGGATCAATGGGCATGGGGGCAATGAGGATGGGGGTAATGGGGATGGGGCTCAGTGGGGATGGGGATCAATGGGGATGGGGGTCAATGGGGATGGGGATGGGGGTCAATGGGAATGGGGGTCAATGGGGATGGGGCCTCTGACGTTGGGGTCTCCCCCAGACAACTTCGTCGTGGACCAAAGCTCCTGCGTCCGCGCCTGCCCCAACGACAAGATGGAGGTGGAGAAGAACGGGCTCAAGATGTGCGAGCCCTGCTCGGGGCTGTGCCCCAAGGGTACGGGATGGGGGGGGCGGGGTTTGGGGGTGCTGAGGGTCCCAATGGGGTGCTCATCGTGGGGCCCCCCCCCCGCAGCCTGCGAGGGCACCGGCGCCGGCAGCCGGTACCAAACCGTGGACTCGAGCAACATCGACACCTTCATAAACTGCACCAAGATCCTGGGCAACCTCGATTTCCTCATCACCGGCCTCGAGGGGTGAGCGGGGGGGGTCCGGGTGCTGCCCCCCCCTTCCCCATCCCCGGGCCCCACTGATGCTCCGGCTCCATAGGGATCCCTGGCGCAACATCTCAGCGCTGGACCCCGAGAAGCTGAACGTGTTCCGCACCGTGCGGGAGATCACGGGTGAGAGCGGGCAGGGGGCGCCCCCGGACACCCCCCCCCCCACCGGGACCCCCTGACCCCCCCCGCACCCCCGCAGGGTACCTGAACATCCAGTCCTGGCCCAAGCACATGCACAACTTCAGCGTCTTCTCCAACCTCGTCACCATCGGCGGACGGAGCCTCTACAAGTGAGAGCCCGGCCCCGCCGAGCAGTGCCCTGGGTGCCCTTCGGCACCTCCCTGTGTGCCCTGTGTGCCTGCAGCCCCTGTCCTGCATCCACAGCATCCCCTGTCCCTGCATCCCCCATCCCTGTATCCCCCATCATCCCCATCCCTGCATCCACAGCATCTCCTGTCCCTGCATCCCCCATCCCTGCATCCTCCATCCCTCCATCCCCAGCATCTCCTGTCCTGCATCCACGTCATCTCCCGTCCCTGCATCCGTCATCCCTGCATCCACAGCATCCCCTGTCCCTGTATCCCCCATCACTGTATCCCCCTTCATCCCCATCCCTGCATCCACAGCATCCCCTGTCCTCCATCGCCAGCATTTCCTGTCCCTGTATTCCCCATCCCTGTATCCACAGCATCTCCTGTTCTGCATCCACATCATCTCCCATCCCTGCATCCCCCATCCCTGCATCCACAGCATCTCCTGTCCCTGCATCCCCCATTCTTGTATCCCCCAGCATCCCCTGTCCCTGCACCCCCATCCCAGTATTCCCCATCCCTGCATCCACATCACCTCCTGTCCCTGCATCCCACTGTCCCTGTGTACCCCTCATCATCCTCAATCCCTGTATCCCACTGCCCCTGCATCCCCCCATCCCTGTGTCCCCCATCATCTCTCATCACTGCATCCCCCCATCCTCCCCTGTCCCTGCATCCCCTCTTCCTCTCCTATCCCTGTGTCTCCCCATCATTCCCCATTCCTGTAACCCCCCCATCACTCCCCATCCCTGGTCCCTTCTGTCCCTGCATCCCCCCATCCTCTCCTATCCCCGCTCCCCCCCATCCCCTCCCATCCCCGCACCCCGCTCCCTGCACCCCCTGCCTTGGGGCTGCCCGGTCCCGGCCGCAGCCCCCCCCCATCCCCGCAGCCGCGGTTTCTCGCTGCTGATCATGAAGAACGAGAACGTGACCTCGCTGGGGCTGCGCTCGCTGCGGGAGGTGAGCGCGGGCAGGGTCTACATCACCGAGAACCGGCGGCTCTGCTACCTGCACACGGTGCAATGGGCGGCCCTGAGCCGGCGCCGCGCAGACCTCGACATCCGCAACAACAAACCCCGCAGCAAGTGCCGTGAGTGGGGGCAGCGGGGGGGGCATGGGGAGAAGGGACTGGAGGTGATGGGGAGAAGGGACTGGAGGTGATGGGGATGCAGGGATGGGGGGACTGGGGATGGGGATGAAGGGACTGGAGGTGATGGGGATGCAGGGACAGGGACACTGGGATGGGGATGCAGGGACAAGAGGTGATGGGGATGCAGGGACAGGGACACTGGGATGGGGATGGAGGGACAGGAGGTGATGGGGAGAAGGGACTGGAGGTCATGGGGATGCAGGGATGGGGGGACCGGGGATGGGGATGGAGGAACAGGACGTGATGGGGATGCAGGGAGGGGGCACCGGGGATGGGGGTGCAGGGACAGGGGCACCAGTGATGGGGATGCAGGGACAGGGACACCAGGGATGGGGATGCAGGGACAGGGGGACCAGGGATGGGAAGTGATGGGGATGCAGGGAGAAGGGGACCAGTGATGGGGATGCAGGGATGGGCGATGACGGGGATCCAAGGAGACGGGGACCAGTGATGGGGATGCAGGGAGAAGGGGACCAGTGATGGGGATGCAGGGAGAAGGGGACCAGTGATGGGGATGCAGGAAGAAGGGGACCAGTGATGGGGATGCAGGGATGGGCGATGATGGGGATGCAAGGAGAAGGGGACCAGTGATGGGGATGCAGGGATGGGTGATGGGGGATGCAGGGAGAAGGGGACCAGTGATGGGGATGCAGGGACAGGGGGTGATGGGGATGCAGGGAGAAGGGGACCAGTGATGGGGATGCAGGGATGGGCAATGGGGAATGCAGGGCCTGACCCTGTCCCCCCGGCCCGGGGCTGCCCGCAGAGCAAGAGGGCAAGGTCTGTGACCCGCTCTGCTCCAACGAGGGCTGCTGGGGCCCCGGCCCCGCTCAGTGCCTCTCCTGCCGCCACTTCAGCCGCCGCGGGGTCTGCGTCCCCTCCTGCCGCTTCACGCAGGGGTGAGCCGGGGGCGGTGCCGGGGGGGGGCGGTGCCGCGGGGCTCCATTGACCCCCCCCTTGTCCCCCGCAGGGAAACGCGGGAGTTCGCGCAGGGGGGGGAGTGCTTCGAGTGCCACCCCCAGTGCGAGCGCATCGAGGGCAACGTCACCTGCAACGGCTCGGTACGGACGGGGCGGGCTCGGGATGGGATCGGGATGAGGATGGGATCGGGATGGGACCGGGAGGGGCTCAGGATGGGCTCGAAACGGGCTCGGGGTGGGCTCAGGACGGGATGGACGGGCTTGGGATGGGCTTGGGATGGGCTCGGAACGGGATTGGGACGGGATCGGGATGGGACCAGTAGGGGCTCAGGATGGGCTCGGGATGGGCTCGGAAAGGGCTTGGGATGGGCACGGGACGGGAAGGGACGGGCTTGGGATGGGATCGGGACGGGATGTGACAGGCTCGGGATGAGCCCGGGTTGGGCTCGGAATGGGCTTGGGACGGTGTCGGGATGGGATCGGGACAGGCTCGGGATGGGATTGGGACAGACTTGTGATGGGATCGGGACGGGATGCGAGAGGCTCGGGATGAGCCCGGGATGGGCTCGGGGCGGTCTCGGGATGAGATGGGGATGGCGTCGGAACGGGCTCGGGATGGGACTGGGACAGGCTTGTGATGGGATCGGGACGGGATCGGGATGGGACCGGGAGGGGCTGGGAACGGGCTCAGGACGGGCTCGGGTTGGGATGCGAGAGGCTCGGGATGGGGTCGGGATGAGCCCGGGATGGGCTCGGAACGGGCTCGGAAGGGGCTCGGAAGGGGCTCGGAAGGGTGGGGTCGGGCCGGGCTCGGGTCGGGGTGGGGGCGCGGCGCCGGTGCCTGCTGCCGCATCCTCGTGCGCCCCCCGCAGGGCGCCGACACCTGCACCCGCTGCGCCCGGTACCGGGACGGCCCCCACTGCGTCGAGGCCTGCCCCGACGGCGTCCTCGGGGAGCGCGGCCCCATCTACAAGTACCCGGATGGGGCCCGCGAGTGCCGGCCCTGCCACGAGAACTGCACCCGCGGGTGGGTGCGGGGGGGGGTTGGGGGGGGGGTACCCCGGGGTCCGCGCCCCCCCCCTCCTCCTGCATCCCCCCCATCTCCATCCCTGCAGGTGCCTGGGGCCGCTGCTGCGGGACTGCCTCGGGGAGGCTCTGCCCGTGTCCAGGTACCGCGGGGGGGTGCGGGGCTCCATTGCAGTGCACGGGGCTGCGGGAAGGGGCAGGAGCTGAGCCCCGGCCCCGGCCCCGGTCCCGGCCCGCGCAGGAAGGCACCGACGGTGATCGCGGTGACGGTGGTCGGGGGCCTCTTCCTCCTCTGCTCCTGCGTCCTCCTGGCGCTGCTCTACCTGCGCGGGAAGAAGATCCAGAAGAAGAGGGCGATGAGGCGGTACCTGGAGAGGGGCGAGGTCAGGGGGGTCCCCATCACCTGCACCCGGTTACCTGCACCCCATCACCTGCATCCCCATCCCCTGCACCCGGTTACCTGCACCCCATCACCTGCACCCCATCACCTCCATCCCCATCCCCTGCATCCCCATCACCTGCATCCCCATCACCTCCATCCCCATCACCTCCATCCCCATCACTTTCATCCCCATCACCTTCATCCCCATCACCTCTATCCCTGTCGCCTGCATCCCCATCCTGCTCCATCCCCATCACCTCCATCCCCATCCCCTGCATCCCCATCATCTTTGTCCCTATCCGCTCCCATCCCCATCCTGCTCCATTCCCATCCACTCCATCCCCATCCGCTCCCATCCACATCCTGCTCCATCCCCACCCCTGCGTCCTCATCCCCTCCATCCCCATCCACTCCCATCCCCATCCCTTCCATCCCCATCCCCTCCACCCCCATCCTCCTCCACCCCCACCCCAATCCCACCTCCACCCCCAGAGCCTGGAGCCGCTGGACCCCAGTGAAAAAGCCAACAAGGTTCTGGCCCGCATCTTCAAGGAGTCGGAGCTGAAGCGCCTCAAGGTGCTGGGCTCCGGCGTGTTCGGCACCGTGCACAAGGTGAGGGCTGCTCTATGGGGTGGGGGGGGCCCAGCCAGCACCCGGAGCATCCCTCACCACAGTGCCCACCCCAAAGGGCATCTGGATCCCTGATGGCGACTCCATCAAGATCCCGGTGAGCATCAAGGTGATCCAGGACTGGAGCGGGCAGCAGTCCTTCCACGCCGTCACCGACGTGAGTGCTCCCCATGGATCCCTATGGATGTGGTGCATCGGGGCTGCATTGACCCCCTGTATGTGTGTGTGTGCCCCCCCCAGCACATGCTGGCCATCGGCAGCCTGGACCATGCCTACATCGTGCGGCTGCTGGGGCTGTGCCCGGGCCCGCGCCTGCAGCTCGTGACGCAGCTCCTGCCGCTGGGCTCCCTGCTCGAGTACGTGCGCAAGCACCGGGGCAGCCTCAGCCCCCAGCTGCTGCTCAACTGGTGCGTGCAGGTGGCCAAGGTCAGTGCCCCCCCCCCCCCGAGGGTACCAAAGTGGGGTCCCCCCCCCCGTTGCCCTGGTAACAACCGCACGCAGGGGATGTATTACCTGGAGGAGCATCGCATGGTTCACCGCAACCTGGCCGCCCGCAACGTCCTGCTCAAGTCCCCCAGCCAGGCCCAAGTGGCCGATTTCGGCATCGCCGACCTGCTCTACCCCGACGACAAGAAGTATTTCTACAATGAGGTCAAGGTGGGACCCGGACCCCCCCCAGTCTGTGCTATGGGGCGCCCCACACGTCCTGCGCCCCCTCTTGGCTGTGTTGCATCCGCTTTGTACCCCCTGCATCCCCTCCGTACCCCCTGCATCCCTTCCTGCATCACCCATGGGTTCCCTTTGTCCCCTCCATCACCCATGGGGTCCCTTTGTCCCCTCCGTCACCCATGGGTTCCCTTTGTCCCCTCCATCACCCATGGGTTCCCTTTGTCCCCTCCATCACCCATGGGTTCCCTTTGTCCCCTCCATCACCCATGGGTTCCCTTTGTCCCTTCCATCACCCATGGGTGCCCCCCTCCACATCCCCATTCTCCCCACAGACCCCCATTAAATGGATGGCTCTGGAGAGCATCCACTTTGGCAAGTACACGCACCAGAGCGACGTCTGGAGCTACGGTGAGCACAGCCCCACATCCCCCCCATATCCCCCCCCCATATCCCCTCCCCAGCGCTATGGGGCTGACGGGCGCTGCCCCATAGGGGTGACGCTGTGGGAGATGATGACCTTCGGTGCCGAGCCCTACGCCGGGATCCGCCTGGCCGAGGTGCCCGATCTGCTCGAGAAGGGCGAGCGGCTCTCGCAGCCCCACATCTGCACCATCGATGTCTACATGGTCATGGTGAAGTGTGAGTGCCCCGGCCCCACAGCGGGCTCCCGGCCCCAGCCCCATAGCCACGGCCACAGCCTGGCCCCATAGCAGGCTCCCATCCCCAGCCCCACAGTGAGGTCCTGTCCCCATCCTGCAGTGGGCTCCGTCCCCAGCCCCACCGCGGGCTCTGTCCCAGCCCAGCCCCATAGTGAGGTCCCATCCGCACCCCACATAGGCTCTGTCCCAGCCCCACAGTGAGGTCCCGCCCCCATCCCCATAGTGGGCTCTGTCCCAGCCCCACAGTGAGGTCCTGTCCCCAGCCCCATAGTGGGCTCTGTCCCAGCCCCACACCAGGTTCTGACCCAGCCCCACAGTGAGGTTCTGTCCCCAGCCCCACATCGGGCTCTTTCCCAGCTCCACCGCAGGCTCTGTCCCAGCCCCACATCGGGCTCTGTCCCAGCCCCACACCGGGCTCCATCCCAGCCCTACACTGGGCTCTCTCCCAGCCCCATAGCGAGGTCCTGTCCCCAGCCCCACACTGGGCTCCATCCCAGCCCCATAGCAGGCTCTGTCCCAGCCCCACAGTGAGGTCCTGTCCCCAGCCCCACACCGGGCTCTGTCCCAGCCCCACAGTGAGGTCCTGTCCCCAGCCCCACATCGGGCTCTGTCCCAGCCCCACAGTGAGGTTCTGTCCCCATCCCCACACCGGGCTCCATCCCAGCCCCATAGCAGGCTCTGTCCCAGCCCCACAGTGAGGTTCTGTCCCCGTCCCCACCCGGGCTCCCCGCAGGCTGGATGATCGATGAGAACATCCGCCCCACCTTCAAGGAGCTGGCGAACGAGTTCACGCGCATGGCGCGGGACCCCCCCCGCTACCTCGTGATCAAGGTGAGCCCGGACCCCGGAACCCCCCGGTGCCCCCCCCCCCGCTCCCGGTGCCCGCAGCCGCTGACACCCCCCTCGTTCCCATCCCCGTCCCGTCCCCGTTCCCGTCCCCCCCTGTCCCGTTCCCCGTCCCTGTTCCCGTCCCCATCCCCGTCCCCGTCCCCATCCCCGTCCCCGTTCCCATCCCCGTCCCCGTCCCGTCCCCGTCCCCGTCCCCGTCCCGTTCCCGTCCCCGTTCCCGTTCCCGTCCCCGCTCCCGTTCCCGTTCCCGCTCCCGTTCCCGCTCCCGTTCCCGTTCCCGTTCCCGTTCCAGCTCCCGTCCCCGTCCCCGTTCCCGTTCCCGTCCCGTCCCCGTCCCGTTCCCGTCCCCGTTCCCGTCCCCGTCCCCGTTCCCGTCCCCGTTCCCGTCCCCGTCCCGTCCCCGTCCCGTCCCCGTCCCCGTTCCCGTTCCGTTCCCCTCCCGTTCCCGTCCCCGTCCCGTCCCCGTTCCCGTCCCCGTTCCCGTTCCCGTTCCAGGAGAGCGGGGCCGCGGAGCCGCCGGCGCTCAGCGAGAAGGAGCTGGAGGAGGCGGAGCCGCTGGGGCCGGAGGAGGAGGAGGAGGAGGAGGAGGAGGAGGAAGAGGAGAGGGGGGGGGAGCTCGGCGCCGCCTTCGGCCTCAGCTCCGGGCCCCCCCCGCAGCGCCCGCGGGGCAGCAGCGCCCGGGTGAGACCCCCCCCCCCCCCCGCTATGGGTCCCGCTGTGGGGCTGCCCCATGGCTGCGGACTCGGTGTCACCCCCCCATCCCCCCCAACAGAGCCCGAGCCTGCTCAGCCCCCCCGCCGGGTACATCCCCATGGACCAGCCCGGCCTCGGCCGCCAGGTACCAGGGGAGGCAATGGGGGTGGCCATAGGGGGCAATGGGGGGGAGCAATGGGGTGCTGGGGGGGAGAAGGGGTGACCATAGGGGGCAAGGGGGGGGGAGCAGTGGGATGGTAGAGGAGAAGAAGTGGCCATAGGGGGCAATGGGGGGGGCAATGGGGGTGGCCATAAGGGGCAATGGGGAGAATTAGGATGGGAGGGGAGAAGAAGTGGCCATAGGGGGCAAATTGGGTGGCCATGGGGTGCTGGGACAGGGGGCAATTGGGGGGTACAATGGGGTGGGGGGGGGCAACGGAGGTGGCCATGGGGGGCAATGGGGCAAAGGGGTTGCAATGGGATGCTGGTGGGGGGGCAAAGGGGTGTCCATAGGGGGCAATGGGGGGGACAGTGAGGTGCTGGGGGGGCAAAGCGGGTGGCCATGGGGGGCAATAGGGGCAAAGGGGGGGGCAATGGGGTGCTGTGGGGGAGGGGCCATAGGGGGCACGGGGGGTTGCCCCTGAAGCGCTGGCTCCGGGGGGAGCGGGGCCCAGGCTCTGCTGCCCCCCGCGCTGACCCCGCGCCCCCCTCCCGCAGCCCGGGGGGGGCCGCCCCCAGCGCCGCAGCCGCGGGGGGTCCCTGGGCCGGGCCCTGCCCGAGCCGGAGCCGGGGGAGGGGCCGGGGGGGGGCGGGAGCCTGCGGCGGAGCCGGCGCCCCCGGGGGGGCAGCGCGGACCCGGCCCAGCCCCGGAACCCCCCCCCGGCCGGCCCCGATGAGGACAACAACGGCTACGTCAGCCCCGGGGGCGGTGAGCGGGGGGGACGGGGGGTCAGGGCCTATGGGGGCTCCGTCTATAGGGTTCTATCTATGGGGTTCTATCTATGGGGTTCTATCTATGGGGTTCTATCTATGGGTTCTATCTATGGGTTCTATCTATGGGGTTCTACCTATGGGGGTCCTGTCCCAATGGGGTCCCATCCTATGGGGGTCCTGTCCTATGTGGGTTCCTTCCTATGAGGGTTCCATGCCATGGGGGTCCCGTCTATGGGGGTTCCATCTATGGGGTTTCCATCCTATGGGGGTCCTGTCTATGCGGGTCCTAACCCAATGGGGTCACATCCTATGGGTGTCCTGTCCTATGGGTGTCCTATCTATTTGGGTCCCTTCCTATGAGGGTTCCATCCCATGGGGGTCCTGTCTATGGGGATCCCAACCCAATATGTTCCCATCCTATGGGGGCTCCATCCCGTGGGGGGTCCCAACCCAAAGGGGTCCCATCCTATGGGGGTTCCATCCCATGGGGGTCCCAACCCCATGGGGGTCCCATCCTATGGGGGTCCCATCCTATGGGGGTCTCAATCCAATGAGGTCGCATCCTATGGGGGCTCCATCCCATGTTGATCCCAAAAGGCCTGCAGGGAGCCCCCCTCCCCCCCATTGCAGTTCAGAACGCCCATCCTCAAGGAGTCGGGGCTCCCATCCTATGGGACCAAACCCCGGCTCAGCCTCCCCCATGGTCCTGTAGGTGTTGGGGGGGGGGTCCCCCACTGCCATTCACTCTTTAAGGCAGATCTGAGCTCCCCTTCGTTCTCTTTGCTCCCCCCCAACCTCGGGCTCCGGTCTATGGGGATAGGATGAGGATGTTTTAACCCCCCCCCCCCTCCCCATATCCCGCTCAGATCCGGACCCCCCGGTACCGGCACCGGACGAGGAGTACGAGTACATGAACCGGCGGCCGCGGGCGGTGTCCCTGGAGGAGCTGGGTTACGAGTACATGGAGGTGGGTGCGGAGCCGGCCCCGCTGCGGGGACCGGACGAGGATGAGGATGGGGATGAGGAGGAGGAGGAGGAAGATTACGAGTACATGAACAAGCAGCCCCGGCTGAGCCGCTCCCTGCGCACCTCGGGCTACACGGACATGCGGCCGGGAGCGGGGCAGGCGGCGGCGGCGGCTCCGGTTCCTCCGGTAACGGCTCCGGACGAGCAGGGCTATGAGGAGATGGAGGCGGTGCTGGCCCCGCGCTGCCCCGGTTGCCGCTGCCCCCCCGCGCCCGCTCGCAAAGCGCTGCGGAGCCTCGAGGCCTCGGACTGCGCCTTCGATAACCCCGATTATTGGCACAGCCGCCTCTTCGCCAAGGCGGACCCGCAGCGCACGTAGGGACCGGACCCCCCCGATCCCCCCCCTCCTCGGGACTGTTTACATTGGATATGAAGGATCCCCGGCTTCGGGATGCTCCCGATCCCGGCCGGGATTCCTGGGTACCGGCTCCAACCCCAGCATCCCAATGCCCTGACCCGGTGCAATGGGGGGGGTTTGGGTCCGGAACCCTCGGGGCTGCCCTGACCCACTGCAGTCGGGGGGGGATTTGGGTGCGGACCCCCTCGGTTCCACCCTGACCCACTGCAATAGGGGGGGGTTGAGTCCGGACCCTCTCGGGGCTGCCCTGACCCACTGCAATGGGGAGATTTGGGTACGGACCCCCCCGGAGCCACCCTGACCCACTGCAATGGGGGGCGTTTGAGTCCGGAACCCCTTGCGGCTGCCCTGACCCACTGCAATGAGGGGGGTTTGGATCCGGACCCCCACCTGGGCCGCCCTGATCCACTGCAATGAGGGGGGGGATTTGGGTCCAGACCCTCCCCGAGCCCCCCGGCAGCCGAAGGTGCGGGAATGCCGGGTGGGATTCAGGATCCGGAGCCCGGATTCATCCTCAGGTTCCCCCATTCCCTGTTGGAAGCAGAGGGAAGGTTTGGGGGTGCCCCCCCCTCCCCAAGCAGCCCCATAGGGCGCCTCGAGGGGTGTCCCATGGGATGCCTCCCCCGGGGATCCCGTTTTTGGGTTGTTTTAACGGGGGATGCCCCCCGGGATGGTTCTGTTTGTAAATGGTGAATAAAGATCAAAGGAATTGACCTCGAAGTGGTGCTGATGCTTGGCGGGGGTAACCGGACACACCGGGAACACGGGGGGGGTGCGATGGGACCGCGGAGCCACTCTTGAACTACATTACCCAGCATCCCCCGCGCTTGATCTCGCGAGAGCTTGCCATGCCCGGTGGGAGCCGTAGTCCAGCCGGCTTGGCCGCGGGGGCTGCCGGGAGTTGTAGTCCCCGCCGGGGGTGGAGGGGACAGGGCAGGGCGGGACTCGCGTTCCCAGCGTGCCCCGCGCGGAGCCCGCGCTCCTGCCGTACCCGCGCGCTCCTCGCGCTCCCGGGGTCTCCTCAGCGGCGGCTCCGCTCCCGGCACCGGGGGCACCGGGGGGGGGGGAGCGGATACCGGGGAGGGAGGGAGGGAGGGAGGGGGGGGAGAGAGAGGGAGAGCGAGCGAGCGAGGCGGAGGCGGCCCCGGCCATGTCGGGCGAGGAGGAGGCGGCCGAGCTGACGATCGCCGAGGACCTGGTGGTGACCAAGTACAAGATGGGGGGGGACATCGCCAACCGTGAGTGCGGGGCCAGGCCTAGGCCGCGCCGGGACCGGGCCTGTGGGGACGGGAGCGGGGTGGAGGGGGAACGGCACCGGGAACCGGGGGGCAGCGGGGCGGGCCTGGGCCGGGCGGCGAGGCCTGGACCCCCCCTCCGTTAACCGGTGCTGCCCACGCGGAGGGGAGGGCCCGGTTGTACCGGATACCCCTGGGACGGAGGTGGGGGGGGGGTTCCCGGTGTCCGCAGGCCCCGCTCGGCCGCCGCTGCCCGCACGTGGCCTCCGCGCCCCACGTGCACCGGCGGCGGGAGGAGGAGCCGGGGGGGGCCGGGGCTTTGTTCCGGGCCTTGAACCCCCCCCATAGACCCCAATGAAGGGGGGGTACACGTGGGGCAGCCCCATAGCCCCCTATAGCCCCCATAGGCGTTGGTGGAGCCCCATGGGGCCCGTTCCGCCCCCCCCCGCGGGGTGACAGCCGCCGGGACCGGTTGGGTGAGCTCCTCCCGGCGTGTCCCGCATGGATTCCTGCTGACTTGGCCGCTCCCGGCGCGCTTCCCAATGGGAATGGCTCCGGAGCAGCGCGTTCCCCCCTTCGGGAAGGGCTGGACCGGGTTGGAATGGGGACAGGAGGGGGGGGAAGCGGCTCCTGGTGCTCGGGAAGGGAATCATGGAATTGCGGTGGCTTTGGAATGCTTTGAATCCCTATGGAGCGGGGTGGGAAGGGCTTGGAATGCCCCATGGAAGTGCCCAGTGCTCCCTCCCAGCGTTCCCAGGCCTTCCCCATTGAAGGGCTTTGAGGTCCCGTCCATCCCAGGTGCTGGATGGGGGAGCCGGGATTCCCGGGTTTGGGAATGCTCTGGGGCACCATTGGAAGCCTCCCGCCCCCTTCCCTTTGCTGTGCTCCATCCCAGCGCCATTCCCAACCCCATGGGGAATGCGGCCGCATCGCTTGACGGCCCCAATGCGATCCAATGGGAACGGTGTCGGGGTTCCGGGGATGCCTCCAGCCCCTCTGTGCCTCTCTCTGGCTCCAGGGGTCCTGCGGGCGGTGCTGGATGCGGCCAGCGCGGGCGCCTCGGTGCTGGGCCTGTGCGAGAAGGGAGATTCCATGATCATGGAGGAGACCGGCAAGATCTTCAAGAAGGAGAAGGACATGAAGAAAGGTGAGGGTTTCCCTATGGGAATTCGGCTTTTCCCAATGGAATTCAGCTTTTCCCAACGGGAATTTGGCTTTCCCAATGGTGGGAATTTGGCTTTCCCAATGGGAACTTGGCTTTTCCAATGGTGGGAATTTGGCTTTTCCCAATGGGAATTATTTGGCTTTGCCAGTGGGAATTCGGCTTTTCCAATGGTGGGAATTTGGCTTTTCCAATGGGAATTTGGCTTTCCCAATGGGAGTGTGGCTTTTCCAATGGTGGGACTTTGGCTCTCCCAATGGGAATTTGGCTTTTCCAATGGTTGGAATTTGGCTTTTCCAATGGGAATTTGGCTCTTCAATGGGAATTTGGCTTTTCCAGTGGGAATTTGGCTTTCCCAATGGCAATTAGGCTTTCCCAATGGGAATTTGGCTTTCTGAACGGGAATTTGGCTTTTCCAACAGGAATTATTAGGCTTTTCCAATGGGAATTTGGCTCTTCAATGGGAATTTGGCTTTTCCAGTGGGAGTTTGGCTTTCCCAACGGGAATTAAGCTTTCCCAGTGGGAATTCGGCTTTTCCAACAGGAATTATTTGGCTTTCCCAATGGAAATTTGGCTTTCCCAATGGGGAATTTACCTTTTCCAAGGGGAATTCTGGCCTCGTCCCCTTCTGTCGGTGCTGGTTGCTGTTGGGGTGGGTCGGGAGCAGCGCAAGGGCTCATTGGGCTCCCCCGTTGCTGTTCCCAACCCCAGCCAAGAGAAGGGAACGAGCACCCTTGGATGCCCCATCCCTGGCTGGGAGCCGAGCTCCGTGCCCACAGCAAGGCCCTGGAGGGGGCTCCCCTCCCTCCCTGCTGCCCCATTCCCTGCGGCAGGAACTGATGGGAGCCCCGTTCCCGCCCGCAGGCATCGCCTTCCCCACCAGCGTCTCGGTCAACAACTGCGTCTGCCACTTCTCCCCGCTCAAGAGCGACCAGGACTACACCCTCAAGGACGGGGACCTGGTCAAAGTGTGAGCGCCCGCGCCGGGACCAGCGCCACCGTTCCCAGTGGGAATCAGCCCGGAGCAGCCTGACCCCATCCCCATCCCCTCTTGGTGTTGCAGGGACCTGGGGGTGCACGTGGACGGCTTCATCGCCAACGTGGCGCACAGCTTCGTCATCGAGGCCTCCAAGGTGGGCGGGGGGGGCTGCTCCCATCCCTGCCTGAGGCATTCCCAGCCTGTTCCATCCCAGCCTGTTCCATCCCTGCCTGCTCCATCCCAGCCTGCTCCATCCCTGCCTGCTCCATCCCTGCCTGCTCCATCCCTGCCTGCTCCATCCCTGCCTGCAGCATTCCCAGGCTGCTCCATCCCTGCCCGTTCCATCCCTGCCCGTTCCATCCCTGCCCGTTCCATCCCTGCCCGTTCCATCCCTGCCCGTTCCATCCCTGCCCGTTCCATCCCTGCCTGCTCCATCCCTGCCTGCTCCATCCCTGCCTGCTCCATCCCTGCCTGCAGCATTCCCAGGCTGCTCCATCCCTGCCTGCTCCCATCCCTGCCTGAGGCATTCCCAGCCCATTCCATCCCAGCCTGTTCCATCCCAGCCTGTTCCATCCCTGCCTGCTCCATCCCTGCCTGCTCCATCCCAGCCTGCTCCATCCCTGCCTGCTCCCATCCCTGCCTGCTCCATCCCAGCCTGTTCCATCCCTGCCCGTTCCATCCCAGCCTGTTCCATCCCTGCCTGCTCCATCCCTGCCTGTTCCATCCCTGCCTGCTCCATCCCTGCCTGTTCCATCCCTGCCTGCTCCATCCCTGCCTGCTCCATCCCAGCCTGCTCCATCCCTGCCTGCTCCATCCCAGCCTGCTCCATCCCTGCCTGTTCCATCCCTGCCTGCTCCATCCCTGCCTGTTCCATCCCTGCCTGTTCCATCCCTGCCTGTTCCATCCCTGCCTGCTCCATCCCAGCCTGCTCCATCCCTGCCTGCTCCATCCCAGCCTGCTCCCATCCCTGCCTGTTCCATCCCTGCCTGCTCCCATCCCTGCCTGCTCCATCCCTGCCTGTTCCATCCCTGCCTGCTCCATCCCAGCCTGCTCCATCCCAGCCTGCTCCATCCCTGCCTGCTCCATCCCTGCCTGCTCCATCCCTGCCTGCTCCATCCCTGCCTGCTCCATCCCTGCCTGTTCCATCCCTGCCTGCTCCATCCCTGCCTGCTCCATCCCAGCCTGCTCCCATCCCTGCCTGTTCCATCCCTGCCTGCTCCCATCCCTGCCTGCTCCATCCCTGCCTGTTCCATCCCTGCCTGCTCCATCCCAGCCTGCTCCCATCCCTGCCTGTTCCATCCCTGCCTGCTCCCATCCCTGCCTGCTCCATCCCTGCCTGTTCCATCCCTGCCTGCTCCCATCCCTGCCTGCTCCATCCCAGCCCATTCCATCCCAGCCTGCTCCATCCCTGCCTGCTCCCATCCCAGCCTGCTCCATCCCAGCCTGTTCCATCCCTGCCTGCTCCATCCCTGCCTTCGGTATTCCCAGTCCGCTCCATCCCTGCCACCACTTCCTCTGCTCCCATCCACTGGGAGCAGCCTCCCAGCTCCCAATCCCAATGGGATCTGAGTCCCCCCCTCCTTGCTCCTTGTGTTGGGGCTCCTGAATCCCGCTCCCTATCCCATAGGAGAAGCCCGTGTCCGGCCGGAAAGCCGACGTCATCAAAGCAGCCCATCTGTGCGCCGAGGCCGCGCTGCGCTTGGTGAAGCCTGGGAACCAGGTACAGGGATGGAGCCATGGGGTGGGTTGGGAAGAGGCTTGGGATCATGGCAGGGATCCCCCCCCATAGGGTGTGAGTGGTACCCAGCACAGCCAGGGATGGAGCATCCCAACCGCCTCCCTTCATCCCATCCCATCCCATCCCTCCCCATCCCGGATGGTTTTCCTGTGTCTTTCCTGCAGAACACACAAGTGACGGAGGCCTGGAACAAAATAGCCCACTCGTTTCACTGCACCCCCATTGAAGGTGAGATCCCATTCCCATCGGGAAGCACACGGAGGAGTATCCCGATGGGATCAGGACCAGGGCAGGCTGGAGCTGAGCCTGGCACTTGGCACAGGCTCCTCCCTGCTGCCATCGCTTCTTGCAGCCCCAGTGGCTCCATTCTGGGGGGGATTCCTTTCAATCCCATAAAATTCCTTCTTGGAACACCCCAGTATTCCAATATGGGCGGGGGGGGGTGTTTAGTGCTTTCCGGGTTCTTGTGCATTGGAGGAGATGGGGAATCACCCATGGACCCCAGCCCTCCGTGGGCACTGGGTTCACCCATTGGCATTCCCGTTGCATCCCAATGCATCCCGTTGGCATTCCCGGTGCGGGGCCGTTCCCTTGGGCAGCGGCTGCTGACGGGCGCTGGGGCTCCTCTCGTGCCAGGGATGCTGTCCCACCAGCTGAAGCAGCACGTCATCGACGGCGAGAAAACCATCATCCAGAACCCCACAGACCAGCAGAAGTGAGCACCAAAGGGGGGGATGCAGCGGGGATCCAGGCCTCTGGAATGCTCCTCCCCATCCCTGCCCCTTGGAACGCTCCTGGTTCCTCTCCAGCTTCCTGGAAGCTGCCAGCCCCAAGGGATGCTCGGAGCCGGAGCCCTGGCACTGAACCCACTGCACTGATGCCATCCATGGCATTCCACAGCTCTGATCCCATGGGGTCCATGGGCAGGGGCGCATCCCAACAGCCCCACTGCTCCCAGGCCCTTGGGTGATGCCCTGTGGCTGTGGAGGGGATTTGGGGTGCTCTTCCCATCCTTTCATGGCTTCCTGCCATCCTTTTGGGTGTTTTTCCCGTCCTTTGGGTGTTTTCCCCATCCTTTTGCATGTTTTACCTGTCTTTTTGGGTGTTTTCCCCATCCTTTGGGTGTTTTCCCCATCTGTTGGGTGTTTTTCCAATTTTTTGGGGTGTTTTTTCCTATCCTTTGGGTGTTTTCCCCATCCTTTTGGGTTTTTTTCCCATCCTTTTGCATGTTTTACCCATCTTTTTGGGTGTTTTCCCCATCTTTTGGGTGTTGTCCCCATTTCGTGTGGTTTTCCAATTTTTTGGGGTGTTTTCCCCATCCTTTTGCATGTTTTCCCCATTCTTTAGGTGTTTTCCCCATCCTTTGGGTGTCTTCCTCATCCTTTGGGTGTTTTCCCCATCCTTTGGGTGCTTTTCCCATCTTGTTGCATGTTTTTCCCATCTTTTGGGTGTCTTCCCCATCCTTTGGGTGTTTTTCCCATCTTTTTGTGTGTTCTTCCAATTCTTTTGGGTGTTTTCCCCATTCGTTGGGTGTTCTCCCTGTCCTTTGGGTCTTTTTCCCATCCTTTTGTGTGTTTTCCCCATCTTTCCGGGTGTTTTCCCCATCCTTTTGCATGTTTTCCCCATCCTTTTGTGTGTTTTCCCCATCTTTTCGGGTGTTTTCCCCGTCCTTTGGGTGTCTTCCTCATCCTTTGGGTGTTTTTCCCATCTTTTTGCATGTTTTTCCCATCTTTTTGGGTGTTTTCCCCATCTTTTGCGTGTTTTCTCCATCCTTTTGTGTGTTTTTCCAATTTTTGGGGTGTTTTCCCCATCCTTTGGGTGTTTTTCCTATTCTTTTGCGTGTTTTCCCCATCTTTTGGGGTGTTTTCCTCATCCTTTTGCATGTTTTTTCACATCTTTTCGGGTGTTTCCCCATCCTTTCCCTGTTTCCCCTCCCCTCACCCCCATCCCCTGTCCCCCGCGCAGGAAGGACCATGAAAAGGCGGAATTCGAGGTCCATGAGGTTTACGCCGTCGACGTCCTCGTCAGCAGCGGGGAGGGGAAGGTGAGCGCGGGGCGCGGGGCCCGGGGCCCGTCCCTGCCCTTCCTGCCCGCTCCCGGCCTTGGGAATCACCCCCCCCCCCCCGCAGGCCAAGGACGCGGGGCAGAGGACGACCATCTACAAACGGGACCCGGGCAAGCAGTACGGCCTCAAGATGAAAACCTCCCGTGCCTTCTTCAGCGAGGTGGAGCGGCGCTTCGACACCATGCCCTTCACCCTCAGGTGCCCGCCGCTCCCCCTGCCGCTTCCCAGTCCCTCCCAGTGCCTTACTGGTCCCTTTCTGCTCCCTTCCTGCTCCCTTCTCAGTGCTTCCCTGCTCCCTTCCCAGTGCTTCCCAGTCCCTCCCTGCTCCCTTCCTGCTCCCTTCCTGGTGCCTTCCCAGTGCTTCCCAGTCCATCCCTGCTCCCTTCCCAGTGCTTCCCAGTCCATCCCTGCTCCCTTCCTGCTCCCTTCCTAGTGCCTTCCTGCTCCCTTCCCAGTCCCTTCCTTGTCCCTTCCTGCTCCCTTCCTGGTGCTTCCCAGTCCCTTCCTGGTCCTTCCTTGGTCCCTTCCTGGTCCCTTTCCAGTGCTTCCCAGTCCATCCCTGCTCCCTTCCTGGTGCTTCCCAGTCCCTTCCTGGTCCTTCCTTGATCCCTTCCTGGTCCCTTCCCAGTGCTTCCCAGTCCCTTCCTGGTCCTTCCTTAGTCCCTTCCTGGTCCCTTCCCAGTGCTTCCCAGTCCATCCCTGCTCCCTTCCCAGTCCCTTCCTCGTCCTTCCTTGGTCCCTTCCTGGTCCCTTCCTGCTCCTTTCCTGGTCCCATCCTGCTGCCTCCCTGGGAGCTGGGAATTGGTTCCCATTGGAGCAGAGGGAGGGATGAGGCCGTTCCAGACCACGCTGTAAGGGATGGCCTCAAACAGGCCCTCAATGGGCTCTGCTCCACCTTAACCCCCTCTCCGGAGGCTTCCCTATGGGATCCCCGGGCTGTGGCTTGGGAAGGGGCTGAGCTCCCTCCGCTTCCCAGGGCCTTTGAGGATGAGAAGAAAGCCAGGATGGGAGTGGTGGAATGCGCCAAGCACGAGCTGCTCCAGCCCTTCAATGTCCTCTATGAGAAGGAAGGTGAGCGCCCCATTCCAGCCCTTGGGATTCATCCCTATGGATAACTGCAGTGCTGACCCCATTGTGGATGAGCAGCACCCTGGGGGGGATGCTCCTTGCTTCCAACACAATGGGCGCTTAGGGCTGTTTGTTATTGGGAATGTTGGGAACGCCGTCCCCATCCCTTGGGAACGCCGACCCCATCCCTTGGGAACGCCATCCCCATCCCTTGGGAACGCCATCCCCATCCCTTGGGAACGCCGACCCCATCCCTTGGGAACGCCATCCCCATCCCTTGGGAGCGCCGACCCCATCCCTTGGGAGCGCCGACCCCATCCCTTGGGAACGCCGACCCCATCCCATGGGAATGCCGACCCCATCCCTTGGGAACGCCGACCCCATCCCTTGGGAACGCCGTCCCCATCCCTTGGGAACGCCGACCCCATCCCTTGGGAACGCCGACCCCATCCCTTGGGAACGCCATCCCCATCCCATGGGAACGCCGACCCCATCCCTTGGGAACTCCGTCCCCATCCCTTGGGAATGCCGACCCCATCCCTTGGGAACGCCGTCCCCACCCCTTGGGAATGCCGACCCCATCCCATGGGAACGCCATCCCCATCCCTTGGGAACTCCGTCCCCATCCCTTGGGAATGCTGACCCCATCCCTTGGGAACGCCGTCCCCATCCCTTGGGAATGCCGACCCCATCCCTTGGGAACGCCATCCCCATCCCTTGGGAACGCCGACCCCATCCCTTGGGAGCGCCATCCCCATCCCTTGGGAACGCCGACCCCATCCCTTGGGAATGCCGACCCCATCCCATGGGAACGCCGACCCCATTCCCGCTCTCCCAGGGGAGTTCGTGGCGCAGTTCAAGTTCACGGTGCTCCTGATGCCCAACGGTCCCATGCGGATAACGGGGGGCCCCTTCGAGCCCGACCTCTACAGATCCACCTTCGAGGTGCAGGATGCTGAGCTCAAGGTGGGTGCTGAGCGCCCGGGAATGGGGTTGGGAAGGAGCTCAGAGGCGGCCCCAATCCCATCGGAATGGCTCCGATGCAGCCAAACCGGTTCCGTTCAGCCCATCCCAGTGGGCCCAGTTCCCCCAGTTCCAGTTGGAATCCATCCCCCCCCTTGTCCTATCCCTGCTCTCCAGCATCCCTGGAACATTCCCAATGGCTCCATAAGGAGCTGCTGCAGCCAAACCGGCTCCGTTCAGCCCATCCCAGTGTCCCAGTTCCCCCAGTTCCAGTTGGAATCCATCCCCCCCCTTGTCCTATCCCTGCTCTCCAGCATCCCTGGAACATTCCCAATGGCTCCATAAGGAGCTGCTGCAGCCAAACCGGCTCCGTTCAGCCCATCCCAGTGGGCCCAGTTCCCCCAGTTCCAGTTGGAATCCATCCCCCCCCCCCTTGTCCTATCCCTGCTCTCCAGCACCCCTGGAACGTTCCCAGTGGCTCCCTAAGGAGCCGCCCCAGAGGCTCCCCTGCTTCCAGCCGGGGCTTGGCTTTCCTGGCTCCTTCCATTCCCTTCCCTGCCCAGGCCCTGCTCCAGAGCTCCGCCAGCCGCAAGACCCAGAAGAAGAAGAAGAAGAAGGTAACGGGGGGGGGGGCAGGATTCCCGCTTCCTGGAAGCATGGGAGGGGCTGGGAAGGATCCCACAGCTCCGGCCATGGGCGGGGATGGCTCCGGTTACCCAGCCCTGGGGGCGCTGCCAGGGATGGGCTTGGGAAGGCGATGGGATCCATGGATGCTCCGTATGGAGCCGGGGGGGTTCAGAGCATCGGCTCCGCCAGCTGGGATACAGGAGCATCCTTCTGGGAAGGGCTCCTCAGCCCTGTCCTTGTGGGAAGGGATTCCCCATCCTTATGGGATGGGTGCCCCATCACTGTTCTTATGGGAGTTCCCATCCTTAACATTACGGGAAGGGATTCCCCATCCTTATGGGAAGGGCTCCTCATCCCTATCCTTATGGGAGTTCCCATCCTTAACATTATGGGAAGGGTTCCCCATCCTTCCCCTTATAGGAAGGGATTCCCCATCCCTGTCCTTATGGAAAGGGTTCCCCATCCCCATCCTTACGGGAAGGGATTCCTCATCCTTCCCCTTACGGGAAGGGTTTCCCATCCCTATCCTGATGGAAAGGGTTCCCCATCTCTATCCTTATAGGAAGGGATTCCCCATCCCTATCCTTACGGAAAGGGTTCCCCATTCCCACCCTTAGGGCATTCCCCATCCCTATCCCTATAGGAAGGGATTCCCCATCTCTATCCCTATAGGAAGGGTTCCCCATCCCCATCCTTATGGAACGGGTTCCCCATCCCTAGTACCCTTATGGGAAGGGTTCCCCATCCCCACCCTTCGACCATTCCCCACCCGCTCCCTTCTCCCCGCAGGCCTCCAGGAATGCCGAGAACGCCACCACGGGGGAGGCAGCGGAGGAGCCGGAACCGGAACCGGAACCGGGGGATTGAGCAGCGCCCGCCCCACCGAGCCCCACGGCCCCCCCCAAGCCCTGCTTGTCCCTTAGGAGCCAAGGCAGGAGTGGGGGGGGGGGGGATCCCGGTGCTTCCAGGGCAGGGGTGCTCCGAGCCCGGCAAGCGTAATAAAACCCCTCTGCAGCCGCTCTGTGTCCCCTCATCCCATGGGAGCTGCCCCATCCCCAAGGGAGGAATGGGGGGGGGTGCCTTTATCCCGCTCCTCACTTTGGGATCCAAGCCTTCGGAAGCCTCGGTTTTCCCCTATAAACACTGGTTTTCTACTCCTCGGCTGTGGCGGGCTCCTTTGTCAGGGATTCCCGGGGGGGTTTCCGTGCTTCCCATGGGAATTGGAGGGGGAAGTGCTCTTTTATAGCGTTTTTTTACAGAAAACCCGGAAAAAAGGAGAAAAAAGCCCCAGGGACAAAGCTGAATTCCGGTTCCGGTTATCCCGATCTATGGGGGGGGGGGGGGCACACAGCATTCCCGGGCTCCGTCCGTCCGCTCCTCGTCGCTACGGATTCCATCCCAAATTCCAGACGTGCAAATCTGAACCAAAGTCAATAAAAGCGAATGAACGATGGCGCTCTGGTGCGGGTTTCCATGCGGGTTTCATGGGTTTTCCATGAGTTTTCCATGCATTTTCCATGAGTTTTCCATGCATTTCCCATGGCATTTCCATGGAGTGCCCATGAGTTTTCTATGGGTTTTCCATGCATTTCCCATGAGTTTTCTATG
This sequence comes from Neopsephotus bourkii, assembly GCF_033783945.1. Lineage (NCBI taxonomy): Eukaryota > Metazoa > Chordata > Aves > Psittaciformes > Psittacidae > Neopsephotus > Neopsephotus bourkii. Next base: position 453,692 of record NW_026901551.1, read on the forward strand.
GGTTTTCCATGCATTTCCCTTGAGTTTTCTATGGGTTTTCCATGGACTTCCCATGAGTTTTCCATGCACTTCCCATGAGGTTTCATGGATTCCCATGAGGTTTCCATGGGTTTTCCATGCCTGCTCCTGGGGATGGATATAGGATTAACCATGACCATAAGGGGGAAGAACCAATCCCCGTCATTCCCAACGGGAATGCTGGGACCACAGGAGCGGCTCCATGGGGCTCTATGGGGCTGGGGGGGGTGGGGGGGATCTCACCCCCAGCGCGCCGCAAAATGGCGGCGGGGGGAGGCGGACTACAACTCCCGTGATACCCCGGGGCGTACGGACTACAACTCCCGTCGTGCCCCGCGACACGGGGAGGGGGCGTGGCCACGTTCCCACACTATAAATAGGCCCCATCGCGAAGCAAAGGCCTCTCGGCTGCTGCTGCCGCCATCTTGCGGGGTGCTCGTTGCCATCTGCCGCCATCCGCCGCCATCCGCCGGCCCCGCCGCCGCCCGGCCGCCGGGACTGAGCGCGGCGTCTCCACCCCGCCATGAGGGCCAAGGTGAGCGGGGGGGGCGCGGCCGATGGCGGCTCCGCCGGCCCTGGGGGCGGTACAGGGGGGGCGGCTCCATCACCGACCGGGCCTCGGCGGGAGCGGGGTGCAGAGATGGGCTGACAGCTGCGGGGGGTGTGTGTGGGGGGTGCCGGTGCATCGGGAGCGCGTTACCGGTACACTGGGGATGTGGGGAGGGGGTGGGGGGGTATGTGTGTGTCCGGGCGGGGTTCCTGTCGCGATCAGAGTCACTGTCGCGATAGCGGTCACTAACGAGCGCCTCTCTCTGCTCCCGCAGTGGCGCAAGAAGCGCATGCGCAGGTACGTAGAGACCCGTCCCGTCCCATGCCGGGGGTCCCCGGTCCCGCCCCGCCGGGGAACGGGGGAGGCCGCGGCCGCCGCCGCGGGTTCCCCCCTCCCGGGTCGGTGCCGGTGCTGAGCGCTCCCCCCCCCACCCCAGGCTGAAGCGCAAGCGGAGGAAGATGAGGCAGAGATCCAAGTAACGGCCGCGGAGCAGGGCCCGGCCCGGGGCCTCCGGTGCGCTCGGGGCCGTGCGGCTGCCGTTGTGCTGTGAATAAAGCTGGTGGTGACAGCGAGCGTGTGGTTCCTGCGGCGGGGAGCAGGAGCGGGGCTACGGGAACGGGGGGGGCGGTGTTGGAACGTCCGGTAACGGGAGGGGGCTTCCGTAATGGGAAAGGCAGCGATGGGACTTACCGCTGTCGGTAATGGGGGCACGTCCGGTAACCGGGGAGGAGCTCCGGTAACGGCAGTGCTGGGACTTGAGATAACGGCGGCAGCTCCGGTAATGGCCGGGGGTACGGTAACGGGACAGGGCTCCGGTAACGGCGGAGGGAGTTTGGGACGTGCCTTGACGGCGACGGGGCTGTCAGGTAACAGGGAAGGCAGTGAAGGGACTTAGGGTAACGGCGGAGATAATGGGGGGACATCCGGTACGGGGCCGGGCTCCGGTAACGGCGGCGGGGTTGTGGGGACGCCCCGTAGCGGGAGGGTGCTCCGGTACCGGGAGAGGGGCAGTGAACGGGACTCACGGCACCGTTGGAGTCAATGTGGGTACATCCGGTAACGAGCAGGGAGCGCCCGCGCTTGCCGGCGTCGTCGCACGCTTATGACGTCACTGCGCGCCGCCAATCGCCGCGCGTCCCCCTTCCGCACCGCCCCGGAAGCACCATAGAGCACTTCCTGCCCGGCGCAGAGCGGCCGCAACGGGGCCGCTCATTGTTGGCGCTGGCGGACCCGCGGGCGGGTGAGGCCGAGACCGGGACCGGGACGGGACCGGAGGGAGGAGGAGGAGGAAGAGGGAGGGTTTGTGGGGGGTGAGGTACAAAACCGGAAGGGGAGGGGGGTGCGGTCGCTATGGAGACCCGGCGGCGGGGGTACGGTGGCCGGGAGGGGACCCTGACCGCGCTCCGTCCGTCCCGCAGTGCCCGGAGCGCCGCGATGCCGGACCGGGACGGGTTCCCCTCGGGCGGCAGCGGGGACGAAGCCGGCGGCGGTGTCGGAGGAGGGGGCCTCTGCGGCGGCGGCGGCGGCGGCGGCGGCGGGGGGGGGAGCCCGGACGATGACATCTGCCGGGACTTCCTGCGCAACGTGTGCAAGCGGGGCAAGCGGTGCCGGTTCCGGCACCCGGACATGAGCGAGGTGACGAACCTGGGCGTGCGCAAGAACGAGTTCATTTTCTGCCACGACTTCCAGAACAAGGAGTGTGTGCGGCTCAGCTGCCGCTTCATCCACGGCTCCAAGGAGGACGAGGACTCCTACAAGAAGACGGGCGAGCTCCCCCCGCGCCTACGCCACAAAGTGGCCGCGGGGCTGGGCCTCTCCCCCGCCGACCTCCCCAACAGCAAGGAGGAGGTGCCCATCTGCAGGGACTTCCTCAAGGGCGACTGCCAGCGCGGGGCCAAGTGCAAGTTCCAGCACCTGCAGCGCGACTTCGAGCCGGGCGCCCGGCGCTACGAGGCCTTCGAGGGGCTCTACGAGGCCGAGCACGAGCCCTTGCTCAAGCGGCGCCGCGGCGACGGCCTCCACTTCGAAGCCTTCGACTTCGGCACCGGCGGCCCCACGGTGGAGCAGCGGCTGCTGGAGGAGGAGAACGCGCTGCTCCGCAAGCGGGTGGAGGAGCTCAAGAAGCAGGTGAGCAACCTCCTGGCCACCAACGAGGTGCTGCTGGAGCAGAACGCGCAGTTCCGCAACCAGGCCAAGGTGATGACGCTGAGCTCCAGCGCCGCCGCCGCCGCCGCCGCCACCGAGCAGACTCTGGCCCCCGCCGTGGGCACCGTGCCCAGCTTCAACCCGGGCATGGCGCAGACCCACACCACGCTCAGCAGCCAGGCCCTGCAGCCCCGCGCCGTGGCCCAACAGGAGCTGGTGGCTCCGGCCGGGGCGCAGGCGGCTCCGCCGGCCACCGCCGCGCCCCCCCCGCTCAACCCCGACATCGCGCCGCTCTCGGCCGCCCTGGCTCAAACCATCGCCCAGGGCATGGCCCCCCCCGTCTCCATGGCGCCCGTGGCCGTCTCGGTGGCGCCAGTGGCCGTGTCCATGGCGCAGCCCTTGGGGGGCATCACCATGAGCCACGCCACCACCCCCATGGTCACCTACCCCATCGCCTCGCAGAGCATGCGCATCACGGCCATGCCCCATTGATGCCCCCCCCCTCCGGGGGTGCTTTGGAACAGCCCGGGCTGGGACTGGGGTAAGGTGTGGGGGGGGCTTGGGGCTCTGTTTTAACCCCCCCCCCCGGAGCCTTGTGCTTGGACACTGCCCCCCCCCCCCACCTCTGGTGCCGGGGCCTGGTCCCGGTGCGGGGGGGGCGGCCCCGAGGCCTGTAACGTTCGCAGCCATTAAATGAACCGAGAGTGACCGGAGAGCGATCGGTACCGGGGGCGTCGGGAGGGAGGGGGAAACAGCGCGGTGCTGCACGTGACCGGCCCCGGCCACGCCCCCATCCGTAGGCTCCGCCCCCACAGTGGGCGGGGCAGCCAATGGGAGCGGGGTGTGGTGCGGCCAATGGGCGCTGTCCACTACGGAGCACTGGGCCAATAGGCGAAGGGCGCTGTGCAACCAATGGGCTCAGGGCGGGCGCGGTCTGTTGAGGCCTGCGGAGCCAATAGGCTCTGGACGTGGCGCAGCCAATGCGTGCCATCCGTTGCGCAGCAAGGAGCCAATGGGAGCAGGCGGTGTTGCACCCAGTGAGCGCAAGGCGGCGCCGTCCTGTGCCGGGAGCAGAGCCAATAGCCGCCAGGCGGGGCGCAGCCAATGGGCGTCATCTGGCACGGAGCATGTGCCCAATAGCCCGGGGCGTGCCGCAGCCAATGGGTGTCGTTCGCTGTGCGACAAGGAACCAATGGGAGCAGGCTGTGGTGCATCCAATGAGCGCAAGGCGCCGCCGTCCTGTGGTGGGAGCAGAGCCAATACCCACAGGGCGTGGCGCAGCCAATGGGCGCCATCTGGTGTGGGGTGAAGAAGCCAATGGGAGTAGCCTGTGGTGGAGCCAATGAGCGCAAGGCGGCGCCATCCTGTGCTGGCACCGAAGCCAATCATCACCGGGCGTGGCGCAGCCAATGGGGGCCATCCGGTTCGGCGCGCGTGCCCAATAGCCGCAGGGTGCGCCTCAACCAATGGGTGCCATCCGCTGCGACGCAAGGAGCCAATGGGAGCAGGCTGTGATGCACCCAATGAGCGCAAGGCGGCGCTGTCCTTTCCCGGGAGCAGAACCAATAGTGACCGGGCGTGGCGCAGCCAATGGGGGCCATCCGGTTCGGCGCGCGTGCCCAATAGCCTCGGGGCGCTCCGCAGCCAATCGGCGCTTTCCGCCCCGCGGGGCACGGAGCCAATCGGCGTTGCCCCGGGGCGCGCCGCAGCCAATGGGCGGAGCCGTGGCGGCGATGGAGGCGCGGGGCGCGGGGCGGGCGGCGCTGGGCGCGCTGGGCCGGCGGCTGCTGTGGGCGCTGCCCGCGTACGCGGCGGGGCTGCTGGGGCTGGGCGCGGCCGCGCTGCTGCTCGCGCTCGCGCTCTACGCGGGCTGGCGGCGGCGGCGGCGCGCCCGGGAGCGCGGGATGCGCGCGGCCGCGCGCCTGCAGCGGGACGAGGAGGCCGCGGTGCGCGCCGCCGCCAAGCGGCTCGGGCTCAGCAATGGGGAGCTCCCGGCCTGGGTGAGCAACGGGGCCGCGCACGGGGATGGGGGGAGTCGGGGGGGGGGGGCGGTGTCAGGACCGTTCCCACCCCCCGGTACCGGCACCGGAAGCAGCGGCCCCGGGGTGACCCCGCTGCCCGTGCCCCCCAGATCAGCTTCCCGGACGTGGAGAGAGCAGAATGGCTCAACAAGGTGAGGCCCTGGCCTGGGCATCGCTTCCTGCTTCCGTCCCCGCGTCCATCCCTGTATCCATCCCTGTATCCTGTATCCATCCCTGTAACCATCTCTGTATCCTGTATCCATACTTGTATCCCTGCATCCATCCCTGTGTCCTGTATCCATCTCTGTATCCATCTCTTTATCCTGTATCCATCCTTGTATCCCTGTATCCATCCCTGTGTCCTGTATCCATCTTTGTATCCATCTCTGTATCCTGTATCCATCTTTGTATCCATCTCTGTATCCTGTATCCATCCCTGTATCCATCTCTGTATCCATCCCTGTATCCATCCCTGTATCCATCCCTGTACCCATATCCCTCTATCCCTGTACCTGTATCCCTGTACCCCTCTATCCCTGTATCCCTCTATCCCTGTACCTGTATCCTTGTATCCCTGTACCCATATCTCTATCCCTGTACCCGTACCCCTGTATCCTGTATCCATCCCTGTACCCTGTACCCCTATCCCTCTATCCCTGTATCCCTGTACCCTGTACCCATATCCCTCTATCCCTGTATCCCCGGTGTCCCGCAGGTGCTGGCCCAGGCCTGGCCGTTCTTCGGGCAGTTCATGGAGAAGCTGCTGCTGGCGCAGGTGGCTCCGGCCATCAGGGCCTCCAGCCCCCACCTGCAGAGCTTCACCTTCACCAGGGTGGACATGGGCGAGAAGGTGGGGACCCCCCCAGGACCCCCGAAGTGGGCATTCCCTATGGGTACCCCTTGGACCCTCCCATGGACCCCCCCATAGACCCCCCATGGACCCCCCAGTGGACACTCCCTATGGGTACACCTTCAACCCCCCCCATGGACCCCCCCATAGACCCCCCATGGCCCCCCCAATGGGCACCCCATGGACCCCTCCCTATGGGTACCCCATGGACCCCTCCATGGACCTCCCAAGGCCCCCCCATGGGCATCCCCATGGACCCCCCTGGACATGGCTCATGGACCTGGCCCTATGGACCCCCCCATGGACCCCCCCCATGGACCCCCCCTTATGGACACCCCATGGACCCCCCATCCCCTTCTCACCCCCCCCTCTCCCCCACAGCCCCTCCGTGTCCTGGGGATCCGCGCTCATCCCGGTGCCCATAGGAAGCAAATCCTCTTGGATCTCAACATCAGGTGAGCATCCCCCCGCCATGGTTTTTGGGGGGGGGGTCCGGGTACCCCATTTCCCCCCATTTCCCCCCCCCACCTCCCCTCCCTCCCAGCTACGTGGGGGACGTCTGCATTGACGTGGAGGTGAAGAAGTTCTTCTGCAAGGCGGGGGTCAAGGGGATGCAGGTGAGGATGGGGGGGGGGCCATGGGATGGGGTCACAGCCATGGGGGGGCCCTCTCACCACTGCCCCCCCCCCAGCTCCATGGGACGCTGCGGATCATCCTGGAGCCGCTCCTTGGGGATGCGCCCATTGTGGGGGCTCTTTCCATGTTCTTCATCCGGCGCCCGGTGAGTGCCCCCCCTTTAAAACAGGCTCCAAATGGGGTGTCCCCCCCCTTTAACCCCATGTGTGGTCCCCCCCCCTCCAGACCTTGGACATCAACTGGACGGGGATGACGAACCTGCTCGACATCCCTGGTCTCAGGTGAGCCCCCCCCCCCCGTGCACTGGGATGGTTCGGTCCGGCCGTGCCCCCCCCGCCATGACTGTGCCCCCCCCAGCTCGGTGTCGGACTCGATGCTCATGGACGCCATCGCCTCCTACCTGGTGCTGCCCAACCGGCTCCTGGTGCCGCTGGTGCCCGACCTGCCCGAGGCGGCCGAGCTGCGGAACCCGGTGCCGAGGGTGAGGGCCTGAGCCAGCCCCGCATCCATCCCTGCATCCCTGTACCCATCCCTGTACCCATCCCTGCATCCATCCCTGTACCCATCCCTGCATCCATCCCTGCATCCATCCCTGCATCCATCCCTGTACCCATCCCTGCATCCAGCCCCGCATCCATCCCTGCATCCAGCCCTGTTTCCTTCCCTGTATCCCTCCCTGTATCCCTCCATTCATCCCTGTTTCATCCCTCAATCCCATCCCTGTATTCCATCCGTTTCCCTGCCTGCATCCCTTCCTGTATCTCTCCATCCATTCCTGTATCCCTCCCTGTATCCTTGTATCCCATCCCTGTCTCCCTCCCTGTTTTCTTCCCTGTATCCCATCCCTATCTCCCTCCTTGTATCCCTCCATCCATCCCTCCATCCCTCCCTGCATCCATCCCTGCATCCATCCCTGTATCCCATCCCTGTATCCCATCCCTGTATCCCTCCATCCCTCCCTGTATCTGTTTCCCCCCCTCCCCTCCCGCCGCCCCCCCCGGTTCACGCCGCTGCCCGCAGGGGGCGCTGCGCGTTCACCTCCGCTGCGCGCGGGGGCTGCGCTCCAAGGACCGGTTCCTGGGGGGGCTCCTGGAGGCGCGCTCGGACCCGTACGCGGAGCTGCGCGTGGGGACGCAGGGGGCGCGGAGCCGCGTGGTGCGGAGCGACCTGGACCCGACCTGGGACGAGCTCCACGAGGTCAGGGCCCCCACAGAGCCCCATAGAGCCCCATAGAGCCCCATAGAGCCCCATAGAGCCCCATAGAGCCCCATAGAGCATCCCCATAGAGCCCCATGGACACAGAGCCCCATAGAGCCCCATGGACACAGAGCCCCATAGAGCCCCCATTGCCCCATAGAGCCCCATAGAGCCCCCCAGAGCCCCATAGAGCCAGAGCCCCATAGCTCCAGAGCCCCATAGAGCCCCATAGAGCCCCATAGAGCCAGAGCCCCTATGGGGCTCCAGAGCCCCATAGCCCCATAGTGCCCATTGCCCCCATAGCCCCCATTGCCCCCAGAGCCCCCATTGCCCCCAGAACCCCATTGCCCCCAGTGCCCCATAGCCCCCATAACCCCCATAGGGCCCCATAGCCCCCATGGCCCCTATAACCCCATAGCCACCCCATAGACCCCATATCCCCCCATTGCCCCCATATCCCCCCATAGTCCCATAACCCCCATATCCCCATAGCCCCCATAGCCCTCATATTCCCCCATTGCCCCCATAGCACCCCATAGCCCACATAGCCCAATAACCCCATAGCCCCCATAGCGCCCCCATAACCCCCATATCCCCATAGCCCCCATACCCCCACTGCCCTGGGCATGGTTATGGGGTGCCCAGAGACCCCCACTGATGCTGTGGGGACCCCCCCCCCAGTTTGTGGTGCACGAGGTGCCGGGGCAGGAGCTGGAGGTGGAGCTCTTTGACAAGGACCCGGACCAGGACGACCTCTTGGGCAGGTACCAATGGGGCAGGGGGGGAA